>NW_006436810.1:10072807-10088253 GCF_000325575.1 Pteropus alecto
TGCCTTCGATCTCCCCCAGTAGATTGCATTTGTTGGTTCTTTTCCTTCAATGAAGATACACCATGCCTGTCTCCTGCATGGTTCGTTGGTTTTTATTTTTGGTCCTAAAGCAGTTTTTACTTAATTCTTAATACATGATAACTGTTTAAAATTATCTCCCTGTCTGTACTGTATTCTTTATAATATAGCTATAATATATAGCTTCTAATAGGCCGTGGAATCTACATCATTGATGACAGTTTGGGTTCCATCACTTTAAAAACTGGTGAGGTGACCTCTTTGCTTCAAAGTCTTGTTTCAGTCTTTTTCCATCACGTCTCAGCTGTGTGACTCCTCCCTTGCCCTAATATGGAAATGCCACATCCTGGCTGTGACATGCCAGCCCCTGCCTGTACCGGGATTAGTTCGGCTGATCTGTCTCACTAGCCAGGGACCCGTTTTCCTCCATGGCCCCAGGAGTGTGCTTTCTGAGGTTCGAACTCTCAGTCAAAAAGGATATCCTTTCCAGGGGCAGAACGGCCTTTGGCTCCAGCACAAATGATGGTCTCTTCTCCCCATGAAGAACTTTCTGTACATATTTTATGACAGGAAAGATGACAGGTTGGCAGAATCACGATACCTTTTAGGAAAAAGATGGTTTATTACACCTCTGTGGTGTTTCCAGGTCTACAAACAGTATCCTCAAGGTTAAAGCTACTGTGTTTCCCCAGGTTAATTTGAGGGAAAATCAAATATTTTGCAGGAATTAAACAATTTTTTTACGAGACCTCATTCTTAAATTCTGTAATTTTTATGGGCCTAGTCTCTATTTTACTTCTGATAAGCAAAAACATTTATAGCATGGATTTTTAATTGTAACGCTATTTAATAATGGTTAATTACTTATTATACAGACATTTTTGAATAAAACACTAAGTGCAAGGCAGTGTTTCAGGTGCGAGATACAATAATTCTCATAATCCTTATAATAATCATATGCAGTAGAGACCACTGTTACCCATTCAATGGAGGAGGAAATGGAGACCCAGGGAAGTAACTCGCCCAAGGCCACACAGCTGGGGAGTTTTAAACTCAAGCAGTTAAAGTCTGTGCTTTAACCGTTAAGATGTGCACCAGTGTAACCACTATTGGTAACATGTCAGAAAAAAAACAGGATCAACTGAACAAAAACCGAAACATCCTTCTTACTGCACTTGGTCAATAAGTAAAATAAGGTGGGCTTATTAAAATTTTTTTGTGACTTGACTTTCAGTGTCCCGGGAAACCAGTCGCCCTGATGTATCAAGAACGAAAGTTCAATTTGTCTGTCATTCAGGACCCATATATGCAAATTCTCGAACTCAAATATCATGGTGGCATAAGCATGTATGTGATGCTGCCTGAGAGTGACCTCTCCCAGGTAAGTTAACCACTGCCCCTTTTACTGCTGGGAAAGACTTTTAGGGTGCTGTTAGTGATGTGTTCACCCATCAACTCTAAGATTTCAAGTTGTTGGAATATTAGAGACTTACCCACTTATCCATTCATTTGACAAATATTTAAGGAGTATTTACTATGTGCCAGGCATTGTTATAGATGTTGAGATTGCCTCACCTCAGTTTAGCATAATTTTAGTTAAACAACTGTAAAATTGGAACCCTCTCAAATCTCAACTATGGTGGGGAGAGGGCATGAGTTTAGATCTTCTTTGCCCTTGGCGATGAAAACTGTCTTTCATGTATTATTGAAATGTTGATAGACTAAGCATCTTCAGGCAGGAATGATATGGAGTTTTGAAGTCATAGCCCTTTGAGAATTAAAATGTGTGGTCTCACTCTGTGCTGCTGTGTGTCTAGGGAAAACAGAGGTTAGAGACTTCCCTGTGACTGATGTAGCAAAAGCAACAGATCAGCACAGAGCAGGAGACAGGCAGTGGTGGCCATGGAAGCCAGACGTCATCACTATATCTCAGATCCTGATATTTTTTTAACCCCCTGTCCTCTTCCCCACCCTGTGAATTTGGCCACCTGAGTCTGCAGCCTGCAGTCCCAGAAGCCTAGATCTCATTTCCTTTTTCCATTCTTCCAATCAAAAGGACTATTTGTTGAGCCTTACTATGTGCCAAGCTGGCCATGTGCTCTGCGCTTCATTTATATTATCTCATTTGACATGAACAGCAAGTGAAATGTCACCAAGTTGGCATTTTAAAATCTAAAGTGTGAAAATATAAAATATTGGTACTCATTAAATAAGTCACTTGATAATCTTTATAACAATGAGATTTTTGCACACATCGATTATTTTACTTCAAATAATCTGCAATGACAGAAAAAGTAGCCCAGATAGAACAAGCGGTAGGTAACTCAAAAGAAATTTGTTCTTGCACGTATTGTCTGAGTTTTCTTTTTCTGTAATAGACTGCCCTAATTGTGGATCAGATTAGTATAAGTCTACATACGTACTGAGTCCTACATAACTAAATAATAATGAGGCAGTTGGCTTCGCAGTGGACTAAACGAGAAAAAAATTCTAACTCAGAATAAAAAGTTATTACAGATTAACCTCAAACTGGGTAATTGACACACAGAACATTTAAATTAGACTAAATTTGATTGTGTAAATTTAGATTCTCAATAAGAATACAGGTAGGGTTGAACATCTGTGAAAACTCTCTTTAGGATCCCAGTGAGCCTGAATTTGAGAACAAATGCCCATACCTAAGATTTGTCAATGATGTGCATAAAACATCTTCCCATTATAAGTCTGGAATCATCTTCGACCAGTTCTCAGGAGTTGGTGAATTTAACGTGTGAATCATTTGAGGCAGCAGTGGTGATGGAGAGAGAGACATGGGCTCCTCCCTGGAGTTTCAGTCATCCCATGTGTTGAGTAAGAGAGTCAATTCGGATCCAAGCCTCCCAGACTCGATTGGTCTGGAAGATACCGATCACCAAAGTCCTTGAGGCTAGAGCTCTGAGCTACTTGCCTCAGGTCATTTGGGGTTCTGTTGGTTTACTCCTGCAAGCTACACAAACATTATCATTTTCTCTTTCTTTTGTGATGAAGAAATGGTCAGGAAACACTGTTTTAAATGACTGCTGAGTTCCTTTCTCCTTCCGATGATCTCTGATTCCCTAATTCCTTCACCTGTCCATTGTTTCACTTTGGCTATGTATGTTCATATGTGGACAGAGAACAGAAATGCCTTGGAATACCAAATACCTTGTCATAGCAAAACAAATTAAACATGTGATTTATTAAAGAGTACTTGAACTATTTGTTATAATCATTTCCCATTTCCAAAGTCTCCAGCACTCATTCACACACCTACGCATAAATACAGTATCCGGGAGAGGATAATTATGGAAAACTATATATCTTTGTAGGTCTTGTTTCATCTGTTCCTTAAGCATACGGTTCTAAATTGCCTTTTAAATATTCTTACAGATTGAAAACAAACTGACTTTTCAGAATCTAATGAATTGGACCAATCCAAGAAAAATGAGCGCTCAGTACGTCAAGGTGTTTCTTCCCCAGTTCAAGATAGAGAAGAATTATGAAATCAAGCGCAATTTAAAAGCTCTCGGGCTGAAAGACATCTTTTCTGAGTCCAGAGCAGATTTCTCCGGCATAGCTTCAGGAGGTCGTCTGTACCTGTCGAAACTGATGCACAAGTCATACATAGAGGTTACCGAGGACGGTACGGAGGCGGCGGCCATCTCAGAGAGTAACGTCGTAGAGAAGCTGCTCCCCGAATCGACGGTGTTCAGAGCTGACCACCCGTTCGTATTTGTCATCAGGAAGAATGACATCATCTTGTTCAGTGGCAAAGTCTCTTGCCCTTGAACATCCAGTCGGTTTCTATCATGATAGTCACAGCAACATCGAGGGGACACCACGAGTGGGTGTAGTTTAATGAGAAGCCTGTGGTGTTTCCTTTAGTTTACTTCCTTCTAACACTGGTCAGCGGGTGATTGTGGTGACTTGACCCTTCTCAGACACCTGGCTGATTATCCTGATCTTGTTCTTAGCATCTTTGCCACCACCTGCCTCACCCATTTCTAATTTCATTGTCTTTGTACCCACACTCCTTTCTTCCGGTCTCCCCCAGAGCCACTTGCACACAGATCTGGACATGGCACCTGGCATTGTGGCGTGCTCCATTGGTAATGACAATGTAGGAGCAGTCCTAAGGATCTTTTCTGAAACTCTATAGATAGCCCAGATATTCTAGTTTTATCGTAAATGACCTAGGAAGTAAGCCCAGCTGCTAGGAATAAGTCTAAGGAATAACTTCCCCTTGTTAACCTGAGCAGGGCATTAGAGCCGAATGCACACATCTGTCGTGAAATCAATGTCTCATCTAAAAGGGAAAAAAAATGGATTTTGGATTGGGGGGTCGACCAAAATATTTCATGAATAACTTCAAGTGGATGTCTTTTGGCTTTTCCTTGATAGAGACTTAATATGTATATAGTTTTTTCAAGTATCAAATACCTTTTCACTGATGCCAGTTGTTATTTACAGTACATTATTTCATATGCTGTGTAGTTTACCAGTTTTTCCTCTATTTATCAGAATAAAGAGATGAAACAGCTGTACAGTGTGATTGTTCTATGACCAGTGGTGAGGCTACTAGCACTTCCTTTGTTTTCTATGCTAAGTGAGCACGCGATGAAAAAGAAAGAATATTTTAAAAATATAAATCGGATTTTGTTCAATGTTGTCAATTTATTACACATGAAAGTTACTTTTATAGCTACTTTCACGGGCTGATGAGCTAATTTGAAGTACTAGGATGTCAATTCGTAAGGGGAAAGGATTAGCATATATGAATATTTATAGTAAGCCACAGGTATCTTTACAAAACAGATTAAGAATAAATTGAGAATCAGTAGACCATACTGTACTTACTAGTTACTTTGTAACTTGGCTCTGTAGTGATTCTTGCTAGACCCGGCAGATACTCGATTTTCCACAAATATGGTGGAATCCGTGAATGTGGCATGGACGAGTGGATGTGACATGCTTTGAAAGATGTAGAAAAGCCTCTGACCGAAATAATTCGATCACTAACCCACCAGTCCTAAGATGACTATGATGTCTTTCAGAGACCTTTACAGGGATTGAATTGAACTGCTATGCAATGGTATGTTTTTTGGGAGAAACTGATTTTCCTGATTCACTTCATTCCCACCTATTACCATTTGAAAAGCACGTACTCCTTGCCTCTTTACTTAGGTAGTAAGGTGTGGGACACAGGAGCTGACGCTCTGATGGTGGCCATGCAGTGCGGAAGTATGGGCTCTCTTCCCTGCTGACCGGGTTCTCTGGGCAAGGCAGAAAGTCTCTGGTGGGACTCAAAGCCACTGAGGTTCGAAGCAAGCATCAGAGAGAGCGACAGTCATGTCTGCAAGGAAACAGTATAGAAAAACTAAATACAAGCTTTCCCCACAATATTGGTTGATTAGTCTGGCCCATACATCCACCTCGTGGCTAAGGGCCCCTGCTCATGCAAGAAAGGCTACATAGTCTAGTCATGATCTAAGCTTAGTCTGGTGGAACTTTCACAAGCTTGAAACCGTGGCCATGTGGAAGAATTGTTTTCGGTTGAACATTGTCAGTGCGCACCAGGCTTCACTGATGGTGAAGGTAGTAGCTGTTCAACTCTCTCTTAACACAGAGCTTCATGCTCCTTGATCTGTTCTTGTATCTTGTATCTCCACTTCCCTAGGGCAGGAGTTAACATATGCTAGGCCCTCAGGACGTCTTCAGAGTGAATAAAGTCCTTTGTCCCAAGGGTGCGATTTGGAATGGAAGTAAAAACTCAGGGACCACTTGGTATAAGAACAAGTCATTGACCTTGTCATATATTTCTTTTTGTACAAAGATGACTTTTATTTTTAGGGTCATGATTCTTTAATCTGATTTAACCTGGATGTTTTCAAATTCTTCTCCCTCTTTCTCAAAATCGTCTCTATATATGATCTCATCCGAGCACATGGCTTCGATAATGGCTGATGTCGCCTATCCATATGCTTAACTTTATCGAAATTCACCACTCCCTCCTGAATAAGTTAATCTGAATGTCCTAGAGTCAAAGTAGACACGTCTCAGATGACACACATCACCGTTCTCCGTGAGTCAGTTACGCTTTCTTGGATGCCCGCTTTTGGTTAAGCACAAATACTGTCTAAAACTTTGAGCTCAAAGCATGAAGATTATCTTTGTCTCTTCCTTCTTTTTCAGACTGGAGCTGTTCATTGGTGCTATCACTAAATGTCCCTCGAATACCTCCTTTTTTCATCCTTCCATTCGGCACTGCCCTAGTTCAGGCAGTTAGCTTCTCTGAGTCGGTCTCGTAACTGATCTGCATGCCTCTTGTGACCCTTATTTCTCTCTCACTCTTAAACCCAAAGTCATGGAAATATTCTGTTTTTGTCTATAAATGTCAGTCATCTTCCTAAAACACAGATGGGATCAAGCCACCTCCTTATAAATCACTGATGGCTTTTACTACCTAAGGACAGACTCTAAACTCCAGCATGGCACTCGAAGCCTTCTGGACTTTTCCCTAGCCTCCTTTCCAGTTGGTTTTGCCACTCCCTGCCAAAGACTCAGGGCACCTTATTCTGACTGAAAATCAAGTCGATTATTTTCATGTTGTTCAGCCAGTCCCCTCCGACTGGCGTGCTTCTTCTGTCTGTTTCACAATGCCCATTTAATCGTTCAAGCACCTGATCATATTCATGCTCTCTGTAGAGATACCCACTCTGTTCGACTCACAAAACATATCACGCCTCTTTTTATGAAAGCTATGTTCCAATTTCTTGTCACATTTTATTTGTGTGTGTGTGTGTGTGTGTGTGTACATGCACACGTGTGCTCTAGGTATGCATGTGGCTTGCTAGATTATAAACTTTTCCAGGGCAGAGTATGGCATATGGTGTGTACCCCTTTCTTACTGTAAATGAATAGATTCCCTTAAGGTCCCAAGAAAGAAACACCGTTTAACAGAGAGCATAAGGGCAGACAGACACAGTGGCCGGATGACAGGGGCCCAGCCAGCCCTTATTTCCACCTACCTGCAGCAGTGCCTCCTTGAGAGCTTTCTGTTCTGCCAGTCACATGCCATCTTTATACAATAGCAAGATCTCCAAAGCGGAGGAAAGAGCACCATCTGGTCTTCTGTCTCTGCAAGAGCAGGATCAAACGTCTTTTACTCAACTTCCAGTGAAGAGGAAGAGCAGCATCATCACCCTCGCCACCACCGCCTTCTTCGTTATCATCACCGCTTCATCATTCAAAAAATCTTTTCACAGACTTCATCCCAATTCTCTTCGCAATCCTGTCAGTTGGAAATTATTATAACTATTATTGTTACTCTCATTTCTTAAGGAAAATAGGGCTCCGAGAGGGATGGCGATTGCCCAATATCACGTGTGCTCTCTCTGTCGTAACAGAGACATCATCGGATGTCATCGCGAATCCCACTCGTGCCTCGGATATGCTCAGAGACCTCTCGTGTGGCCCGCGCGTTTGGCGTGCCTGCTGACTGCCGCCAAGCGTCTCTGAGGACCTCACACTGTCCTGCAACACCGCTCCTCTTACAAATTTGGGCAAATCCGTAACTGCGTGACTGTGGAATTACGTTTGGGTCATTTCCACTTTCAAAGGATTTTATTTGGTATTTTTCTCTTAATAATAAGCTTTCTGAGAGTTTATGTAATAATAGTAATATAGCTTTTCTAATAATAAAGTCTCCTAAGTATAAACTCTCTGAGAGAAGGGACTGGTATCTTCCACCCCCTTTATAATTTCTCTCCAACACATTCTACACCCCTTCACTGACAGATTCTACTCGTCGGTAGAGAAAGACGGTGTCTCCTGATGCTAATATTTCATTCCTACGCTTATAGACGAACCTGGAATGTGCAAAGATCCATGACTTGAACAACAGTCATTAGCTTAATCTTCCCTGTGGAGACCAGCAGCACGTTTAAGAAGAATAAGCCCCAGAGGGAGCCGGTGACCAGCTGGCCTTCAGAACGTCACTGTGTCCTGGGACATTCCTTGACACCCCTTCTTTCTTCTTCCTGTTCCTTGCCTATGGCTTTGTGAATCAAAGCAAGAACACCGTTCTATCTGAACTATGAGAACAGCTTTAGTGAAACCAAAGTGGCAAATGTAAATATTGAGTTTTATTACTGGCTTATAATTTAAACAAATCAAAATGATATACCTCAATAGACCCAGTGCCTTGCGAGGGAGAGGAAAGGGAGCGGAATGGAAAGGGAAGTGTGGAGAGAAGACAGACAGAAATATTTTCCGGATATTTTAAAAACAATCCATTTTTAAATGTAAGATGTCTTTTGAAGTGCGCCTCTTCAGACAAGACCAGTTAATGCTGCTGACAGTTTGACTGACAGGATAGCTAAGGAGCTCTCACAATTTTCACAAGCCATCATGGGGGGATATGTTTTAGGCACGAGGCAGAGACGCTGTGGAAGCATGCAGTAGGTGTTTCTAAGGATAGGAAGGCTCCCTGGAGGAAGGATGGCCGTAGCTCCTACCTGGAGAAATGAGTAGAGTAAGAGGGAGGGAAGAAGAGGGAAGAGACTTCCAGGAGAGGCAGCATCCGGGAATGAGGGGTCACAGGCTCCTCTGAGGGCTGCAAGTGGGAGAGCAGGATGTCGAGGGAAGAAGGGCAGTGGAAGGCGGGCTGGGAGGGGCGGGGAGCAGGCCACGCGGAGCCCTGTGCGCCATGACCAGGAGTTTGCCTTTGTTCTTAGCTCGGTGCAAAGGCATCAAAGGGGATGCCTAAGGAGGGGAGTGACGTTTTCAAGTTTGCTGATGCCACACACTGGGCTGGAATGTTACAAGACTGTTAACAGGGAGAACTGGGTGGTGGTCCCACTGTAAAGTGGCGGTGGCCTGGACCAGAGTGCACGCCCCGGGGGTGGACAGAAGCGCTGGAGGCTGACGGAGTTAAGAGGTGGTCCCGCTGGTCAGAACTTTGTGATCGAGTGAATGTGGGGGGTGAAAGAACAGGACTTCTCAAGATTAAACTTGGCAATCGTCCAGTGACAGTGACGTGAGCAGCTAGAGCAGGGACAGTAGATGCCAGAAAAAAGGGAAGGGCCGAACCGCAGGGCCCCTGGACGTTTGAGACCCCTGGACGTTTGTATTGTCATGGTCCTCTCCTTTCTGGAGTAAATGCTCCCTTTAAGAATCGGATTTTAAAGTATCAAAACTGTGCATATACAAGAATTTGTGTATATAATTTTAAGAAGTTCAAAGACCTCTTGCATTCCATTCATAGATCCTCTAGGTTAAAAATCCTTGGCACAAAAACCCAAATTAGGGCCTTTTGGATGCATGCCTTTCATTGTTGCTTAAAGAACCAAATGTGAAAGCCATGGTCTATTAGACAAGTGCGATTTCTGTGGAATTAGGGCTCTGGGGTGACCACATACAATGATCTGTCCCTCTAAACATCTAGGACAATAGGCAGGGACGCACACACCCTCACTCCCAGCTATTAATCAGAGTGTTCACAGACAAGGGACTTAATAGGCAGGAGAAACCAGCATATGTTCTTTTGTTAACAGTGTTTACAGATAACAATAGCAAGGCAATAACTGAACACACACTTTGCAAATAACCCTCTGGTTCTGCGAAGAGCCATCTAGTGAATTATTAACTGTTTTTTAAAGGGTCACTTGGGCAGCACCATCTATAGATGAATTAAAAATCTCTGAAATCGGTAGGGTCCTTTTTCCATTGTGACTCTCTTTTTTCTGGACTCCAAATCCTCCTCAGGACTGTATATGAGAGAAGTGAAATTCTCTAAATTGGTGGAAATCCGATTCAAGGTATGTTTCTTTGAGAATCTAGAGGAGATTTTGAATCGTCCAGAAGTTAATTTCTCCCCAGATCAGGATGAATAAATAAATCCCTTTTCCTTTGCTCAAGAGTCCTCAACTCGAAGGAGGGACTGCTTCAGGGAAGAGAGCGGTCCAGCTTTCCTTGAGAACGTGGTCCACCATCCAGGATGCCTCTCACTGCCGTTATACGTGAGCAGGTTCTTTCATTTGTCCCCTTCCCCTTCTGAGAATCTGAGAACCAAACGGTACCACGGGGCATTTTTCGACTGGCTTGTGTGCCGTTTCTTTTTTATCCTCGCTAGGGTAAAGCCAAATACTGTCTAAATGTCTGGTAGGGTGGGCATTTGCCAATTGTGTTTTGTAAAGACCGCAAGCCAAGTTTTTATTCTTGTGCGTAAAATAATCTTGTAAAATTTACTGTAAGCTTAAAAAAAAAACACTATTGGATTTATTCCCTGTTATGATGATATTTGGTGTCTTTTTGTTACCTACACAAATCAGGGGTCATTTAATGGAAATACAAAGGACCTAAATACTGCTTTTTTCCCCTTTTTCATAGCTTCGAATTTTATCTTCTATTAATTAGCTTCTTCTTTCTCTGGAAATATTTGTAGTTTAGACACTGTTTTTAAAAGTAGAAGCCTTTCTCTCCATGTATGAATGTGTCTGTATATAATGTGAGTAAAAGAGCTGGTACAATTTAGTGATAATACTAAATTGTTGGGGGGAGGTTCTTTATGAAAAAGGCAAAAACACGTGCCTTTATTTTTAGAGAAAAATACTTTTAAGGCATTGTAGTCTATTCTGTAGGGGTAAAATAAAAAAGTTTTTTAAAAGTCAAAAGTTGTTAAGGAATTCAGATGACATGAATTAACCCAACCAGGACAGCTACTATCAATATTTAGACAAAACTTTTTGTGGTTGAATACAAACAATTTATATGTGTTATTTCTCCGTATCAATAAATTTGAGAATGCTAATCCTTTTTATGTATTGTGTTAAGTGTGTGCCTAGTTATATTAAACTTATCTAAGTTTAGTTTTCTCTGCAAAATGAGGCAATTGGGCTGGATCAGTGTTTTCCAACTGTGGGATGGGACTCATTAGCAGATTGAGAAAACAATTTAGTGAATTACCACCAGTGTTCAAAACCTGAAAAAGGAGAGAATAGAAAAGGAAATAATCAGAATGCATCATTAGTAGTCAGGGAAGTATTTTTTGTGAAACTCTTGTTTTAGTTTTGAATACGTATAACTCTCGATCACAGTGTGAAAAGTACTTCTTAGCTGGGGCCGAAAACCTCTGAGGAGATGCTGTCGAAGGCCCCTTCATTTCTCACAGTCCGAGATAGCCCATCCGCCTCTGAGTTGGAGCTACAGCTGATCTGTAGCTCGCGTGGGTACCCTTCCTGCATTCGCCATGCGATGAGTTTGAAATCCTTTCTCAGCACGGGTTACTCCATCCCTAGTCTCCTCTCTGCCAAAGAGAACAGCATTTCATTCACCATGTCTCCTCTCAGGAGTCAGAGAAAAAAAACCTGTCACCAGGTCCCAAGGCAAAAATGTCTCCTCTCTGGCTTCTAAACCCCGACGCTTTGCTGTTATAGCCAGGGTATGTGTGACATACCCACACGCGTTACGTTTAATTTTTAAATATTTCACACATTGTGTAATTATGAAAGAGCACTCCGTTTATTATACACCATCCACTGCATTAAATGTTTCATTCATTTTTTTCCTACATCTCTTGAGTCACTTCGTTGACCCAGGAAAGCAGTGTGTTTTACTGTGTACACGCCAGCTGCTCGCTCTCCACACCTTTGTATAAATACTTTAAATCACTTCGCAATACAAGGAAAAGTGACTTGTGCAACGAAATTTTGAGGAGATGGGAGGAGCAAGCTGTGGCTCCCAAGTGCCGTGAGTGTCTGTGGGTTGCAGACACAGCGCTGGGCTCACCAGGCAGAACTTTGGCCAACCTGAAGACAAGGTAAAAACGCAAACCCTAAATCGTACCTTCTTTAACATGACTTTTGTAATTGGTGATGACATGTCTCAGAAAGTGTAGAGAAAAAGACTTCATTGTAACCCAGGGAAAAGGGTAGTGCGGTGCCATGGTGTGGGGGTGGGGGGTGGGGAGCTGCACATTTCCAACAGGGCTGAGTGGTTCTGCTTTTAGCTTTTCGTGCACACTGAGTGAGCTTTTTGATGTCGCGGTTCCCGGTATTGTAAAGAGCCATTCCCATCACCAATCTGATTCTTAGCTTGGGGAAAGGACTTCAAGGACAGTTGAACTGAGGCCGAATGAGAAATTGGTTCATAAATGCCTACAAACACCTCAGGGGAAATTGTGCCATGCAGTAGCAATTTAGACACTCTTTTTTTTAAGATTTTGTTTCTCTTCGATAAAATAGAGGGAGAGGGATTGGACAGTAAGTCAGGAAAGCTGGATGTTCATTCTGAGTTTGATGTTTTCCAGCTCTGTGGACTTGAGTGTGTCATGTATCCCAGCTAGGAGGACTTCAGTTCCCCATTTGTAGAATTAATCTGGGGACCTGATACTTTTCTTCTCAAGTCTGCGACTCTTTGAGTTAAATCCACGGTCCCTAGAAGAGGGAAGGAAGATAACCTTATTGAATATTTTTTCCATTTAGAAGTTGGATTTCCATGATCACAACAACCTTGCCAGATATCTGCTATGATTCCTATTTTATAAATAAATTCAGAAAAGTTAAATAAGTTACTCACATGCGTGGTAGGTAATAGGCAAAGTTCATGTTAGAACTCAAGTTTTTCTGATTTAAAAGCTCTCCATTATAGAGACCTACGATTGGCCATTTCAACTAATTGTCCCTTCAGCAGCGCAAACGTATTCCTTGGATTCCGTGCATCCAAGTAGGATACTTTTCTATAGCCCAAGAATGGCTTTTGATTGTAGGGTGACCATGTGAGTTACCAGGAGGCAAGCTTCCCAAAAAGGAAAGTGAGAAAGAAAAAAACCAACAGGTCAAGTGCCTCATAGACTCGGAGAGAGAGGTTCTGGTCTGTACATCTATTTCTACTTCCTTGTAAGCTTGAACCCCATCCGACCCCCAATTTTCTCCCTATCCCCATTCCATTTCCAGTTATATGACAAGGACGCAACAGAAATATGTTAGTGTCTTAGAAGATTTTACTTTCATGCTGATGAGAAGGGCGATAGCTTTTCAAGCAAGTGGTAACATTTCTGGTCCCTATAAAACGTCAACCATCCATCCAGCCAAATTATTTAAACATGTTCTTCTCTGTGTAGGAATTCTTAAGGCTGCTTTATTGGAACCACACCCCTAGGCCAAGAGGTGTTGCTGCTGGGCCTCCGGATATTGGCAAGACATTATATAAGTTAAATCCTTCAGAAGAAAGAATTATGACTTTTCTCCTTATATTCTCACTTAAAACCAGCAGCTACGAGTTCTCCTTTTCAGATGCTCTTTTTGGAACCTTACTGTATCAAGTCTCTACCCCTTTTAGGACACGCAGGACAAACAAGGCATTTTCCTAAGACTTTTGACTTTCCTAAGACTGAGATACTCCATTTGCATCAACAGCACACAAGGGAGAATTTCTCTCTCATTTTAATATCTAAATAGAAGCCCCTTAAGGCACTTGTAGTGCAATATAAGATAACAGTACAGCTACCAAAAATAAGGACTTGCAGCCTCCTGTATCCTAAACCCTGACCAGGTGTCCCTGGCAGGGTCCCAGTGGTATGAGACAAGCAAGACTCCCAGGGAAGCAATACTGAAGGAGGTACTCGTTCTCAGGGACAGGGTCACGGAAGAGAAGGATCAACACAGTAAAGTGAGAGCTGCCTTAAATTTTGCATTCTAGCGTCTCTCTCATCCTCGTCCTAGCATGAATCTCAAGAGGCCATCAAATAGTCCCTTCCCAGAGAAGAGAGATGCAGAATGTGATTCTACAGTACCTGGGGTCCCAGGACCAAATTCCACCAGGTAGAAGCAGAGATGCTGAGGTTTCCTATTACCCTCCTACCTCTTCCTTTCGATGGTGCCAAGGGCAAGGGAAGGTTTAGTGCTCAAAGGAAGACAGGCAGGAACGTACGACTGCCCTTCCTGGAACACCTATGACTTTGAGTTGGCTCCTTTGGGGAGGCTCCCAGCTCCTGAGCCCGGGTGTGGTTGTGAGCGGCCACTTGAAGGCATCAGGCCAAGGTGGCCGCTGGCAGCCCCACAAGCCCCAGAACAGGGAGCTCTGTTTTTCTCAATAAATATTTGAGGATGGTTTCATGGAAGAAAGTGAGACAATAATTCTGTAGGACTCTCACATGCTTAATGATATGTATTCCCCTCTTTAAAAAATACATATTATCATCTGCTTCGTTACATACGTCGATGGCACTGCCAACCCACTGTGGGGAGAGATGCACTTAGAGATGTCTCTCCGGTGGAGGGAATGGGCTTTCGCTGATGTGTCCTTACTCTCTCTCTCTCAGTCAGCCCCTTTGTGTATTTTTGAAAGACTCAGTGAGGTCATGCCTCTCCCGGGCTCAAAACTGTAACCTTGTTCTTTTTGCCATTACATAACCCACTGACCTAAATTAACAATAATGACAATATGACAATATTCACTGACACATTGGACCACCTGCTATATGTGGACGCAGTTCTGGGAGCTTCACAAACTTACGTACTTTAATTCTCACATTCATCCTGAGTAATAGAAGCTATTACTCAGCCACTTCCTCAAAAAAGAAAATGGAGATTGAGAGAGCTTAAATAATCGGCCCACGGTCCTCAAGCCAGAATGTGGCGGAATTGCAAACGCATTTGGTTCCACGATCTGTGTTCTTTTTGCTTTTCAGAAGCCCCATTTTGAGCATTTTAGTTTTCACAAACAGGAATATCTTCCTACTTTGAAATAAACTGCTCAGTAGTGGCATTTTGACCTACATCTTTGTGGTCGTTGGTCACCTTTGTATTCCAGAACCCGGGTGAAGAATGGGCTCGCTCAGTGCAGCAAACGCGCATCTCTGCTTTGATGTCTTTAAGGAGATGAGCTACGACCACACGACTGAGAATCTCGTCTTCTCTCCCTTGGGTCTCTTGTCCGCGCTGGCTCTGGTGCTCTTTGGGGCCAGAGGTGACAGTGCATCTCAGATGGAAAAGGTATGTCACAAACTCACCTGCAGCCATGTCTAGAAGACAATCAAATGACGATTTTAAAACTCTGTTTTGTTATGGAGATTTTGTAGATGTCCAATTCTGTCAACACCAGGAGAATGTTCATCTTCACTTAAGGTTGACTATCAAATTGGCTTTTTCAAAAATAGGTGCATAAGGTAAGATTTCCCGTAGCTCCGTTCTGGCGGGCAGGGGATGAGTGCACAGAGCAGAGGCTGAACAGAAAGAGGTACTTGATGAGGCCAACCTGGCCCACACAAACCTGGGAGTCCTCCCCGGACCCCCACCCATATTCATCCTTAGGTGCCCAAGGCCTTGTGGGTCACATAAAGAATGTTTTGCAAGTATTTATAATCTGTACACTTCCAAGGAGATCACCAGTGTTTTAACTTAATCAATAAT
>NW_006436810.1:10088277-10097856 GCF_000325575.1 Pteropus alecto
GAAATATTTCAGTAGGCATCTTTCAATAGGCCTTAGCCAGTACTCTGCATATTCTGGAGGGAATAATTAACCAGTGGAACAAAGCTTTTGCCCAGTCAGGATTTAAACTGGAAATGAACTTGAAAATCTGGAGTCAAACTCTGAATTTAATAACGTATTTAAACTCAAGAACAATTAAATGCGAAGGGTCTTATGTTCAATTTTATTCTATTTCTACGCATTGGGAAACGAGGTCCCAAGTGTCTTGCCCATAATAGGTGCTCAATAAATACGTGTTTGTGAAGAGAGAAAGATAGTGAAGAATAAGGGTGCCGTGGGAATCTTTACAAGCCATCTTGGGATGAGCGTGTGCAGTCACGCCTCCCTCTCTTGCTTCCTTCAAAGTAAGAGAGGCCTGCTGGCTGGTGGCTTCGTTTGAGCTTGTGCTTGTATCTGGTTTTGCAATCAGAGAGCCACATGGCCCGCTGTGCTGAGGGCACGGGTCAGGCAGAGCGAGTCTGGGGTGGAAATAATTCCTTGTGTCTTCTGACAGCCAAGCAGCCTGAGTTGGAAGAGAGCCAAAGAACTCAGTTTGCCCTCACTGCTCCCATGAGGTGGGGGGGGAGGGGGGAAGAAATCTCATATTTTGATCCTCTTAATGATTCTCTCCTGTAACATTCAAAGACTGAGCCAAAGTCTCAGAATTCCAGGTTCAATAATTGTGCTTTCTTTTGATGGTGATGATGATGATGACGACCGAAAATACAACAACAGGGGGCACGGTTCATGCGGAATCCCTGGATTATGGAGCATGTCCTATGACATAGATGACTCTCAGGCAATCTCGGAACCGAAAGGAGTCAAAATCCCCACTCTCCCCTCTGTGCTTTAATCTTCACTGAAACCCAGCAGGCAAGAAGTTGTCCAGGTTGTTTGAAGTCCTCTAATAAAGCAGAACTTAATGGTGTGAAGTAGCTAATTAACAAAGATTCAGACAGTTCTACAATTTAGAAAGTCTTCCTCGTCTTGAGGTAAAGTCTCTCTCTCCATAACTGCTGCTCTTTTATCATTTTTCTGTTTTTAAAAGGCTCATACACAAAAATTAAGTCCTCTTATATAGATATTTTAAGAGCATTGTAATACCTTCCCAGTGTCTACTGCCTCTTTATCCCATTTCTACTATAGGGAATCACATAAAACATGTTAAATGTACTCACTCTTTAAATATTTAAAGAATGTCAGTGTTTTATTTCAGCCGTTCTCTGATGAAAATCTTATGAAACTATGACTGTGCCTCAATTAAGTCAATAGGACAATAGAAAACATTAAATCTTCATGGAGATAATGATATAAGTGCTTGGAATCGCAAAGACACTTGAGCGTCAAATCAGATAACATTTTTGAAAACAATTTTGAAAGTAATTACTTGTTATATGAATTCAAGCTTTATGTTTGTATGCTCGGTGAGTAACCAATGATACTAATTGCCTGCAAATGATATTAAGATCCATTCGTTTATCCACATAATCATTCATTCTTCATTCAACAAATATTTATGGGGTTCTTACTGTGCTTCACAACTGGGAATGCAGGGATGAACCAAATTTAGTGACAACAGATGAGTAAGCCTGAATTGATTTTAAAACACTTTTTTAAATCTTTATCTTGCCTTCTGTCACAGTACTATATATGCCTGCACCTCATCTCTACCCCTCTGTAATACTCAGAGTTCTGCCTAAGAACACATGGAAGATTTTGATTTTCAAATTTACCTTCTCTCTTGAAATAATGTCTCTCTTTTTTTTTTTTAATGAGAAAAACCATGAAAGGTGGAGTGAATAATGGCAAGTTCATAAAAATGTAAGCGCTTAAGAAAAGTGATTTGCTGTGTCACCACCTGGTCCTTGGGAGCAGCGTTTACATAGCCTTTTAAAGTAGTTCTTTGCTTCCCATCATAGGTGCTCCACTTGAATGAATTAACGAGAACTGCAAATTCTTCAAACACAAAAGTATGTACATATAGTTCTTACGATCTTTTTTACTTTTCCTTATGACAGTCTATTGTTAGTCCATGAGGACTAAAGTTTTAAGACAGATTTCTTTGAGATGTCCTACGAGGCTAGAATACATACAGTCAAACTCCTGTATATGCTGTTTGAAAATAATTAATTATGTTGAGTTTGGAAACAAAATGGAAACTGAGAAGAGGTGACAAATGGAAACTGTCAGGAAGTTCAGGTGGAAACAATTAGTCTTTTAAGATAAAGGGCTATGCCTTCTCTTGAGCAATAAGCGCCGAAAAGAGAGTGTTCTCAAAGTGGCTTCTTAACGGGACCCCAAAAGCTACCCCGACAGTGAAGTGCTTCCAGCAATGCCTGGACCCTAGTGAATGCTCAAGAAATATACGTCCATCATTTTTCTTTGAAAATGTAACTAAAGATGGCTTATCTTTATGAGTTGCTTTGTTAAATACCTTTCCTTTTTGGTCATTTTTAGGGAAAATGTATAATCTAGATTTTCATTGTCCAAGGCAGCCTGTAGCTTCTAGATGTGACCTTCAAAACTATCTATGTTGGAGTTACTAAGACCAAACTTTATTGCCCCCAATTCTTATTTATTACAAAATATAGCAACACATTTTTTCCTGATGCCAACTGGACTAAAATTAATATGTCAGTATTGATTGTGTATTCTGGGCCATCTGGAGGAGGAGACAGGGCAAGCTCTGACGAGAGCATGGACCACACCAGGTCACCCCTCACACTTGTGAGGGGATGATGACATAGTGTTATGGCACCTGCTCTCCATGGATGATCAGATTTTCCAGTGACACAATTTAGTGAAAGGCAAAAGTTTCGATAAATCTAAATGGTGGAATGAGTAGTCTTTGATTCTATTTTTTCTGAAATAGCACATGCTAATGACAACCTGAGAGCCTCTTTTTAATCTCAGTTGATACTTAAGTAGGTGATACCATGGCCCCCATTTTCAAGTCTATATTTTCTAACTTTATCTTAGTGTGAACACGATACAGGGGTCCATTCACACATTCAAGCATTCCTCTCTGAAATCAACCGGTTTGGCCACAGTCAAGTCCACATGGCGAGTGGAATATTTGCAGAAGCAGCTCATCCATTCCTCCCGGTGAGTTAAAATAAAACAAGATTCCATAAGTAAGGGAGAAGCCTTTCCTTCCTGGCTCTAATTAATATATTCTAGCATTGTTTATATTATCAAACCTGTAGGAAAATAGAAAAGATACATTTAGATAGATATTGCTATATACAGTATATACAATGTACTTTATGCATCTTGTTTTGTAGAAAAATATAGGATTTAGGATTCTAATTTTCAGATGCCAATTTTTGTGTAATGCATTTAATCATGTTTCAGATGAGCCCAGTTGAAGTGTAAAATGCATAAATTTTACATAGTGTATGATTAAAAACAATAGCAGCAACACTGAAAAAAAATTCAATATTGGTAGTAAAAGAGGAATTGATATATTGGAATTCCAGGCTGAGGATACTAATTATTCTAAGTCTAATTATCCTAATTATGCAATTATGGGTATAAGGTTCAATTTCAGAGACTGAAAAGAGAGAAACGTTCTTGTCATTAAAAACATCCCCTAGTAATTTATTCAATGACAAATGTGTATATTTTTATTAATTGGGCCTTGTCTTGCATAATGATATTTACTATATTTCTGCCTCTACTTATATAATTCCTGCCATTTATGCTCTAAATGTATTAAAATCACAATTTATTTGCTATATATAGTCTTTTCCTATATTCATTTTATAGAAATATTTAGACTGTATCGAACAATTATATAAACTGAAACCTGAAAATTTGGATTTCAAAAATAATTTAGAAGAAGCCAGAATGCGGATTAACTCATGGATTGAAAATAAGACCAACGGTAAGAGACCTAAGGCTTTTATTTCTCTCCATCTTCTTCTTCTTTCAGACATAATTTACATTCAGTGTAATGCTCAGATCTTAATAAGTATACTCGGACAGTTATGACAAATGTATATCGAGACATGAAATATTTCCTCCCTGCCCATCCCCCACCAACCATCGAACTCATTGTATCATCAGAGCTTAGTTTTGCCTATTTTAAAATTCCAAATAAATGGAATAATACAGTATACTCTTTTTGTGTTTCTTGCTTTTTTCACTTGGCATATTACTTTTGAGATCCATTTATGTTTGGGGGTATAGCAGTAGTTCACACCTCTTAATTGCTGAGTAGTATTCCACTGTAAGGATATATAACACTTTGTTCTCCAGTGGATGGACATCTGGGTTATTTCTAGTTTGGGGCTATTATGAATAATGTTGCTACGAAAATTTTTGTAAAAGGCTTCTTGTGTACATATTTTCCCATTTTTCTTAGATAAATACTTAGTAGAATTGCTAAGGCTTAGACTAAGTGGATGTTTACCTTTCTAAAAAACTGCCAAATAGTTTTCCAAAGTGGTTGTACCATTTTCCATCTTCACCAGCAAGATGAAAGTTCCAGTCACTCGAATCCTCTCCAGTTTTTGGTATTGTAAATATTTTTCATTTAACCCTTTTAGTATGTGTGTAGCGGTATCTCATTGTAGTCTTAATTCCTATTTCTCTTATGACTAATGACATAAAGCATCTTCTTTGATGTGTCCATTGGCCCTCAATATATCTTTATTTTGGTATCTATTCATTTGCCCATTTTTAATTGGGTTGTTTCCTTTTTATTATTCAGCTACAGGAATTTACATATTTCGGATACAAATATTTTGTCCGATACATATGCTGCTAATATTTTCTCTTAATCAATGTCTTGTGTATTTATTTTCTTAACTGTGTTTTTGATGAGCAGAAGTTTTAAATTTTAATAAAGTCCAATTTATCAGTATTTTTCTTTTATAGTTTGTGCCTTCTGTTTATTCTCTAAGAAAGTTTAGCTTATCCTAAGGTCACAAAGGTATTTTTTTCTTTTTCTTTTAGTATATTTAGTAGAGTTTTTGTTTTAGTGTTTACATTTCAGTTTATGATCCATCTCAAATTGAATTTTATGTAGCATGTGAAATAAGGGTGGGAGTTCTTTATACATATAGGTAATTGGCACCAATTATTGAAGATCGAAAGCTTTTTTCATTTTATAAAATGAAAACCCATGACATATTCTTATTAATTTTACTCTTGAGAAGTGAGGAGGAACAAAAAGCGAAAATTTTTCTTCTTCAACTTTTTAAATTATGTTTTTTGCTTGATTTTAGTAGAAAATCAAAACCGGGTAACGATGACGATTTGCAAAACCACCGACTCAGATATTCATTGTTTTCAGCACCGAATGGTACCAGGAGAAATGAAACGGGAAACTCAAACCTTAATGGTTAATGTGTTAGTATTTATAAACCATCTCCTAACTGGATAATCCAGATTATTGACAAATGTCCTGTGCTCACTCTAAGATTATACATGTAAATACAAGTGTGAGAAAATATGTAAAATTTTCTCAGAAGATTTTGATTATCCTTTCCATTTTTGTTTGATCTGGGATCTTAATTATTATTAGTGTAACAATTTAATCAAAAGTGGAGAAACAAAGACACACTGACAGCATAGCATTTATTGATAGAGTAGGACAAGCAAACATCGACAGTTTTGCATGTGGCTGTAAAGTAGGCAGAAAGGCTATGCACTCACTTTGTGTTCTGCAACCCACGTCCTTCTTTTATTAGATGATTATGATTGCTTTTCCTATTGTTGAAAAATCTTTTTTGTGCATTTGAAGATACTGAGTGGCGATTACTTATGTTGGATAAAGATGGGTCAGAAATCAAAGCAAAACCAGTGAAAACAATTCACATTCCATGGGTGATCAGGTGTGATCTTCCTGTGTTTCTCTTCCCAAAGGTGAAATCAAGGGCCTCTTGCCCCACAACAGCCTTGTGGCTTCCGACCAGTTGGTGCTGGTGAGCGCAATCTCCTTCCGAGGGACCTGGAAGTATGCGTTTCAGAAAGACCAAACCAGAACAATGCCTTTCAGGTCGGACGAGGTAGTCTCATGATTTAATTTGTTTTCCTGTTAAAGGTAACCTCAAGATTTTTGCCCTTAAAATATATTAATTTATTTCTGGCCTTAGGCAGGTAGATTAATTTCTAAGTGCCTAGTCTAGCTACCTACTCAATAAAGTGCAGGTTTAGATTTACAAGACATTAAAAAAAAAAAAATAACTGAACCTTTCTTTTAAATTCTCCATAGTATTTTCATCCTATTTTGAAAGTAGACATGCTATTTTTAGCACTATAGTTGTAAAAATAAAAACTGATGTAAAGTATAGACTTTGAAAGGGTTTACAGTAGGTTTGGGCTTTGGGCTAAGCTTAAACCATTATTAGGCAACTCACTTACTGCACACTGGAAATGAAGTCAGGTGATGGAGAATAGATACTCCTGGAATTAAGAGGCAGGGCCCGAAACTAATGTAATATTGGATGTCAACCGCAATTGACAAAAAAAATATTCATTAGAAAAGCAGGCAGGTCTTATGTAAAATGGGTGTCACCTTAAGAGGCTAAGCAGCCATGGTGAACAAGTCATAGTAAAGGTTTAAGGTACATTGACAGTGGTTTCTACTCAGCTTCTTTTCTTGGTGTCCCCAAAGTGTGCTAAATATCAGGCTGCAACCTAAACAAGCATGTTATTTAATATGAAAGAATGGATCTGTATTTTATAACTAAGTCCCTAAGCTATCATATATATTTACTCCATCAGATGTTTTACCAAAAAATGCTTGAAATTATTGGTCAATTTAAAATTTGCTATAGTCAACCGTAAAAATAAAGAGGTTTTATACTTTTGAATAAATGTTTTTCATGACAAAGAAATAGTGAATGACTAAGAAAAAATAAATAGTGAAATTATTTAGTTTTTATGTTTTTTTTTTTTTAATTAAGATTCCAGGCCACATTTCTCAAGCTTCTGATTTGCAAGCAATGCTTGAATATATGCATTTTTAAATAGTTCCTCTAGGTCCATTCAAGGATCAGCCCAATTGAGAGACCATAGTATAAAGAAAATGGAGTAAAAGATTTTAGCAGGATTCACAGAGATGCTTGAAGGGGGTAAGCATACCCCAAACAAACAACTTGCTAGAGGAAACAGTAAGAAAATAGAATCTTTAATTTCATAGTAAAATCTGGTCCATTTGGTTGACATACACAATGCACATATCTTTAACCAGTTAACTAGCATTTCAAAGAGAAAAACATAAAATATGATTATAGTCATAACTAAATTTCCTTAAAGTAGCCTTGTTATATAGAACTAATTTAGAACTTTGTTACATTCTTAGCTAATTTATGATTATTTTGTCATCTGCAACTCAACTCAGATTTTACTAGAGCTAGAACGATTTCTAAATTATATTCTCGAAAGGACTTATTTGACTTAAAAATGGTTTTCGTGATACGATCTTGCGGTGCATATTTCTCAGCTCTTTGAAGTGAATTAACTGCTTCTGGGCATCCAAAAAGGACAGCTGAATAAAAACAGTATATCCTTTGTACTTCAATAGCTTCTTTGTTCAGGCTTTCCCCACCTAAAATCATGGCAATAACGATCAATTATAGATAATTCTGGGGAAAGATGAGCGGCTTTTGTTTTGATCACTTATTATAGGCAATTTTGGAGGAAGACTGACTATAAACGTCAATTTCCTGTGTCTTAAATGGAAAAGTAAGGAGAAATTAGCTTTGTTGTTTCACTGTTTTTATGCTGACAGTCCCAGAGCAAAGCGGTGCAGATGATGAGGCTGGAAGGATACTTGAAACTGGGCTCCGTAGTGGAGCCTCGGGTCCAGCTCCTTGAGCTGCCGGATGCTGAGGACTGCCTGAGCATGGTCATCCTCCTACCAAGTGAGGACATCGGCCTGGGGCAGGTAAACCACTGAGCCTTTGCAGCCACAAGATAAGGCTCTGGGCTTGAGGATCACACATGCAGAAAGAGGGGGCATGTAAATAACTGCTTACGCTCTACTTAACGCAGTATGGTGACCACTTAAAAAAACAAGCAGAACCCCCAAAATAAAGTAAACACCCATTCTAGGACATGCGGCTTGTACTCATAAAAGGTTTCAGCTTTCAAGGCACAGTCCTATATCTCTTTTGATCATATGGTTTGTCATTGTTTGATATGTTTCTTACTTTGATATAATTCAGTTTCTATGGATACTTGACCAATGAGAATTTTGCTTTGAGTTGAGGTAGAGCCTTATATTTATTGGTCAATCTAGAATTATAATTTTTGTTGTCAGAATTGGAGGACCTCGGGTTCCAAGGATGTCTTTTAAGGTGGCTGATAGAAAAGAGCTGGCACTTATAGAAAGTGTACAATTATAATACATAAGCTGAGCAATTTATAGAGGGATCATAAGAGGAAGAAAAGTAGAAATTCTCCATGAGGATTTATATTTTTTCCAGGTGACTTTTGGACGGTGTGCCAAGGCATAACTTCCAGGGCTATGTGCTCTGCCTGTAATTCGTGCACATGATCCAGTTTTCCCCACTTACTCTGATAGACTCTGCTTTCCAAAATGACAGTGAGAAGTAGCTGTACCTTTTCATAACTTTACACCCAGCCCTTAGGATGTTTCACATTTTGGTATAATTTTGTTTTCTAAATGTCTATTTTGTTTCTTGCATTCTTTCCCACAGGTGACCAGAGAAATCACTTATGAGAAACTAAAACACTGGCTAAACTCAGCCAGCATGAAAGACACAGGTGTGGTGCTCTACCTGCCCCGGCTCAGGGTCGACGAGCGTCATGAAGATCTGACTTCCATTTTGACGGCTTTGGGACTGATCGATGTCTTCGACCACTCAAGAGCTAACTTGTCTGGCCTAACTGCAGGAGGGGGCCTCGCGGTCTCTACGATCATCCATAAAGCCATGCTGGAGGTCACTGAGGGTCATTCGGAGATAACCCCCACCACCCAAACAAGCACGGTGGAAAATCCAGAGATCTTCAAGGTGGATCGTCCTTTCCTCTTCTTTATCTTACACAAGGAAACCTGGACTATTCTTTTCTATGGCAGGATTTCCAACCTTTAAGGAAGGGAATGAACATAGATTCAGAACAACTTTCTGATTCTTCAAATCAGCTGGATTTTATGAGCTTGTGGAAAAGAGTGTAGGTACAGCTGAAAGAGAGGAACTGTGCTTCTTAGGAATTTTTTTCCCAACTATCTCACGTAGAATATACTTTCCGTCTCTCCCCGGTGCAGTTTACATTGGTCAAACGAGTTACAGCATGCCACTAACTGTACTTATTAAAAAATTATGATGAACATCGCTTCTCCTTCAGGCTGTCTTCAACTTGCTCAGAACCTCATTTATAGGTTGCTAAACCTCAGAATGCATTTTCCAAGGAAACAATACCATGCAGTGTGATTATGTTACCAGTTACTTCACAAAAGCTTGTTCACCTCACCAGCAGCTGAACCACAGGTATCAGTAAGAGGAGCTGATCGCCGCTGGGTGTGTGGGTATACCGGGCACTCATGTGGATGACCTAATTTAATTCTCACCAAAACCCAGAGCAGCA
>NW_006436810.1:10097965-10126738 GCF_000325575.1 Pteropus alecto
AGGAATTTTGAAGGTGGGAAACCGAAACTTAGGTTTAGTAATTTAACACACAAGTGGCAAATGACCTACCGGGTTTTCAAACCCAGATAGTTTGATATGAGACCCCCACCCATGACCTTGACCGAGCCTGTGCTATTCATGAGTCTGTTCTGAGATTCAGAGCTGAGGCCTCTGTGGTAGGAACAGAAGCAGAAGCAAAAAGGAGTTGTTTTCCTCCTTCCCCTCACAGAGGCAAGGTCACAGTTTAGAATGACAATCGCAGAATTGGTCAAGTTTACAAAGAAGTTTCATACTTGAAATTCTTTAGTAGGCAAACGTATTTTTATTTTATGCTCGTGTGTGTGTGTGTGTGTGTGTGTGTGTCCTCCACTTTATAATTCTCACTTTCTCATCATCAAGCTCTTCTTCTCCTGGCCTCCGGGTGCCCAGGGCATCTCACTGAGGACGGACTGGAAAGAGCCCGGGGCGTGGTGTCAGGAGATGGGAGTTAGAAGCCCACTCTGTGTACTTAGTAGCTCAGCTTCCTCCTCTGAACTTTCAAATCCTGCCTCCTCCATAAGGCTGCTGGGAGATTCAAAAGGTAACACACACACACACACACACACACACACACACACACCCACACACACACACGCTTGATAGTTGTTAACTTTATAATTACATGCTGCCAGAATGTCCAGGGGGCACGGCAAAGAGGCCCAGAGCATCCCCTTTGGGTCAGCCCTGTCAGCCCTTCTTTTGTGGGGGTCTCTTCCCCTTTTTCCCCTCTGCTTTCTGCTTCTCCTATCGGAAGGACTTTACTCCTTCATACTGTCTGCAGGCTTGACTATCTAATGCCAGTTACATATCCTGGTGGTATAATGTTGCGACCATTCTACATTTTTAGTTTTATCTGATGACAATGATTCAGAGAAACAGTTTTAAGTATTTTTCCCAGATATTTAAAATTAGAATTGTATCTTTTACATGAGCTGGGGACACACTCCAGTTTACAGCTAGTTCAATACTTTCGCTCACGTCAAATCTTTAAAAACATTTTTTTAAATCATTCACCTTTAAATTTACTGATGGAATAAATCTAATATTAACCACTTCCCTTGACTCACTTGACTGGTAACTTTTATCAGGTGAGTCACTCCTGTGAGGCCGGTTCACTGCAATGAGATTTTTTTCTCAGTCTCCACTACCTTAGAGTTTAGATTGTAATAGTTGAGGTTGAATACAGCAATTATCTTTTGACAGAACAGAATAATTCTGTAATGTGTACCTAGTTAGGAAATGTGAGTAATATTGTACTAGTAAACATTTACTAGCTGCCTAGAGTATTTTGCATCGGGTAACTTTGCATCATGTCCTATGCTATACAAGTGACAGGGATACCTAGTAACACAGTTCCAGCATTTGTAGTAAATACCTTCCATTGTCTAAGCATACATACGAGTCACCAGAATTTCCAAATGAAGTACTGCCAGAAGCAGCCAAAGAGGTACCCAAAGACAATTAATGCTGGCCGAGCCACGAGAGTCAAAGGATGGTGAGAGGTTAGTGCAAGAATACAATATATCGAAACGTTTCAACTTTGGATGTTTTCATTTTAATGCTGGAGACTTTTCTTATTATTAAACGTCTACATCCATGTCCCTGGTCAGCTATAGAGAAAAACTGTAATTGAGGGACGTGAGACTCATATGGTTTTGTGAACTATTTTCTACAAAAATAAAATTGAGTCTAATTGCTAGCTTCAACAGAATGCTTAGAGGCCAAGTTCTAAACCCGTGTGTCTCTAATGTAAATAAAACAAGCAAGTACCCCTCCCCGCCAAGGCTTTCCTTGCCAGGGACAAGTTTCTGGAGGGAGTGGCAGCCAGCTCTACCGAAGGGAGCCCTTTGGTCACGGAATGCCTGCGCTGTTCTCCCCAACGAGTAGAATCCTGAAGCTGTGATTTTTCATGTGGTGCTTTGGGTTCCACTCATGGAAAGAAAAAAATGTTTTTTGGTTGAAAAAAGAGATATTGAAACGATTTTAGTATTTCTTTCATAAACGAATTTACTAAATGCATGGATTTGTCCCCGAATGGATCCACTGATTGAACTCTGAACTCGACATCGGGGTCCGTCATCAGTTACCTGGGCAGGAGCCTGTTCTATCACAAGTATTTTATTCTCTTCTAGAATTCAGACCTTTCTAACTTTTCTCCTAGACTCGCATTTCGATGTTGACGAGATTATCCTGGGGCTGTGATTTTATCTTCACACTCGTTATTTTATTCCTCCAGTTCCTCCCCTCATCACTCCAAACTCTGCATGGCCCCCGCTCCCAGCGCACACATTCCCGTGCTGTACCCCCACACCCCGTGCCTGTCTTCTGCCCGTCTCTACTCTCCCAGCTTTATTCCTTCAGCCATGTTTATTCTCTGCTTTTCTTTGGGGGATGAGAAAAATTTCTGGGTCCACTAGAATATCAATTATTTTTTGTAGACTTACCCCCGCCAAACTGAAATATTACTCTTTGATACTAAACGACGCCCAGTATTATGTAAGAATAAGACAATTTCTTTTCGCGATAATGTATTAGAGCCTCACTTTAATCATAAAATCACTGCTGAATAAATAAGTAGTTTGACGTCTTTGATTCATATATTTTGTTTTAAACAGCATAGGATCCATGTGAGTAATAGAAACAATGCAATCGGAATTAGATCGCAATTTCTGCTTCCCGAAAACAGGTATAGATAAGAACGTTGCACACAGGACATGCCAAGAGTCGCATAAACTGACCATCACCCATGAATACGCTAAACTTCTTAAACCCCCGAAACAGAAATTATAAATAGAATTTTGTGAATTCCACTTGTCTGATGCAAGCAAATCAAAATAAAACAGGAAAGACCATCTGACTAATCTCTGCAGGCTGGCTGGCCCCCAGGCTGCGCAGGCTGAGGATCTCTTCGAAAGGCTCACTCTCAAGCATGACTAAGAGCCTTTGGAGCCCGGAAGCTTTTGAGGGGCCCCTCTGCCTCCCCCCTAGTGTTGGCCTTGAGCTTGAGCCTCTCCTTGCAACCAATAGGCAGCCTTCTAACCATCCTGTAGCCCTCTTCCATGCCTTGGGCCAAATGGAAACAATAAAACTTTTTGCAGCAGCACACAAAATAAATAAATAAAACAGAAGAAAAACCTCCACTCAGAGAGAGAGAGAGGGAGAGAGAGAGAATATCTGTGTAAATGGAAAAGAATATACATAAAAAAAAAAATCATAAAAAGAGTAATAAAAAAATTTGGAAATCTAAATATCATTTAGAATTACTCTTAACGAACACTGATTTTTAAAGATAAATGTTAAGAAAACTAACAAAGGCTTTAGTAGATAGCACGGATTAGAGAAAAATGGCTTTACTTCAAATAAAGAACATGTTCCGAAAGAGTCTGGAATGGGCATGGAACACACACACACACACACGGAGTTCATGATAGCATAAGTGATGGGTTAAAGAAAACCTTATTCGATTCTTGTTAAAAATGTTTCATTTCTAGTCATCGACATTTACACCTTTACATGCCCCCTCTTGTATACAGCTTACTCACTCCTTTAATATAGTTTACCTTTGGTTCTATACATGAACCCATGAGAGTATCAGAGAAGTTAGTAAGTCTGTCAGCCACCACTTCTTGTCTGAGCATCTCTAGGGAACGTGGCACCGTCCAAAGATTTTTCCAACATAGCAACAAGGAGACTCTTACACAAGAGAGCTGCAGCTCCCTCACTCAGCTGTCGTGCCAGGGCAGACTGCCTAAGGGCTGTTCTGTGTGCAATTCTGTCTGCCACATAGGTGCTTGCTCATTGTGTCTCTATTTGAAAAAAAATGGGCACAAGATGGAAGATAAGATTTGAAACAAAATATTTTATGAGTTAATCTCTTTGATCTTGACATTAAAAAAATCGAGGACCAGGAAAGAGAGGAAATCTGCCAAAATAATAAATAAATGATTAACTCGAATGCTTAAAATAAGCTTCACCTGGCACTATCTTTGACCAAGACACCTAGCTGGGCTGAAGGATCAGGAGTAAACACTTGCAATTAATTTTATGGCAGTAAATAGAATTTCGGAGCTGAAAATTATACATTTCTATGTGGAGAATAATATCGTCTGAAAAGAAAATTTAAATGTTTTCCTAAGTTGCTGTTTGGACACAAGCATTCTACTTAGAAGTCATTTCTAACAGAACCATAAAATCTATGGGCTGTAACTTGTGCAGTCTCACATTTTCCCTGTGGAAACATTGAAGTTTCTAAAAAAAGAACCATCTCTCCACCCCTGTGACTATTCTACACAGTTTTAACAACCCATGACACACCGTATCATTAGCCTGATGAGCAATTTTAATAGAGGCAACGAAACCGAAGTGTAAGCCATAATGATAGGAATGATTAAAACAAAAATAAGAAGAATGGTATTTATTTGCCTGCAATTTTAATGAATAATCTTATCTGCGTCCTTATTTGCTTGCGTCAGAGTTTGGCACTAGTGTTTCTAAGATTGGGTAGGGCTTTTGATTTATGAAGAAACACAGAAGCAATGAAATAAGAAGGTTGAAATAAAGCAAATGCCTTGAATTTATGCAGCTCTCCTGAAGAATCGAAAACACTTCCCACGGTGGCTTCGCATCTTCCTTTTTATGACATGTGGCATTTTCTCTTTAAAGAAACACCTCTGGCATATGAGTTTAATTTCTAAACTGACCAAGGACCTTTATTTAAGTTATAATGTTCTTTTCATTATGTTATAGCTCTTTGTGAGTAAACAAAGTACAAAGTAATGTGAGGAAAGATAATGCAAACTATATTAATATCTCCTTTTGCTTACAGATTTTAGAAATAAGTCAGGAGTTTATTCTTTGCATAGCTTTCTTTTGTAACAAGATCAAGTAGAATCTGTAAATAAGAATCCATAGACTCAACCTAGTTATATTGGTACACATTATTATAATGTATTACAAAATTATTATTTAATATGTACATTATATGTACTATATTACTACTGTTATATATTTTGCCAAGCTGGTTAAAGGATTGGGCGGGGCTACTCAGATGCATAAACAAGAAGGAACAGTAGGGAAAACACAGGAAAAGTTTTTTTTTCTCAAAGCATTTTTTTCCATCAAAACTGTATTTAAGACTATACTTGTGATACTGATGGCCACTCCCTCTTTAGCTGAGGCTGTATCTTTGTTCGGCGTAAAAATTCATTTTAGTTATAGCTTATATGATATTTTTAGAAAATATAGGGATTGGGATGAGAGAAAGAACATTTTCAATCACAAGATTTATTCAGGCCCTACATGCTGTAGTCCCAGTTTTAATTATACCTTTCAAATATTTATCATCCAGTAAAGTAAAGTAGTCACAGTTGCCCATCGACACGCTCTAGAATCTGACAAGATTAGAGAGTTGGGAAAAATGAATGACAACACTAAATAAAGACTGATTTCACTTGAATGAAATGTTATCATGGTCTCTAGGTAAGAAAGTGCCGGAAGGTGCACATAATTTCTTTTTCAAGTGGAAAATGAACAAAACGAAAATTCTTTATACTATTAAATTCCTTTCTTTCTGTTTATCTCAGCAGTTCCATTGATGAAAAGCTTTGAGTTTTTTTCTATTTCAGCAGGTGGAAAATGTTAGATATAGAAACATAGCAAGTTTTGTTTGTTTTTGTTTTTAAATATTCTTAGGCTTGAAGAATGAACAGGCAGAGCCCTTGGAACTCAAAATACCTTCCTGAGGGAATTATTCAGTGAACTTGAGGCTGAGGATTCTTCAAAGTAACCAAATCATTAGAAAACACCCATCTGTAGGATGGTGGGTGGATGGACATATAAATACAGAATAAAATATAAAATTTTTCTTTTTCAGTGGTAGCTAAAAGACACAATGATTTAATTTTAATGAATGGCAATATGTGTTGTTCCAAGAGTTTCCATGAATTAAATATTGCATGCCACACATTCATGAAGCAAAGTGCTTAAACTGGCAAACCTATGCTTAGCATAATTACATGTGGGTTCTATGAGAGCCTGACTGAGGAACAGTTAACAATGATAAATATCGGTGGTTTCCAAGGGGGCAGAGGGAGAAATATTAATATTGAATAAAATCCTATGGAATTTCATTATTACGTTTTGATCTTTTGAAGTCTATCCCTGAATTCTAGCAGGTTCACCTGCTTGCAGTGGTTATAGGTGTCTGAATGTAGCTTCCACATCTGAGGGTCCGAGAGTCCCATGGGTATTGATCCCAGGCCTTCTCCAAATGCAGTGCCTTCTCCTTTGGGTGCACCAGGAGCTGTCTCACCAAACTCACCAGTCATTCTGTCAACAGACGCTTGTTTATACCTGGTGGGTGCCAGGCACAGGGCTGGGTACTGGATATACAATAAGAATAAAACAGATCTGCTCCTGCCCTGATGGAGCTTATAAACATTTAAGAAGCAAATACAGGAGTGTGTATATAATTATGCCTTCTCATGAGCAGTAGGAAGGAAAAGTGTAGTTTGTCAGGAGAGAAACCAAAGGAGAAATCTTCTCAGAGTGAATTCCCAGAGAAGGCCTCTCTGAGAATAATAAATGAATTAGAAACGGAACCCTAATTCGGGTGAACATCAGAATTCTGCCTTGTACGGTGTGCAAGGCAGAATATTCCTTTCCCTGTGTGCATAGTGAACGATTTGTCATGTTAACCAGCTCATTTGGATGATCTGTGCTTGTTTGAAGATTACAATGTACCTTCTTCCTTTGAGTGAGTCACTGCAGACCAGTCACCAACGAAGGACCACCAACCAACATGACTGGGCAAGCTGTGTGTCTCAAACGGAGCATCTGCAAGTTGCGTAAGGGTCAGAGGTTTGGACATCTCATTTTATATTTTAAAACTTAAGGCCATTCTTCTCTCACATAAAGGAACCCCAAAGCATTTTCTTGTGAGTTAAAAATACATTTGTAAAAATACACTGGAGTCTTTCAAAAGCATATGGAGCTGAAGAAAAAAATTCATCATTATCAGTAATGGTTGAAATAAAAGGTGAAAACTTTCTTCCTTATTTTTCAACTGTCATTGACTGGTGCAAAAACTATCCACCCAACACACACTCTTTTTTTTGAAAAGTTTCCGAACTGTACAATAAATATCTGCATACTCTTCATCCAGATTTACCAATGTTAACATTTTGTTACATATGCTTTCTATCATATCTATCCATCATCTATTGTCTATCTATCTTCTACCATCTATCTATACATTTCCTGAACAATTTGAATGTAAATTGCAGACAACGTGACACTTTTCCTTATATCCTTTACTATGTCCCCAAATAAGGACCTTTTCCTTCATACTAATGTAGGGAGGAGGCAAGAGAATTAGAAATGTTAATCAAGCCACATTCAGAGACTGCACTATGCTGATCAGCCCTGCAGCCAGGCCTGGAGGACACCTGAGGAACACAGGAAGGTTTCTGCTGGATCACTAACAACCCTTTCTCCACACCTGTGAAGGGGAAGCAAGAACCAAGAGTCATTCCCGATGGCTAAAACCACGGGGAACCTAAGGATTAAGGATTAAAGGCTGGGAACCACCCTCAGGCCTTTTACTCGACATGTTCTTACCTTTTCCTGCTACATACTCTTCCCCTTCCTCACTGTATGTTCATATCAAAGGAAATGGGTTAACGAAGTCTTTTAAACATTAATTCACAGGAACTAAGAATGATATGTAAACGTCTCTCTTGGTCCCTGTCTCTCTTTGCCCCCCAGAGGAGACCACACTGTCTGTGGAGTGCTACTCCTTTTCTAATAAACTTTCCTTTTGACTCTAACTTTGGTGTCTGCGATGAATTCTTTCCACACTCTCCGCCAAAGGACCCTCTTCTCTCGGTACTGGGCTTGGTCTCCCTGTCACTCGGGGAAATTCGTCCTGTCCTGAATCAATAGCACAATACCATTATCGCACTTGAGAAAATGAATCAAATGTATCATATAATATATAATAATATTCAAATTTGCTCCATTGCCTTAAAAATGTCATCTCTGGTTATTGTGGATTAGAGAAACCCAGGATCCAATAAAGGGTGCCTTTATTTCTTAGCCTTTTCACTGGGCAAAGAAAATTAATATGACTATCTATATATATTCATGTATTTACGCTGATATCTGCAAGTCAAATCCATCTTTGCAAGGTTCCTCCTCACCTTGCTCTATCTCCTATTGGTAGACCCCAACTCCCACAGTAAAAAACCCCTGGTCCCCAAAAAGGTATTTACTCACTTCCTGCAATACATACTACAAAAGATTCTAGAGTCAATGTGGCCCTCTCTTTCACAGATTGAAGATCACTTAGGAAGTGACATTTCATGAGCCCCTACTGACCCCTAGTGTTTTCTTTGTTGCATGTGTCTTTTTCAGATGCTTCTCCTAAAAGGGTCACCTGATCTACATAACGTTTTCTCTGTTGACAGTCTGTGCCGGGTAAATTTTTGTTGTCATGGGCTATCCTGTATAGTAAAAGATATGTGGGACTATATGGTGACAGAAATAAATCTATGAGAGGTGAACACACAATGTAAATATATATATGCCCTACTGGTAACATGTACAACTGAAACTTACTGGATTTCGTTAACCAATGTCACCATACAAAAAAAAAAAGAAAAGAAAAGAAAAGAAAAGATATGTGGATACATAGCAGTATCTGTTGCTTTTACTCACTAAATTCGAATAGCTCCTCTTCTTCCCAGGTCGTGACTGTCAAAATGTCTCGGACATTGCTACTGCCCCCTAGGGGCAAAATCACCCCAGGTTGAGAAGCAATGCTTTACTTAGACATGTAATCAAGAGGAATGCTATCGCGAATACTTTCCAAATAGAAAGATCTAATTTTCTAATAACAAAAGTGAGTCACTGCTAGAATTTTTTGGTTTGGTTCATTTAACGGTGTTTTCCAAGAGTCTCAGGACAGGAGTTTGATCAATTGCTATGCAATTTCAGACAGAATAATATTATTATTTTTTTAGTTTTTAAATGCCAATTTGTTTGTTTGTTTGTTTATTCATGCTACATGTAAATAATTTTGTTTAACATTTTAGTTTTTAAATCCCCCCCCTTCTGGTACAGAATAATATTAAAATAAAATCAACTGTAGAAAATGAATGTGCCCTGAATGTATCATTTCATGACCAAGACAGGCATCATTTTTGTTTTGAATTACCTCTTTCTCTGCTTTTCCTCATAGCCTGCATGGAAGCCGGGGAGGGGGGAGGGAGGGGGAGGAATTTTAATCTGGCCCAGTGGTCTTCTACAGGGAGGGGATGAGAGCTGTAGACTCATAATCTCAAAAATATTTCCCCATTTTCAGATGCTTGAATCTTCCCCTTAAATTACTCCTGTAAGGCTTTTTAATTTTTCACTATTAAATTTTATATATTTTTTGGATTTGAAATATCCTGAACGATTACTCAAACTTTTCCTCTTAGATTCTTGTCATCAACAAATTCAAACAACTTGTTGTTAAGGCCTTCTATGAAGTCAATAAATAACATATCCAATGATTTTTTTTCTTAAATAATCTCTGGCCAAAAAATTCAGCCATGGCTGAAAATCGTTTATATTAATGAACTAGATAACTCTGGGTTAAGGTCTACGAAGCCTTGTTAAAATAATATCTTGCAGTGGTAATCAAAGTTTTGAAGGCAACAAGACCAGGGCTGGAAGCCGTGGGAATTTGGAGAGTAAAGATTTTCCTCTGACTCTGTTTCTTCCCTAGTAAAAACAAGAAAACTAGCATCAGCTCCAGAGGGTTGTGAGGATTAATGTGATGGCATAGCTAATGCACCGGGTACAGTCCTAGGTATGCAGTAGGCCCTTGATAAATAATTGTTCTTGATTAAATTCTACCAACATTCACTTCTGACAGAAAAAAACCCTGAATAGTTAGGTGTGTCTGTTTTTCCCAAAGTGCTTCTGGCTTAAAATCTGCATGGAACCAAGATTAGATTCCTCTAACTGGTTCTCCTCTCGCCAGATGTTAACTGTCACCGTTCTCATTCTAGAGAACTGTTTTTTTCGGGACGTGGGCTCTCATACTAAACCACATCAGTTTTGGGTTTGCCGCAAATGCAATGCATACACACACATGCACACACACAACCACACAGATTTCTCCCAATACATCCTGAGGCTACTTCGCAGAGTATTGACCAGCTTCCTAAATTATTTTTCTGGAATAAGCCTGACCCCTAGAGGACAGACATTGCGTGCAAACCACCAAGAGCCAACATAGGATATGAGTAAGTTATGGAGTATTAAGGTGGTATAAAGCGTCAGATGCTGAGTATAGAGTCTTAATTCTGAATCAACTAGCATGAACAGAATTTCATAACTCCCTGGTCTCAAAAGTGTACATTCTTTATAACATTATCGACATATGTTATATAGAAGAAGCTGCACATATTAAAAATGAGCAGTTTGGTTACACCAGCGTAATTGAATACAAACATTTCCATCACCCTTTAAAGCTCCCCACCCCGCTTCCATCACCAGCTTCAACCACTGATCTACTTTCTGTCACTGTAGATGAGTTTGCATTTTCTAGAATTTTTTGTAAATGACGTGATACAACACCTACTCTTTTGTGTCTGGCTTCTTTTGCTCAGCCTACCGAGTTTGAGAGTCAGTGTGTGTGTGTGTGTCAGTGATTTGTTCCTTTTTACTGCTGAGTAGTATTTCATTGTATGGATGTACAACATTTTGTTAAACTTGAGGTAGATCACAGACCTTAATGTAAGAGTTAAAAGTTTCAAAAAAAAAAATAGGAGAAAATGTTTGTGACCTTGGAATCCACAGTGCTTTCTTAGACTACCAAATGAATGGATGATAGATGAAAAAGAGATCACTGGACTTGATCAAAGTTAACACGTTTGTTCATTGAAAGAAGCTGTTAAGGAAACAAAAAGTCAAGTCACAGGTTGAGAGCAAATACTCGTATACTCATCGGATAAAGGAATTGTAATCAAAATAACAATAAACTCAAAGACAAAGATTCCATTTTTTAATAGTAGGCAAAACATTTAAGCAGACGCTTCATAAAAGAAAATATACATGTGGCCAATAAGCACATGACAAAATGATGTACATTTTTTTCCACAGGAAAATGACAAATATATATTTTAATGCCTCTGAAATTGGGTTACACTTCACAATTGATGAACTTGCAATTGGTGTGCTCCTTCTTACGTAAAGTTAATATTTTTAATTTTAGAAGCCAATATTTGTTGAGTACTAAGGTTTGGCAATGTTCTAAGCACCCTGCGTGCATTGTTTCATTACTCTTCATCAAACCCTATGAAAGAGGTACCATGTGTAAACCAATCTTCACTATGTTGTTATTATTATTATTGCTATTGATCGAATCAAAGCTTGTGCTCTTTTTACCAAAAGATACTGACTGTATATAAGCACGAAAATACGGGAGGACCAATGAGGTGGTTATTTCACTCCAACATTGTTGGATGAGGACTGTGGGGTGTGGGAAGAAGGAGGGAAGAGACGGAGTGGTTCCCGCAGAGATCATTGAGAAGGTGCTAGAATGAACACACAAAAAATGAGGAGGATGGCATTGGGTGTCTGGGGAGCTTGATTCAATATCACAAAAAGTAATTCAGTTGAACTGAATTCACCCAACATTCACTGAATGCCTACTTTACTCAAAGCAAAAGTAAATCTAACTTACTGTAGAATCTTAGCCTAGAGAACAAGACAGACACATAAAGCACTGCCTGTTTGAATTTGGGGTGTAGGAACAAGGTGCGTGTGGTCAGGGGTTTGGGGAAGTTCTCATCCCAGGAAAAAGCGATATTGAGAACACGAACTGGGAAGGACTAAAACTTAGATGGGAAAGTCTTTACCCGAAAAGAAGTAGAAAGGGAAATTTAAGAGGTGCCAAAGCCAAAGGAAGCCAAAAGCATTGATGAGAACTGGGATCTGGAACCAGCAGGTAGGAGTCAGGCGGGTATGGACGTGCTGCAGCCGACAACGGGGAGTAACTGGGTGGAGTGGGGCAGGGAGGAGAGAGAGAGGCAAATATCTTGCACAGCTGCTTGTGCTCACGAATGAGTTTTATGACAGCAACAGAACACTTTTTGATTAATATAATGTAAATCCTCGTTTCGAGTGGAAATAAAATCTTTAATGACGTATCGAATTAAATTCCTGAATTAATAAATTATTAATGAGTGAGTGTTCTCCTCCACCTCTGCGTCCTTCTGTTCAGCTGCTTCTATCCTGCGGTGAGTTTTCCTTCTTGCTTCGTAGGTGAGCTTCCAGGCGGGACCCGCTGAGTAATGAATACAAGGAAGAGGAAATGAAAAGAAGCCAGAGGGTAAATTAACTCATGCACCGAAGAGCTGATAAAAAGAAGGGTGGGGAGAGGGGCGGGAGGCTCTGCTGTAGAGTGAGGGGTCCTGGATGAATGAGAGGGAAGGTGAAAGAGAGAGCAAGACCATGTGCAGAAGAAGAGAAAGGCTGAGAGCCAGGTGCTGGGGGCAGGGCTGTTGAGAGGACGAAAGGGTCGCGAAGAGATTTATAAGGTGGCGCTACGAGTTCCCAACCGAAACCTCCTTAATGTTCCTCCGGGAGATGGAGATAAAGGCTGGCATTGCGTTCTGATCCTCTCTGGTCACTGTACTGTCATCTGGACAAAGTGCACTACGGGCTGCGTGTTTCCGTGGGTGTTAAATGTAGAATTTTATCTGGGCGGAAGCTTGGGGAATGGGTATCAAGAAAGACTCAGAGACAGAAACATTTAAAAAAATAAAGGAAGAAGTTAACTTTAGGCTTCAGAAGGAAAAAAACAAATGTGAAAATGACCAAGGTTTCCCAATTTACGGTAATCCATTCATGGTGCAGAAAGGGCCTTCGTGCACCCTTGTCATCGTCACGAGGAGCACAGCCCAGCTTCAGATGTCGATACAGCAAAAGTCAGACATGCAACGCTTTCTCTTCGGAAGTCCCGTTTTATTCGGAGTTTTATTATTTGAAAGACCATCACCAGCTCCGATCATGTTATTAATTACCTCAAGATGCAGCTTTTTTCGCTCTCTAAATGTGGAATGCTTACTCATATCGGAAGCAAGGAGCAGTGTTACTAACAAGGTTTCACACTCTAGCATAAAAGCATGAAGGAATCATCAGAGATGAACTAGAGCGGGCCGGGCTGCAATGGACCATTAATTAAGGGAAAACCATCACGATCAGCAGGTGCAGACGGCAATGCAAAGCGTAAACCAGAGAAACGCCCCGCCACCCACCCTGCCACCACGTGTATGGGCGAGTGTGTTGGGCAAACATCTGCCATTGATTTCACTCCTTTAAAAGCCAAAATAAGACGCCTCAAATCTCTCCCGAGGGATGGCAGTTGTGACTCGAGTAAAACATTTGTTTAACCTTTTTATGGTTGTTTCTAGTGTCAACTGCGTCTGGATTTCTATCATTTCGTGTCCACAAGGGCCACGATACGCATTCGTTTTCTATTCCCTTTCCTAGCATGCTACGCAACGATCTGAAGGAGCCATGAACATTAAGATTTCATGACACACTTTCATCAAAATGTTCTTTGTAAATCCGTCGTTCTTAGAGTGATGATACTTCACACCGCATGAGTGGGTGCTGGGCCCGCCTTCCAAAGATGTTGCAAGAATACGTGCCCTGCGGGGTGGTCACACGCCACAGCAGCTGCACGACGTGCTGCCGGCACGAATACACAGGAAATGGGCTTCGCGTGTGGAGTGACCTTCCTGTCTTTCCTCACGATGAGAAAGATGTATTATTAGAGAAGAGTGTTGGGGCAGCAGCGTGGTGTCGATGTGGCAATTGCTAGATGCTCTGGCCTTCTTTCCTGGAGCAGGGGTGGAGGGTGAGGGGAACCGGCAGGGGCCTGGCGTGTCAACATCTAAGACCTTCGAGCATGGATATATCTTAACAGAGGGCAACCTGAGGACATTTGTTGCTGAACCTTCTATACCTCTTGGAGAGTCCCAAATAGTATGTGGGTGACTTAAGGAGGAGGGGGCGCATGGGCCAGCCTTGCCAGGGCAGGTGTTTGGGGATGATGAAGGTTCAGATTCTGTCACGACCACACGGCAGAAAATCAGATAAGGTTTTAAATAAGCTCAATCAAGACATTTGATTCAATCATTCGATAAGTCACGCAGTTTGTCAAAACAAAAGTACCCTTTAGTAATGAGTACGATGTCCTTTATTCAAGAGAAAACCATCACGGGCTGGAGAGTGCGGAGCCTCATAGCAGGGGAAAGCTCCTTCTGCGGGGTTCCGGGCAGGACGCCACCAGCGAGGCGTGACAAGGGGCCGCATGGCAATGGCGGGATCGGCTTGGAGGTGGGGAGTTCGGGCGAGGCCAGCAGGCCCTGTTTTCCAGGGCAAGGCGAGCTAGCTAAAGCTGAGGCGAAATAGTGTGATGGATGTAGGGCAGGTCACTTGACCGGTGTTTCCAGTAAGTGCAGGCTGGTTTAGGTTTAGATTTGTGGCATGGGCTGGGCTCCTGGGGCGGGCCCTGATATACAGATTGACTTTATCAAACTAAAATTGATGAAGCTGGAGTGGCGCTGGGTGCTGACAAAGGGCAGTGTCTCACTGAGGACACACTGTCTCCCTGGAGAATTCTCTTCTTGGATCCTGTTAGAACTGAAAGCTACTTCGGAGGAGGCCACCTGTTCTAGCCTGGGCTCTCTCTACAGCAGACCTTACGCCTAGGATTCATGGAAAAGCGAAGGCACTGCCCCCAGGGGAAACAGGAAGGGCACAGGGAGGCAGGACGAGGGAGGAGAAGAAGCCAAAGGAGGGTGGGGTCTCAGGTGACATCCCAGACTCAGCCTGACCCCTCCAAGAGCTCCGGGAGGCGACGCTTCAGAGTCTGCACCACATCACACAGGACAGGCTTTTGTGTTCCCACATCATATCGTACTGAAAAGATAATTTCTTCATATCATCAAATGGTGCTAGGAAACCCAACTATGCAGCATGGCCAGGGGACACTTAGCACACTGATTGAGGAGCTAACATTTGCTAACGACAGGGCTAGGCACTGGGAAGTCAGGGGTGGATATGACATTGTCTCTGGCCTTGAGACCTTAAGCAATCACGGAAGCATAGAACCACACATTTCAAAACTGGAAAGAGCATGAAAAGTCGTGTCAGTGGAAAGGGTGTTGACCTAAAGCATTTGGGTTTAATTTAACCCTTACGATTTGTTAACGGTGAGGCAAATCTCTTGACTATTCTGTTTCCTCAGCTGTAAAACATATTCATCCTACTCAGTCACTGAAAACATTAAGTAAAATAATGTGCATTTAAGTGTTTTGTAAATTGTATGGGAAGATTACAGTGTAAAGAAAGGGAAATCTGTAAAAGTTAAGTGACCTACCCAATATCACACAGCTATCAGATGTCAGTATAATACTCAAGTGGAGATAATTACCACTGATACTTCAATAATAATAAAAACGATAGCAGTAGTAGTAATAATAATAATAGTAATAATAATAATAATAGCTGCTTATTATGAGTAGACATTCTGCCTAAGGCTGCACCTAAATTATTTCATTTACAACAATAATTTAGTTTTGTATATGGAACATGTTACTGTTTTCAAATCTCTTTATAATTATACAAAAGGGTTATAATTTATAACTCTTTTCATGGCAGGGGAACACTCCTTCTGCGGGGTAAAATACTTTATAATTTTACTTTATAATTTTATCTCGAGCCCTTGGAACTCATGAGCATGATTATATTTTCAATGACTATATGAGAAATTTTGGAAGTGCAGGATATGTGCTTAACTTTCCACATCAATACAATAAGGAGAAAGAGGATCTTACTTCAAGATTATGAAAATCAGGCAACACAATTTCAATATGAGTCACAGATACAGGCTAAAGGGTCATGACTTTGCATTAGAAAAGTGTGATGACCAAAGATTTTGCCTCGATGGTGATGTTTTCCCAAAATTTTTGAAATGGGCTTTATGTGCTCGTGACTAGGCAAACAGGAATTTGCTAGATTTGTTAAGCAGTTGTAACTCTAAGAAATGGTTACAGATATATACATACCCAAGTGCTGTGTGAAGGTCTAGAACTTTCCTTGCGTAAATAGCATGAATTTATTCTCTGTTCCTCCATGTATTTGTGTTTCTTAGCACCACTTGATGAGAAGAGGCTAATACAATATGTAGCTGATTCTGATGAGGCCAAGAGCCACTGAACGCTGAGAAGTGTCTACTTCTCAGGAAAATTAAATCACTGTAACTAATACCATCCCCTACCAGTGTGTGGAAAAAGGGAGCCACGCTTTCATAGTAAGGCAACAAGCACGTGGGTGTGTATATTGAAATCACCAAGAGACTTGATTGACGTAGTGTTGGAGGGGTGATAAGAGCAAAAATCACTGAGAAATTACGTATTTTGGGGGAATATTCATTCCTTTAACTCAGACTTCAGATAAACAAGAGCTTCAAAGGGATAAGTTAAATATCTAGAACCAAATATCAGGGGGAAAAAAAGCTACTACGAGTCCAGACTTGATGGAAATCCGAGATGTTCCGATCTGTGCATGATCTCATTAGCCTATTGACTCCGATGTCTAATACATAAATCATTCAAATTGTTTCTTTCCCTGAAGCCAATATTCTTGCCAACCCAATGTAATCTATTACCTGGGATGTGGTGTTGAGCAGCATCTTAAAAAGTTTTCTTTTCCATTAAAAGTTCTGTTTACTTCTGTTTGTAGTCAAGTATCCAGTACAAAACTTGGAAAACTGAGGCAAATGAGGTAGCTTCCTGCCTTCCCGAGTCCTCCTCCTGTGGCCTTAACACTTACTACCTTTTCTGAGCTCTTCTGCTTCTTCATTAGTACTTGACACTTGCTCACTGCTTAGAGCTTGGGATCCCAGCTCCCATGTTCTGAGATTCACTAAGCTGTTACGTGCCTTCGCCCAAGCCCTGAAGGGGAGGAGGTATTTGCCCTTCCACGGGCCTGATTCCTTCTGTGCCATTAGCCAAGGTCAAGGTGTCTGTTCCTTTGGCTTTGGAGTCCTCCCCTAGCACCTGCCCCTGAAGTTTTCCAGTTCCTCGACCCAGAATCCCAACATTTGCCTCAGACCTATTCAGGGGATTCACACTTAACTGCCCCCTGTCCTGGAAAATAAAGTTTTCTACCCTCATAGAGAAGGTGGAAGAGAAGGAAAGTCACACTTTGAGGCTATGTCAGTAGTGTTAGGGAGGATCAAAACTGGGGTACAAAAGTTTGTGTTCGGTTTAGTTCAAAAAACATTAAGTAGGCATCCCCGATGAGCACATATTACACTAAGTATAAAAAAATGAGATGCACAGTTTCTGCTCCAAAGAGCCTTACTGGGGGGAAAATATGTAACACAGAACTTTAATAAAATTTTCTAAGTACAGCCATAGAAGTAAAAGTGGTAGTAACTATTAAAGCTAACAATTTCGAGGACTTACTATGTGCCAGATATCAAGATAAAGACTTATCAAGAATCTTGCATTTCATGTGAGTGGAGAGGAAGGCAGGGACCTGATGACAGGTGGCCTTGGCCTCATGTGAACCCAATTAGGATTTTATACTGTATTGAATGGGGACTCGTTGAAGAATTTGAAGAAAGTGACATGGTTGGGTTAGATTTACATTGTAAATAGATCAAGCCTATGGCTTAAGGGACAAGACACTAGAGACAGGGAGATCGGGCCAGAGCCAGGGCAATAGGCTTAGAGGAAAAAAAGAGGAGAACTTTGGTGCAAAAAAATATTTCAAAATTAAAATTAGTGAGATTTGTTAAGTGACAAATACGAAAGCGAATAAAGAGAAGAGTCGAAGACGTCACCCCGATTCTGGCTTGGGTGACTAGTAGGCACACGGGAAGTCGATGAGGAGAAACAGGTGTGGGAGAGTGCTGGTCATATTGAATCTGGAGTGGCCATAGGCGGTCAAGTGGGGATGTCCAGTGGGAGGCTAGATTTAGCGGTCTCGAGATGGGGGAGAGGTCAAGGCTGGAGATAGAGCGGTGGGAAACTTTCTTGTCTCCTTTCCTTCTCTCCTCCCCAGTCACCCACTCATTTCATTTAGGTTCCCATATTCGTGTCCTTGCATTCCAGGTCCTATGACTAAGTGATAGGAAAAGAACTGAGCAATAATTTCCTCTTCCTCTTCCTCATTTTTACACAAGTCTAAATAAGGCTGTCATGATTTGAAGACAGTGTAAATTCTCTGGTCCAATCCTATGATAAGATGCATCACCATCTCACAATTCATCTAATTTTTCTTTGGCATTTCCTTCCTAGAAATCACGGGATTCCCCCAGTCATTTTATATAGCCCCAGATCTGAAGTCTCTGTGTGAATCATGCGTGTATTTTAGTAGTAAGTGTTTATTGGTCTTAAGCATTCTTAAGACCAATAAACACTTAATGGAAAACTCTCAATGGAAAAAAGATACAGAAATCTGTAAGAGGGTAAACAGAAGTAATTGACATCTGGATTTGGAATGTATTCCATGACGATGCGGTTTTATTTGGAATGTATTCCACGATGATGTGGTTTTAGAAGGTAAACACCTTCTAAGTATATTTTATGACCATTAACGTTGAAATATATTACTTTTACTAGGCATACAGCATTGGCTGAGATGTACTAGGAATATGTTAGGCTAAAGATGCGTTAGGTAGTATAATAATCCATTCATCCGTAAGTAATCCGCACGGATAATAGAGAGTTGAATGATGCATTTGTCGTGGTTATGAGTTCATTATTATATTATTGAACCCTAGAAGGAAATGTATCACTGTAAGCAGAGAGTTTCACCTGGTGGCTAAGATGAGTGGATTCATGATTCACAGTGCATTCTGAAGCTGCTCTGAAAATGCAATTTCTCTTTATGTGCTTTTGGCATGATAAGTTTTAGGCAGGTTATTGGCTTTTTCAAATAGTTGACTCACAGAACACTGGATATCTGCTCCCACAGTCTGCCATCCACCCGCATCTATGTTGGGGTTATCACTTGGCAACAAGATAAATACTCTGGATGAGGTGTTACACTCCCTAACAAAGCTTGTTTCATGTGCAAACTTTCTCACACTCATGGCTGCCCCAGGGCAATATCTTAAAATAGGTGAGGTTTTGCTTTGTGTTGAGCTGGTTTCCAGGACTGTCTATCTCTGTGGCCTAGGTTCACTCTTATTCAAAGCCCTCATTCTTCTGCTTATCCTCCTGACACACCCCAAATTCCTTCCCAGACCACACTGACTCCACCCTCTCTGCAGAAACTTAGGTGGTACACGTCTTATTTCTCCCAGAGCCGTTAACATGTGATGTTATTGGTAATTGTAAAAGAAGATGTTTATTCTCTGACACAGCTATTTCGAGAAATATATATTAGAGGGTGTTTTAGTTAAGGTGACCCCAATTTCTCACCTTAGAAGTGACTTCTTTCACATACATTTGGTTCTGCTCACAGAAAACAGTTATTTAAAATTTCCAGAGCAAACCGTGCTGTCCGAATACTAAGGCTAATTCAAAATCTTTGTCCAAGATAAAGTGTTTCAATTTCTTTAAATGAAATTCATTAATAACATAAAATCATTATGTGGAATTTTATGTCAAAACGAGAGTTCCTTTTCAATCCTACAATTATATCATGCTTTGGATAATTTCAGTGGTGACATAATGGCTGATGTAGAGATGATATATTTTTCTAATTTGTATATTCCCCGTCTACCGGTAAAGGGTAATTATGGAAGTATCAGGGGTTACTCATTCAAAGTGGAGAGGAGAATAGAGATACTTTGCAATGTGCATAAGTAAGTCATTTAGCAAACACATAGTGAGCGCCCAGAATGAGCCATGTGCCTGTCCTAGTCATGGGGGAGACTACTGTGGCTGTGCAACTCACGGTGTTTGCCATCTGGCAATGAGGCAGACGCTGAGTGGTTAACGGTACAAGCCATTCGTTCGGTCACAGTTGGATGGGTGTTTCAGAGAAAAAGCAGTGCATGCTCTCTCCCACTTAGAAGATTAGAACTTTATTCTCCAAGTTCTTTTCTTATTTTGGGAATCATTTCTCCTTTCTACATGACTCGCTGTAGTACTACTGGGAAGAAAATAAACACTCTGGTAAAGATACTTGGATAATGTGTTTCTGATTTTAAAGGTAACGCATGTCTATCATGAAAAATGGGGGAAATTTTTTAAAGTATAAAGAAAATAACGACAGACATCTAGAATCAACCATCCAATGATAACCAGTGTTCGCCTTTTGACATGTTTTCTTCAAGTCATAGTTCTGCATATATTTTACTTATACAGTTGAGGTCATACTTTATATATAATTTTTTATCTCCTTTTCCACTTACGATGATCTCATATACATTTTCCAAGGATAAGAAAATGAGAAGGTGAAAGTCTTTCTGTTTCATTATTCGCAACTTCCGTAGAAGTCACCTGTCCTTCAGCTGTTGCTGTTTTAGGTAGTTTGAGGGACCACGATCCTATCTATTTTGTAACTGTAAGGGACGGTTTGTGGTAGCTGTGCTCTTTCTTCTACTTGACCTACTGACTGGGTTGCTGTCGTGATCTCCTAAGAGGCATCTTATCCTCTGGGTTCTTCTTCCAGAATTTCCAGATTTTTCTTCTTAAAGCGCCACTTTTTTATGAGTCACTTCTCTTCTCCAGAGTTCGCGGTCGTCTGCTTTTAGATTAGACGGAGTCAGAGGCCCCTGAGACGCTGCCCCCTTTCCGCTCTCTCCCTTCCCTGTCGCACAGACTCTGCTCTAGTGATCTTGCCTTCCCATGTCTCTAATTTTAGTGCTTTTCCCTGTCAATCTTCAATTTTTAAAATTTATCTCAACTCTTCTTGAGGTCCTAATACACATTCTCCCTCCACCCACGACACTTCCTACCATTGGAGCCAATCAATTTGGCCTTTAATCATAGATTGCCTTTTACAACTTTCTCTAGTTGTTTGACGTGTCAATGTCTTCTCGTCTTATGCCAAGTTCATAAAATTGCTCTAATCTAGGCAGGAAGGCAACTCTTGTACCTGGCCACCAACCATCGCTCTGTTATTCCAGCTAACACTATAGAGTACTTACCGTGTGAAAGATAATAGGCTAAGTACTTGATAGGCATGATCTCATCTATCCTTCACAAAAGTCTACCCGCTTAGGAACGCTTTTGGCTGCAAATGACAGAGGATCTAATGTGTCTAACGATACTTAAACAATACAGACTATTATTTCTTATCTCATGTAACAATTACAACAGGAGCAAAACCCGGAGGTGGGTGGTTTCCACTTTGGTTTAGGAGTTCTCTGCTGTCAGAGTCTGGTTTGGCATCTCTGCAAATCTCTTGGCCTGCTTCTATTGTTGCAGTATGGCTGTCGCATCTCCTGGCATCGCATCCTCAGATGGCCATGCTCAAAGTCAGGTGGGAGGGGATGGTGTAAGATAGGGAGGTTCTCTTTGCATCTCTCTCTCTTATCGGAAAGGAAAATTTCCCCCAAACATTTCCCAGCAGGCTTCTCCCACATCTCATTGACCAGACTGGGTGATACAGCCACCCCCTAGATCGACAACTAGGCTTTCTTCTCCAAGATCCATAAATCTCTGAATCTTAAATAAAATCAGGGAGAAGATAGCAAAAATGGGCTGCTTTTGCATAGGCAATGAACGGTATCAGCTATGTAGCATTATTGGGAAATTAAAGCTCAGAGAGGTTGAGAAATTTGTGCAAGATTATACAACTAACAAGTGGCAAAAAAGAGATTTTGAGTCAAACCTTTCTGAGTCTCTTGGAATTCACAGTTTTGCTTAACACACTCTATGGCCCTTTCAGAGAGTTTTAACACCTTACTCAATTCATCAAAAATATTTAGTAAGCACCTGCTGATGCTCAGCCCTGTTCTCGCTGATGAAAGGAAATTACGTATAGAATCTAGTTAGAGATTGAAACCCAACTCAGATGAAATGGCTAGAATATACAAGATTAATTAATTAATCAATCAACAGTCCATTATCATATTGCAAGCTCAGCTCTACGAGGTGAAGTTCTGAGTATCAGGAGTTCACTGAGAATTGTAGAAGTCAGACTGGATTTCATGGACGTTATGAGGCGTGAGATTCAGATCTGTAAGGAGAAGGAGGCATGACTTTCCCTTCAAGAAGAACGTAAGGGAAAGCAAGGAGAAACAGAAACAGTAGAGCTTGAAAAGTGAGCGAAACAAAGTTCTAGGCGCATTTGCGATTGGCTGAGCTGCCTGTTGAGCTGCCAACATGTGATTATAGAACAGCTGAACACATGGTTCACACAGACACTGCCAGAGGGAGACTCCTGCCACTCTGTGATGTTCGCACGACGACAAAATTGCCTAATGATGTATTTCTCGGAATATATCCCCATTATTAAGAGGCACATGACCGTAATTTGGCTTTCGACTGCCAGACACAGTTTCTGAAGAACTCATCTATTCCACTGTCCCTCTAATAACAATGAGGGCTTCGGGATAAGTAACCCCATTCATTTTTGACCAGAGACTTACATTTGCAGGATGAGGTAGGGATAAATTTGGCTCTGTGGACTACAGACAGGCTGAGAAGAAGCTCACACAGAACTAAAATCCACAGTCTTGGTTTCGCTGATGCCCCAGATTGTCAACCCAGCTTTCCATGTACAGACATGGAGCTGCCACAGCGGCTGAGAGGCAGCATGATGCTTTTTCATTCTCTTCAATCCTATCTCTTTGGAGATTTCCTAGACGTAAAAGTAAAGTGAAGAGAAGAGAAGCCATCTTTACAATGTGTTGCAAACAATTTTCAATAAACTCTAACAATATGAATATTTTCAGACTCAAATTGTATATCATCATGCATATCTTTTATTTACTTTAATTCCTCAAATTCCTTTGGTTGTATGTAAAAACCCAGCGATTTTCTCAATCAAGTTTTCAACATCTCAATTTCCAATGAACACCTATGATTTACCCAGAGTTAAAGATTAACTTAAAGCACATCATGGGTTTTCACTGTTTAATGAAAGATAAGATCTTTCTTCTAAACAAGGTCAAATATTAAGTGTTTTGGGTGTGGCTATTGACAGGAGATTAGGGTGGAACCCAGAATTATTCAGGACATTATAGCTTGAGAAAATGTAAGGCATTTTAAAATATAGAATTTCTAAGAAAGAAAACAATGATCTTCTTTTTCTTTCCATGCCATAGGGTCCCTGGGGAGTTGCCTAGAGTCTATATATGGAGAAGAGTCCATTGCCTTTATGTATTGCTAAGATAGGAGGGATACTGTGGAATTTGGTATTATCCTTGAGCACAGGTGCAGAGGGGTCACTTGAAACTGGGACCGACAGGTTTTAGCTAATTTTAACAGGCATGGGTAGATATTGCCAAAGCCATAAGTTTCTGAGTGACATCATCCTCCCCCAAAATTTCTTAAACGGTGCCTTAGCAAACAAGTATTTTTTACTCTAGTGATGTCTTTCTGAATCACTCAAAGGATACAGGTTAGAAAGAGAGAGAGAAAAAAAAAAGTCTGTGGGCGGGGCCAAGCTTTATAAAACCAGTCATCACCATGTCTGAACTCTAACAACTCTCAGAGGACCGTTTCCTGTCATACAGCACCTCAGAAAATAAGGTATTTCAGTGATTTCCACTGCCATCTCTATGAAATGTGCTTTCATTGTTTCTCTTTCTTCGTACTGGTATTATTAACAATGAAAATTAAAGTGTGGGATGTTTTTAGAGGATGAGCGAAACTTTAGTGCTGTTCTCTTCTTTAGTTGTTTGCGTAACTGAAAATATTCTAGTTCAAGATTTGAATTACATTAATAGCAAGACTTAGTCTTGAATCTCAGAAGCCAGCAAATGCCTATGTACCATTAACCAAACCCAAAAGTATGTTTGAGTTGGGATGTCAGTTTTATAGAACAGGACAGTATATATATATATATTCTTTACTAGTGAGTGTTTTGACACTGCATTTGATGGGACTATCTAGGTTAATTAAAATGTGTTAATTTAAGCAACTGAAAGTAATCTGTAAATTGTTTATAATTATTAAAAAATTAAAAGATGATTTAGTGTCCATCCAAAATAATCAGAAACTGTAGAAATTAAGCAAACTTCTGGGCTGGGTCAGTTCAATAATCGATCAATTTACTAAAAGGGAGAAATTAGCCAAACTTGTTGGATAGACTGAGGTAATAGTTCAATAAATAATTTAGCCCCTCATAAAATGACAATTATTCCTTATGAAAGTCATCAAAGAACATAAATTGCGTTTAATTTTGAGGGGGAAAATCTGGTAATTTTGGGTGGGACATTTCCTTGAAATGATTGTTTTCTCTTTGGGCTCACTGATTTTTCTGGTCAATTTCAAACTATTTGCCCTGTGTAGTCACATAAAAATTGTTTTAAATACCACAGCAAATTCAAATCCAACGTCCAGTGCCAGAGGGAAGGGAGACTGTGGTAGTGTGCTGGTGGTACCTCCCAAGTTCTTGGTGACCTGTGCCAAGTTTCAGTGGCACATTTGTCAACTTGTGTGTCAGGAACTGCCACAGACACATGGAACCCAGCCTCACATTTGCTTTCCATCTATTCATTCCAACATTCATTAGGAGCATAATATTTGGGAGTAAATAAAGTTGTATAACTTATTCTGATGTTAAGAAATTCACAACAGGTGTTACCTGTTCTGGGAGATTATGTTATTTGATGTTGCTTTGTGGCTTTAATTTTACATTGTCCTAGGCAGATTCCCACCCAAAGATAAGGCGTGGACTGGTCTGAGGGTCAGGAAACGCTGTACACGTATGCTGTCATAGATTTCTAAAACTATACATTTCTCAAATCTTTTTTGAAAGGTTTGTAGAAAAATCCCTGGACTTGGAATCAGAAGACTGAGACAGTGGTATGCTTTGAAACGAACAAGCTGTGCAATGTACATTTTCATGTTTTCATTTGTGTGACAGGAGTTACTGTGGGCAAGTAATTACACAAATTAAACAGAACAACTCAGTTGAATGAATTTGGTAACTTTCACAAATATCAGGTAGTATTTTTTATATTAAATACAGTTAATTGCCCCTTAGGCGTGTGCGCATTTGGACAGAGTGAGTTTCCAAAGCCGACCTGGGCTTGATTCCTGCACCCCCGCATCCAAACTCTGTGAACTCGTGCGAGTTACTTAACCTCTCCGCGCGTCAGGCTGTAATCTACACTTACGATGAAAGTGATGGGAGCTGCCTCCGGAAGGGCTATGAAGATTAAATGAGAAGAAGAGGCGGAAAGTTTCGGGGACAAGTTTTACTTAAATGACTATTTTGTCTTCATAAAATGCAATCGGGTGGTGTTTCAAACGGGAAATTTTGATGCAAATTGCAAACTTTCTGAAAAAGAATTGGTCGTGAACCAAGTGTTTTAGAAGGTTAGCGGTGGATTAGGCAGAGAAGCGCCTGCTGGCCGTCAGTGGAGAGCCCTGCTGAGCAGAGACGGGGCAGCAGGCTTGCTCACCCGGGGACCTCCCCAGCTCCTCCCCAGCTCTGAGCAACCACTGTCACAGAAGATTTGCTGTGAAATGTTGCATGTCAGCATTGTTTGATATATTTATATATTTTGGTAATTGCAGGGTGTGTTATATAAGCCATTGTGAAAGCACAACATGCAGTCAGAAAGATGATTATTGGCCAGTACGGACAGATACCCACATGCACTTGGGTGTGTCCGGGCATTTGGCTCCATGTGAAGCCTTAGGTCTTGGAAGGTGTGTCTGTTATTTACCTTCAGATGGTCGATAAGTGTGTGTGTGTGTGTGTGTGTGTGTGTGTGTGTGTGCGCGCGCGTGCGCATGTGTGTGTCGCATGCCCAGGATCACCCCTGCAGTGTTCTCTGCTAGCAGGTGGCTGGAGAAGATGGAGGCCTTTCCAGCACTTTCAGTAATGAACTCCTCAGCACAGGAAGCTCTCTCGTAGCAAGGCTGTGATATGCGTGTGGGTGGAAGGAGGCAGATGCCCGAGGTAGGACTGAAAGTCCCAACCTCCAAACAGTGAGTCTCAGTCCCTTCCAGAAGCAGAGAATTGGAAAGAAGATTGATCATCTCGATTGGATCCAACAAGGATAAGTGTGCGTGTGGCATGCATGTGTTTGCAAGTGTGTGTGGTATTTGCAGATAAGCATAGAAGTTGGGAGCATGACCTGGGGACCACCCACCTGGCTTTAATTCCTAGTCTTCCCCCTTATAGTCAAGTGGCAATGGTCACTTTTCTTATCCTCTGTGTACAGCAGTTTCTTTGTAGAAGGGAATGAGCAGGGCCCTCCTCAGCATTTTGGTAAGGGTGAAATTGTAAGTACAACAGCATCTCTTGGACTGTAGGAGTTCAATAAACGCTATTTATTGTTATTGCTATTAGGATCATTATTCTCTGAAGTTCCACTACTCATCATTTAACTGTTCACTGCATCTCAGGATAGGCTACGTAATTTGCAGAATCCAGTGCCAAAGGAAAATGCAGAACTCCATGTTTAAGATTATTGAGAATTTCAAGAAGGTGACAGCAGAGCCCGTTACAGCAGCATAGGTCACATGACCATAATGCCGACCTGGCTCTACCTCACGTTGTGTCATGAAGGGAGAATAGAGAGGGAACCCTGCCCTGTGCAGGGTACGGCCTGTACTACCCTGCCGACACCACCCAAAATGCCACATCACTTTTTAGAGCTGTTCTTTCTTCCTCGCTTGCCTTCCAGGTTGAAACAATGGAAGACCTCTATGTGGCAAACACAATTTTTGCCCTCAACTTCTTCAAGCATCTGGCAAATACCAGCTCTACCCAGAATCTCTTCTTCTCTCCATGGGGCATCTCCTCCACCATGGTTATGGTCTACCTGGGCGCCAGAGGCGACACCGCGGACCAGATGGCCAAAGTGAGTTTCTGTGAAAGCTCCAGATCAGGACTGAACGATTCCTGAACTGAATAGTAGACTTTCTCTAATTTTGTGCTCGAGATATCTTGAGTATAACAAGGTTAGCAATCATCACGTGCCATTACAACACGAGTTTCTTAGATTCAAATCTGCAAAACAGCCAGACCACAAAAACCCTGAACTGTCAATAGTGGAAGACACATTGGAGCTCCTTACCCCACAAGGCTGGAAGCTATGAATAGTGACTACATCTTACCTTTTAATAATATGTGTTTATATATTTCAAAGTACTTTGCGTGCTTTATCTCCTTTGGTTTTAAGACGTGTGTCATTCTGTAGGTGGGGAGACCGGCCTCGTGAAGGAAGCAGCTTTCTTAGGTCTATGCTTTCCTCACTCCTGGCTCAGGCTCCTTTGATGGCTCGGCTAGAGTGCTGTGTCTGTTCCCCACTTGAGTAAAGAATTCCTCCTAGTGCTTTTCAGAGAGAGTCAGGCAGAGAAAAAATGGTCCCAGAGCTGTGGTCACCACGCTCTTGGAGATGCACAGGGAGCGATGTTGACTTCTGGAGACCTCACCGTGTTATCAACCTCGCGAGATCATGTCAGCAACATGGGGCCTGGCATGACAGTCAGCCTTCAAAATCCAGATGGACAGGGTGTGGGGAAGCTGGCTTTCTTCTTTGGTGAATGGACACAAACTCTGTGAGGGACCCTTTACCGAGTCTGGGGCCTTGAAACGACATTGAACCTCTTCAACCACACACTGTGAGATTCCTACGGGATGAATTCAACACATTTAAAACTCATACGATTCTGTTACTTCCTAGGTCAGTGACCCAGACGAGGTCACCATATAATTAAAATTCTGTCATATATACATGTACGTGAACAGTAAAATTGAATGCTTCACGTACAGGCTCTGGTTCTCACAGGCTTTTTGTCACACCAAGATGCCGCTGGCTACTTTCAGGTTTCCCACAAGAGTTGCACCGGACTGTGTGTTTATGGATCCTTCCCAGGTACATGGTGACCCATTTAAGATGGGCCTTGTGAGAAGTGGTTCCCAGAGAGTGTTGGCTAATCTCCTCGCCGGAGGAAAGGGGTTGGCTTTATCACTCCCTGTGTTTGTGGCAGTTTAAACATCGAGACTCAGTTGCTCAACTCTGATGCCAGTAACATTTTGAAATATGCTCCTTTCCCTTTATTTTCTCTGCCTTCAAAAAGTAAAGACAGCAAACTGCATTGAAAACTTCAGAAAACATTAGAGTCTCAATCTCTTCGATGTGAAGAGATCACTAGCAATCAAAAGCAATATGTTTTGAGGCAAATGCTGAAGAAAGGACTCTGGGTTGTTAAAATAAAAAAGATTAATTTTGATACCAGAGGAAAATGAGCTTCTGGGTCATTCTGGGCGTAATCCAGCTTTTCTATATCTGGAAAGTGCTTGAGCACGTGAAACCAAGAGATTTTATATTGTTTTCTTGTAACTCTGCTGCAAAATTTTAAAATATAAAGACGAATTTCGTTAATTTGCTACTAAAAAGAAAGGGGATAATCAACTCTTTGGTTTGGAGGAAGAAACATGGACTTTGGGGACAGACACGTCTGTGTTGGAGTGGAGGCTTTGCCACTCGTTACGAGGTGGGCGAGTGAAGGCATTTAAGACAGCTGAGCCTAGAGATGAATGGCTGGTATGTAGATTTGTATAAAATGCCTCGTG
>NW_006436810.1:10126832-10153166 GCF_000325575.1 Pteropus alecto
AGGCACTAAGAGGCACCTGATAGCCATTGGTTTAAAAGTTAAGGAATTTAGCAGAAAAATGTAACTGTTCCTTCTAATTCCAATTGCAGGTGCTTCAGTTTCACAAAATGAGAGTCCACGACGTCACCCCAGTGACCCCAGCGATTGCCACCGGTTGTGAACTCAAGCAGCAGATCCAGAAGGCCACTTATCCTGATGTTATTTTGAAGGTATCTGACTCATTCATTTATATATATATATATATTTATTATTAATTTATTTCTATTACATATAACATTAGTATTTTATTCCTATCACCTAATATGTGTAGTATTTATTATAAGACTCTGATATTATATACATACATATATTAGTATTTTATTTCCAGAATAAAATACTACGCTGTGACTTCTTGTCTGAAGTCACAGCGTTAGACTGAGAAGGAACTTAGTATGACTTTCCCTTTTCACAGAGAGAAAACAAGACTCAGGGTCCTTAAGTAAATATTTCATGGTCCCACCAATAACAAAGGGCAGAGCCAGGGAAAAACCCAGACTTTCTGACTTCTGGGCCAAGACTCTTTCTAAAGTTTGTCACACCACCCTGCCTCTAGTTGGGTTTGTGTAATTTATTCTAAAACTGTGGTAGAGACTCCTAAAATACACACACGTGGATGCAGATTTCCAGAGGGGAAAGGGTCAGGAGTGACAAGTGGTTGAGGAATGGAGAAGGTCAGAGAAGGTCAGGCTTGATGACTTCATGAGAGACCACTGACCTTCAGATATCCTTCCCCTACCCTTCTATCTCTCCATTCATTCTCTCTCTCTCTCTTTTGTCTCTGTCTCTGTCTTTCTACTATCTATCTATCTATCTATCTATCTATCTATCTATCTATCTATCTATCTATCTATCTATCTTTTTGTTTCTTTCTTTTCTCCCTTTGAAATTTTATCTCTATCACCTTCGGGATTGGGGCCCATCCACATCCATCCATCCATCCATCCATCCATCCATCCATCCATCCATCTTAGGTAGTATTATCTTTCTTCAGTACTTCATTTCTTAGATACTAGCTATCCAACTAAATTATAGAAACAGAGATGTGCTCCTCTTGGAAACCAACATCCAGAATTTCACTACTGAGTTAGGTTGTGGTGTGGTATCTCCCATAGCTTCCTTTTTGGGAACACTTATGCTCCACCTGCCGGTTACCCAGGGAATTATGAGCAAAAGGAGCTGGAAAGGGTTCATTCGTATGGAGATTCAGCCAGGTCTCCTGAGACATCTGGCAGTCGTCTGCAGGGCTCTGTCCTCTGCTGTGACTGAGCCCCTTATCTGTCACTGGGTTTACAAACTTACGTTGCAGATTGAAATTCCCCTTCTCTTTTGTGGTTTACTAAAACCCAGATTTTCCACTGTGTAGACTATGCATTAATTATAAAATGGGTACTTTTAGAAGTTATATGAACTTTTAAAAGAACATTTGTAAGGTAACAATTTAATATGATAAAAATTTCTTAGAAATCTTAAAGTTTAGGACTGTAAAAGGAGCCTCACTTTCTTCTAGGGCGTTGGCTACTTCTTGGTTAAATCCAATCCATAGGCACAGCAAAATAGGAAAGAACTAAAACATTGTCTTATTAGTTTTGTTCCACATCTATATCAAAACTATTTCCTCAGAGATTCCTCTAGAGTATCAGAAAATAATATACATTAATACAGCATTTTATTGCTGTATTGAAAAAAACACTTTTGCTTAAGAAACATCTTGTTTAGTAGTCTTGTGTTATGTAAAGAGAATCCCTCTTTTCTGTCTAAGGCACAAGCTGAAGATACAATCCATTCATCCTTCCGTTCTGTCATCTCTGCAATCAACGCGTCCACAGGGGCTTATGTATTGGAAAGTGCCAATAAGCTGTTTGGAGAGAAGTCTGAGGGATTCAAGGAAGTAAGTAAAACCCGTAGTTGAAATGGCGGGACCCTATAAATCTGCAGTGAGGTCACTTTCAAAGCCGTTCTCCACGATTTGTACGAAGAGGGTTAGCATTGCTAACTATCCCTTAGGCTTTCTCTCTCTCTGATGCAAAAGCCCCATTTACTGTGTAGTAAGGAAGGATATAATTGACTTCCAGAGCCAGGAACCCCTAAGCCCCATCTCCCTCTAACTTAGTGTCTATAATATAGGATGTAGGAGGGCAAATTGAGTTGGGGCTGGAGTGTGGGAAGAGGAGGGCTGCAGAGTGCGTATAATCTGCATCATTTCCTTGGCTCCCAGTAGCCAGCCTCCATCCTTATGCCAGCCCAGGACTCCCAGTCTTGACAGGAAGCCCGTAATTCACAATTACTCCAAGGTTTGTTCAGTATACATTCTGTGTAATCTCCTGTGTTTTTCTTGCTTTAAAGGAATACATACGACTCTCTGAGAAATATTATTCTACAGAACCCCAGGCAGTCGACTTCCTAGAATGTGCAGAAGCAGCCAGAAGAAAGATTAATTTCTGGGTCAATACTCAAACCAAAGGTAAAACCAAGGAAATAGTTTCTGTTCTTTATTTTAGAAAACCAATCTGTCTTTAAAAACCATCCTTGAATTTAGTCTTTAATACTTTAATAGTCATCCAATTTTAGTTATTTTGGTTAATGCAAACTTATTCTTGTTTAGCTAAGTGTTGTTTTAAGTGAGAAAAAAATAATTGAAGCCTATTAATAGAAGACATTTGTTCAATACTCAAATAATCTGTTTTTGGATATTACATTAAAATAGACTAGGAGAGAAGGCAGAAGTTTTCCAACATAGGAAATATCAGTACTGAAATAATTGTGACACTACGTCCTGACTCCGACGTGTCAATGAGAAGGGGCCTCCTGGAATACGAAATGTTTATGTTGCGATTAGGAGAATGGGCTGTAGCTGGCCAGGCAAAGGGCGTGGTGCCTGGGGAGAGAGTTCTAGACAGAGTGCGCAGATGTGCAACTATCCAGAGGTGAGGGACCTTGGCCCTCTGGAGCGTTGTACAGTGCTAAGAGGACAAGATGAATCTAAAGAGGTGAAGTAACACACTTTTTAGGCTATTCCTACATTTAAATATCCTCAGTGACCTCCTGTTGTCCTCAGAAGATCTTGCTCTTTACCTTGACTTTTCAGTTCTCAATAATCCAAGAGACTGTATGTGATGGCTGCTGGAGCAAACAGGATGCTGGTTGCTACCTCTATACTTACTTTTAATGCATGCTTCAACTTCAGAATTTAAGTGCATCCAAAGTCTTGCCCTTTCCTAGACAAACCTGATCTTTCCCTCTTCTAGAATCTTCTGTGTGCTTTGTTGGCGGCATGACTTATGCTGATGTTTGCCATATAAGACCTTGAGCCGTTATTGAACTATTTTATTTTGTTTGCTTTGCCGTCTAGCCTAGACTATAATTATTTAAGAGGAGGGCCGGTAGGTCACACTTCTCTTGTGTCTTCGCAAAAATTAGCACAGTTTGTTGCTGACAGTGAAAATCCTTCATTCTTCCAAATTTTCAGGTAGAATTATAAGCCTCGAATAAATAATTGTTGAAAAACAACATATATATGGATTTCTAAGAGTGGATTTCTAAGAGCAAAAAAAAAAAAAAAAAAAAAAAATAGAGATTATTATGGATATGAAGAAGTTTTGGAATTTCAAAGATTTAGGAGTTGTTTGGATTGAAAAGATCCTTGGGAAGCATTTATCCAAACTTATCACTTTATCGTGTGGGCGTCAAGCCCCCGAGGGATTAAGTGGCTGATCTAAGACCCACTACTAGTTAGTGGTTAAGCTGGAGTTTCATTGTCTTCTGATCCTTAACATAACTCCAGAATTCTTCATTTGGATGTTCAAAGAGTTTGGTAACTTAATGCAAAAAAAAAAAAAAAAGAATTTTCTTAACTTCTGTATTTAAAACATAGTTTCGAACAATCGTTTGGTTTCTTAGCCACCATAATGGAAAAAAGCACATGAACTCGATTCTATAGCATTTAAAAATATTTTTGTTTCTCTAAAAATAGATGATCTGCTTTAGTTCTTTACTTCCATTAAGGATTTTTAAATCATTTTTCTAAAACATTAATGAACTACTGACACAAAGGAACCAGGAAAAGCGAAGATTAAGAGAAGTGAAAGTAAAAACGGAATACGAAATTTAAGAGACACATGAAAGTTTTGCTTTTTGTGAACACCTTAAATTTTCTCTTTAAGGGTTGTATCGAATGACTATAAACCAATCAATTGTATTGCACAAATACCAAGTAGTCATTTGGACTGTTTGTTTTACCAAATTTTATAATAATTTCAGAGAATTTTGTTTTGTTTGTTATCTAATACTAGTTGTCACGTGCCTCACAAAATTAAATAAGCATTAGTAGATTTCAGTAGTTACCAAGAATTTTAATTGCCTGGGGATATACTGAGTGAAGCCATTGAATGGACATGTTAAAGCTGGTCATACTACTGTGACTTTATTAGTCGCACTGTGACTAGGACTGTGAAGACAGAATCCTGACTAGCTTACCAAGATTATAGCTTTGGGAAGATTGTTAGCCTCTTTCACCGTGGTGTCCTCTGGTGTAAAATGACACTAATACTCACCTAATAGTGTAGTTGTGAAGATTAAATAAACTAATGTATTTAGGGGTTGAAATATTGCAGAGCAGATATTCACTATAAATGCGTTGCCTCTTAAACCAGCTTAAGAAAGTATCACACTTGGATGTTATCGTTTACCGAGAACGTTCTCTAGCTCGCTCATTTACTCCCTTCTGTGTTGTCATAGTACTTTGCATTATTTAGCACTATTATAGAACTTATCGCGCATTTTCCATACCTGATTTTGAACTTATCTTTCAATATTCTCAGTCCCACAAGGACCTTTCTTCCTTGCTCGCCTCATGACTCTGCACTACTCCTAGTGTAGGTCTAGCCTAAATTTCCGAAAAAATGTTTCTGAATGAATCAGTAGGTCAGACCCACAGACTGTGTAGACCAGATCGAGAGGAAGCACGCACGACGCACTGTGGGAAGGTGTGGTTATCTTCCTCCTCTTTCACTCGCATCTGAATTAAATAACTTCCTACAACTATAAAACTTTGAAAAAAAATGATATGAAAAGAAATGAAAATCTGCTTTGCATATTCGATAATAATTCTAAATTTTAAATGCATTACGTTTTCATTTTCTCTTGGATTTTCCAAACCTTCTAAGAAATTTGGTCCAAATTTTACTTATGCTTTAAATAAATCCAGAGAAAAACTTTAGCTTGAAGATCGACATCTCTGTGGAGTTTGACAAATGTGGCTGCTGAGTCTGATTGTGACGCAAAAGATTCAAGGAATTATAGTAACTTTCACAGTTCTGGATCATGATACCTAAACCCATGTCATGTTTTCTGTAGGCAAAATTCCAAACTTGTTACCTGAAGGTTCTGTAGATCCGGAGACCAGGATGGTTCTGGTGAATGCCGTCTACTTCAAAGGAAAGTGGAAGACTCCATTTGAGAAGAAATTAAATGGGCTTTATCCTTTCCATGTGAACTCGGTATGAGACAACGAGACAGGTTTTCCTAACATATACTTCAGGGACTTAGACGAGACAGGAGAAGAAACAATAGAGACCATTCGCTGATGCTACTGTATGATTTGCTAGTTATAAGTGATGGACATTGGACAGTTGATCGACTCTTTCAAGCTACTGAAAATCATAGTAATTTTGTGAGAGATCATATGAGTGGTGGTGGAAGACTATGGACTTTACGCTTACACAGTCCTGGACTGGAATGTAGGCTCTTTCTACCAAATATGACTTAACTTATGTTGTATAAATTACACTTTTTAACTGTAAAACTAGGATAATAATAATATCCAGCTCAAAAAGTTATAAGGATTCAATGAGATCTAGCGGAGTTCTTGGCCCATGGTAGGTACTAAACAAAGATTTTAGTATTCTTATTATTGTCCATCTTATTAATAATGAGTGTAATCTTGAAAAAGGTAATAAGATTAGAACCACTGGTAGTGTATGCAAATAATTTAGTTTGTTTTCTAAAACATTTCTTAAACACTAAAGCAGAACACATTCTCTTTTATGTCTGTAAGTCTCTTGACATCATAGTATAAACTTTCATATTTTACTCTTTAATCATTTTAGACTCAGCATAAACCTGTACGAATGATGTACTTACACGAAAAGCTGAACATTGGCTACATCGAAGACCTAAAGACTCAGATTCTAGAACTCCCATACACTGGAGATGTCAGCATGTTCCTTTTGCTTCCAGATGGAATTGCTAACGTGTCTACTGGCCTGGAGTCGGTAAGTCATTCTAACTTCAATTGTTTTAGGTTTCTGGGGCTAAACTTACCTTTCGTGATGAACATCTCTCTAACTTAGGAAATCATGTGCGACTTCTCACAGAAAAACATGAATCGGTTGCTAATAAATGTGGCATGTCTCAAACTTTCATTCAGAGCCCTAAACATATGTCATACAGGCCGCCTGCTCACAAAAAAACTTCACTAATCTATTAAGTTTTTATACCACCCGCAATGTAATAAAGTTAAAGTCACCGATTTTTAACATTAGATTTAGAAGTTGTTTTCCTTTTTTTCTCGGCACTCACTGTTTTGTTGTGTGGTGTTTTGTTTTGTTTTTGATTTGTAGCTGGAAAGTGAAATAACTTATCACAAACTCGACAAGTGGCTCAGCAAAGACACGATGGCTGAAGATGATGTTGAGGTATACATCCCCCAGTTCAAATTAGAAGAGCACTACGAACTCAAATCCATTCTGAGAAGCATGGGCATGAAGGACGCCTTCAGCAAGGGCCAGGCCGATTTCTCAGGGATGTCGGAAGGGAACAACCTGTTTCTGTCCGAAGTGTTCCATCAAGCCACTGTGGATGTCAATGAGGAGGGCACTGAAGCCTCTGCTGGCACCGGGGCTATTATGTCAGGGAGAACTGGCCACGGAGGTCCACAGTTCGTGGCAGATCATCCTTTCCTCTTCCTTATAATGCACAAAATAACCAGGAGCATCCTCTTTTTTGGCAGATTCGCCTCACCCTGAAATTGAAGGGTTCTGTTTCCGTAAAGGATTTTGGAGTAAGAGCTATAAGCCTCAGAATTGCTATAAGTACTAAAAATTAGAGGCTTTATCTGTATATTTCTGTTTTCCCGAACAACTTCTACTACACACTAGATATAATACAGAAATAACTAGACAATTGTCAATTATAACATAACAACCCTATGAATTGTTTGGTTTCTTAAAATGGGATGATGTTCCATTTTGTTCTTCCTTACTCTTAGTTTATTTTATAGCATTAACTTTTACTGTATTATTTATTATTTTATATAATTTTTATTATTGTTCACTGTGCATTTACTGTTGTTGATACAGTTATAAAAACAGGTGATTGCTATTTTTCTTTCTAAGGAAATGCATTTGTTTGTTTTTATGATGAAGGACGATTATGTGTCCTATGCCCTTCTATGACAAAAACCTAGAAGAAAGCATTGAACAACAGGCAAATATATGTCATGTGCATTTATAAAATTATGTATCACACAGATGTGTCTGTAACTTATGTAAAATTTAAATATATAATAAATAAACATGTTTCCACACAACCATTTTTTTTTTGTTGCCATTCTATTAGGTCATCAGATCATAAGACCTGTTATACTTGCACCCCAGGAATCAGGAATCATGGCTCATTTGTGGGAACCAAGAAAAAGTAGAATAAAAGAGCCAAGGGGGTAACCTCTCCTTTTGTAAGGAGCCCCTTGGGGTCATGTGAGAATGGTTTAGAGTTGCCTTCCAGTAGCAAAGGTCAGAGCAATTCAGCAGTGTAGGTTGAGTCAGAGTCCTTTGGCAATACCAGTGTTTAATCCTCAAGGACAATAGAGATAAATAGCAAATCCAGTGGTCCAGACATAGAATCAAGGTCAAGGTCATTGAGCTGAGAGTTCAGAGGAGTAGAGATGATTGGATGCAAGAGCAGGAGGAGAAACACAAGATGGCTTCTTTTAAGCATGTGTGCTTCCAATAGCACTCGATGCTTTTGAGTAAAGCAGAGGCAGAACAGAAAATAATGTAAGACCTGAGAACAAAGGCACTTAGGTGGTTTGATGTGTGGGGAGGGGGTTCTGAACTGACTTGAGAGTCTGGTTTCTGTGGCCGAGTCCTGGAAATGTCCCAGGCACCACACTCCCTATGATGACCCGTGGAGCAAGGTGGCTAAAGAGGTGGCCTCAGGACCTTGAGCGTCTGCATCTAAATCCCAGTTCTAACACTCTGAGTCATCTAACCATGGGCGAGGGCTGGCGCTTCTTTGTGCTTCTTTTCTTTCAGTGTAAACTTGAGAAAACAATACTTTTCTCATAAGGTTGCCGTGATGGTTAAATGAATTCATGCATAGCAAGCAGTTAAAAGAATTCTCGGCATATGCAGTATTTAAAAAATACTAGTGATTATGTTTATTATTTCTGTAAGTAATAAAACTGTCTCTGGTTTTATTCACTTACTGTCAACTGGTCAAACACAGAATCCCAGAAAACTATTGTTAATTGTTTTTTTTTTAAGCAAGGCAACCCTTGGTTGACCTCACAGATTACAAGGACCTTGTCAGTTTACAATCCTTTATTTTATTTTATTTTATTTTATTTTTTTACGCCTACAGCACCTGGTCTTCCTAGGTGATCTCCCATCCAAGTACTAACCAGGCCTGATCTTGCTTAGCTTCCAAGATCAGACGGGATTGGGCTTGTTCAGGGTAGCATGGCCGTAGACCTCAGTTAATTTTTTAAGGCTTGGATTGTAGTTTATTTTTTCTAAATCAGACATTCTTGAAAATTACGTGTCCTTGCTCCTTGCATTTTTCTACTTACTTCAGCAATTCACTCAGCAAGGCAATACGTAGTAGCTTTTTGAATAGTGAGTCTTAGGATATTCCTGTCTCACGCTCATTATTGAGATAGAGTGTGAGTGTAGAATTCAAGGTTTGAAGCACTTTAAAAGGATGATTTTATTATCTTCTGGCACCAGAGTTGCTGATGTGAAAGTCAAGATAATTCTTGCTCCTTGTAGTTTAATAATTTTTTTTTTTGTTCTTGATAGTGTTCTTGATATTTCATTGCATTAAGAGTACTTTTTCAAATTGTTTTTTAAAATTTATGTTGCTCATCATCAGCAGAATTTTTCTGTCTAGAAACTTGGCTCTTGCTTCAGTTTGGGGAAATTCTCAGCCATTGCTATGGACTAAAAGTCTGTGTCTCCCCCATCCTCCCACCACATAGACCTTGAAACCCTATTCCCAGTGTGATGGTATTTGGAGGTGGGGCATTTGGGAGCTAATTAGGGTTAGATCAGGTCATGAGGATGGAGTTCGTGTAATGTAATTAGTGCCTTTACAAGGAGAGGAAGGGATCAGAGAGTCCTCTCTCTAACATGTGCAAGCACAGAGAGGTGGCAGCCGTCTGTGAACCAGGAAGACGTTCCTCACCAAGAACCTGACTCTGACAGCTCCCTGATCTCAGACTTCCAGGCTCCAGAACTGTGAGAAGTACGTGTCTGTCGTTTAAGCCCCAGTCAGTGGTATTCTGCTACAGCAATCCAGACTGAATAAGACAGCCATTATACACTCAATCGTCTCTGCCCCACGCTACGCACTTTCTTTTTCTGGACTCCTATTAGAATAATACTGATTCACCTAGAATTCTCTCTGTTTCAATTTCTTTCTTTCTTTCGTTCTTTGGACTAAAAGTCTTCCTTCCTTCCTTCCTTCCTTTCTTTCTTTCTTTCTTTCTTTCTTTCTTTCTTTCTTTCTTTCTTTCTTTCTTTCTTTCTTTCTTTCTTTCTTCCACCTAATACATTCATGTGGTATAAACATCAAATATCAAGAAAAAAAAACTCTCCCTCCCATCTCTCTTCTCCATTTATTTAGTTTCTATCACTTGGTCTCCACTAGTAATATCTATACATACTGCTAAAGATACAGAAGGCAGGCCATAAATAACAACAAGCAAACAAAATTATGCTAATAATATTATATTGTTAACTTAGGTCACTATTACCTCTTTCTCTTCCACACCCCAAACAGGCATCAAAATAAGGCACAGCTGTGATTGATCCTACTGTCTAGATCACAGTCTATCCAAGATATAGGTAGTATATCTATTTGAAAGGATTTTAATTAATAGGTAAGTGGGAAAGGAATTTTGAGAAAATTTTGGGGAAAATGAATAAAACAGTCTGTGAGAAGATTTTGGGGAAAATGAATAAAACAGTCTGTGACTTTAAAGAAATTTCTTTAAAGAATTTTCTCCGCTGGTTCAGCATAATCTTCACTGTTGCATTTAATGCAAGACAAATAACTGGAGTGTCTTCATGCTGTGCGATGATGCAGCCCGAGTCACCCTCTGACGAGCTGCTGTCCGTGGAGATGAACAGTCCCTCTATCTAGAGCCACCATATGGTCCTTTGGGCATCCGTGGATAATAGTATCTGCTTAGCATACACCAGGCAGGCTGCACAGAATTTCCTGCCACAAGTCACCCTCGCTAGTGAAATCCAGAGGGACATTTTGCTCTAGGTTCCACACCAACATTCAAATAGTTAACTCTGAGCCAGTTTACCAGAAAACACGTGAGTCCTAAGAAGAGAAAAATAAAACCGCGTGAAGCATGTTATAAATGAAGAGCCTCCCGCTTCCCCTTCGTCCGTTCTAGATCGTTCCTCCATTCCCATTCCTCTCGTCACTCTGTTTTCCACTCCTCCATGCACACATGTGCTACGATAGAAGATGAAACTGTAGTCTACTGTTTTTCCTTTCGAATAAATATGGAAGAGTCAGAGAAATTCTATAGGGAGAAACAAGAGAGACCCAGAAGACGATGAGCCAACATTTGAGTCAGTAACTGTGTCTAAAACATCGACCCAAGCCCCTGGTCCCTGGAGTGGGGGAGTGGGCTGCATATTCATTTTGATTACGCTTGGAGTTCTCCACAAACCCCCCCAAATGTGAAGGGCAAATTTAACATTAACAGTAAACGCTTCACCAATAACATTTTCCATTTCATTACCCATTATTATTCCACTACTTTGAAGCTTTCTATTTTTTTTTTTTAATTTTTTTTATTTTTAAATGTTTTTTTTTTAAGAAAAGCACTCGAATTGCTACCGGTTGGCAGACTAAAGAAGAGATTAAGCAAGGAAACTGTGAGTTACGACATTTCAGAAGTCAGGTCTCTGCATGTGGACAGATGAGGAAAACGTGGCTAATTAAAGAATTCAGGCAAAACCTTAATTATCTTGTTGGCTTTTGTAGTCGAGCTTCTGCCCAAGATAAACCTGAAAGGAAGACTGTATGGGCTTGTGGAAGTGAATCAAAGGGCAGGGCTAGGAAGAGGGAGGCGCCAGAAATCTTTTTTTAGTTTCTACAGTTAGAAGTTACTTAACTCAGCCACAATTTCTTATGCTAGGAGCGAATTGCTAATTCTGCTCGGGTGGAAGAAAGCAAGATATTGTAAGTACCTCTTTATTTTAAAATGTGTATCTATGTTTTCCTTCTTTGTCGAACTGTCCAGCTAAATATCGAATAGTCAACCACTCCCCCCCCAAAAAACCCCAGAAATAGTAGGTAAAACTTCACCCCCCAAGAATTCTGTGTAAGTCAGATATTTAACCCCGAGCTGGTTCAAAACGTGTACTAGAAAGAGGGCTGAATGGGAGAGAGCATTTGTTTCAAAAGAAGTTAGAGAAATCGTTTTACCAGGAATCGTGAAACTATGAATGGAGTTTTCCTCAGTCATATTTCTGGACTTGTTACCTCTGTGTCTGTCAGTGTCGTTGGCTCTCTATCCCCTTTCCCCACCCAGCATCCTGCCCTGGCCACCCTCCCAGGAGCCATTAGCTTTCTTTCCTTTCATGGAATAATCTCAGCCCCTAACCTGCAATCTTACACTAGGTGCTCATCTTCGGAAACTATCACTTCCTTCGGAAAATGATGTTAGGTGAGTATAGAAGGGCTGAGGGGGAGATGTCATGTCCTGATAGGTACCACACCATGAAGTAGGTGACGTCATCAGGATCATCAGGAAATCGAGGGACTTTGGGCATCCTCTTGTGGAAAAGGAGATGAGAATCCTTCTCACGTCCTCCTCCTTCTCAGCATCATTTCTCGTTTCTCCCTCCCGTCCAACTTCTTTCATAACCCAATCTGTCCTTTTACCATTAAAATCTTAAAGACAACGAGATACAACGATAAAAGCAGTTGTATTCAGAGTCCAGAGAATGTGATGGAACTGATAACTCTGTTACCAGCCAGCGGTACATGTTAGTCAGCATCTTTCACCTCTCTGGGCCTTAGTTTCTTAGCAGATAAAACGAGGCAATTAGATTAGAGGGATTCAAGGTACTTTCCAGCTCTGACATGGCGGAGTATGTGTGTCTGTCCCTGAGACATTTTGATGAATGACACAATCCTTTCCTTACTTTCATAGTTTTCTAGCTTCTCCCCTAAGCCTTTTACAGATTACGATTTTACATGTTTTACATATATTTATGTAAACCGAGCTCCCGAAAACTGCAAAAGAGCAATACATCTTGAAAATGGCACCGTAGGCTTCTGATTTAGATGTTTATAGTCTTCTCTGAAAAGATCATTATTCAACCTTGTGTGGATAGGTTATTTCCTATAAAATCTCATGCCCAAATTCTGCACCCTTCAGAAAACACTTTCCAGCGTTGGGTTAAATTTTACTAATGGCTGAGTTAGTGCTTCTGTAAATTTCTCTGAAAAAAAAAAAAAAAAAGGCAGATTTTTTTCCTTCTTATTTCTGGGCTAATATAACAGGGTTACAACTGATATATTACTGATGATATTAATGAGAGAATTTATGAAACTGAAGGTAACTGGATATTAACTTTTCACAAGAAATTGCCTCCTTCATTAGAGAGAATTATAGTTTTCGGGAATTTGTTACAAGTAACTAAATTCTGGAATAGCCATAAATCATAGGTAGAAAGATAAAAATCCCAGGCCCTAAGATAGTACTTTCTCCTCTCCTCCCTTCGTGGTGAGTATGGCTTTGCCACGAAGCAAAGCATTTTCCATATGAATGTAATTCACGAGTTCTCAAAAGATAAAATTTGACATATAGGCGGTAAACGAAGCATTATTTGTAAGGAAATAGGAAGGTTATTTCCAAGATGGCATTGGTTCTGTCAAGAAAAAAATACTCACAGGCAAGTTTCGAACATTTTATAAGTTCCTACAAAACTAGACTTTTTTTTTTTTTTCTTTAATCAAATAACGTCAGCCCAGGATGAGCATCACCTTCTGGAAAAGAGCATGATTTAGAGTCTGGAAGCTGTTTTGTTAAGTGCAAGCCTGTGGCCAGGAGGGATGGCAACAGTGTCATTGTTAGTCACTGTTAGTCTCAGTCGGGACGAAATCTAACCGTCGACACACACTTCTCCCTTGATTCGGCTGCCAAGAGGGAACTGGTCCTTCTCAGTCCTCATCCGAGTTTTCCCAGAGGCCCAGGGAATGTCATTGGGGAGACCCCATTCTAGGCAACATGGGCACTACTAAAAGGTTCTAGGCCCAGGAATTTCATTTATTTTCAGTCATGTAACCAGTTTGAGAAATTATTTGGCCATAAAATGACATTAGGTAAAACTTTTTTTTTTTTAATGGAGACCAGTCTTAAAAGACTTAAATTTAAAATGTCAAGGTAATTGGAGGTGACATTTAGAAGCTGAATATAATATCAAAAACAAACAAACAAAACAAAACAAAAAAACCCCCCAAACAAACAAGAAAACCCGAGTCCATAAAACCAATTTCAAGGGGTCTTGAGTGAGTAAGAATTAAGGCAAACGAGTGTTGATTTCTCTGTAAGCATTTCCCAGTAAACTGCACATGATTTCAAGTTTAAATAAATAAAAAATCGTGGCTAGACCCCCAAACAATGAACTTTGCAAACAAGTAGTAGACAGATATTTATAAGTATCCACTTTGTGCAAAGTGCTGAGCTAGGTGCTGTTGGATATATAAAACAGCGTAAGAAACTTCTGTCCTGGGGGAACTTACCCCGAAGTTGGAAGGACACAAACATGTGAAAACAGAACTATCAGTTTGATAAACGTTGAGCGAGTGGCAGAAACTACGTTAAGAGACTGCCGTGGCAGACACTCTCCTGTGCAAAAGGTCAGGAAAAGCTTTTAGAGGAAAAGAGAATCTTGGCAGAGTTCAATTTTAATGAAATAAAGGAGGACAAAGGCATTCTGGAAGTCAGGCATATCACATATAGAGGTAGAAAGCAATAAATAAGGTTAAAAAATATAAAAATATGAAAAAAAGGTAAGTGAGAAAAATACGAAGTCAAAAACATGTGTAACTATGTCTCATTTATAGTGTCAAGTTGGTACTGAGAGGGAGGTGACCTGGCTCCACGGCCATTTATATTGTTACATTCTTGACGATTTGCTGTCAACTGACCAGAATCCAATTGTTCTCTGATGTGTATTAGCACTAAAATTTGAGGCAATTCTCTTAAACTCTCTGGACTTCAGCGTAAAAGAATGATGTTACATTAGGATTTTCCTAAAGTCCATTCAGGTCTTATATTATATATAATATATTCTTATTGTACATATATATACACATAGGGATGGACATATATATATATATATATAAATCAAATAAGGTAATATGCATTTTTGTCATTTCACTGAAGGATGATTTAAAAAGTAATGTGTAACTTGACAAATTCTTTTACAAAAGTGGAACAAATGAAAAAGATTATTAACATGTTGTCTATCTGTTCTTTTTTTTCTTAGGTTTTTCCCAATGGATTCTCTAACAAAATCAATCAACCAATTTGCTCTGGAATTTAGCAAAAAGCTAGCTGAAACTGCTGAGGGTCAAAATATTTTCTTTTCTCCCTGGGGCATCTCAACCTGTTTGTCCATGATGTATCTGGGGACCAGAGGTACCACTGCTGCCCAAATAGCCCAGGTGAGTGGGGAAGCACCATCATCTGCCGCCTTAAAATGGAATGCTTTCTATACCTTTTATCTTCATTTTACTCCTGAAATCCAAAGACCTCACATTTTACAACCATATTCAAAATAAGAGGTATACCTTAATTTTTTTCTAGACCATAAGAAGAAGTCCGGGAAAGGGAATCAAGCTGAAAACTGTTATAAGAAAAACAATTTAAGAACTGTGTTCTCCAGCCAAATCAAATGGAGAAATGATGAGGCTATCAAGTTAGGTCCAACACCCAAAACAATTTTATTTTGATTATTAAAATATTTCAAGAAGTAATGGTTCAAATATTAAATAGTAAGATTAGTCAGCTTCTTTCCAATCTCAGAAAAATTATCTTGAAGACAAATAGAAAAGTCAAATGAATTGTTTCTCATGCTTTGGTTGTTTCTTTGTTCAGTCCCTGGTTGTCTAAATGAATCTAATGGGACCATTAGGGGCATTAAAATAGCAAAATGATATTATCGTATAAACCGTTATTGATTTGCTGTAAGCATCTTCGAAGCAGAGTGTGTGTGCGTGAGTGTGTGTAGCCATAGATAGCAAAGCATGTTATAAAATAGTCACACATATATGTATATATATGCAGGTATAAACATGTAAATATATGTATCTGTGTTTTAAATAAAAGTAAAAACAGAAGAGAGTAAACTCAAACCTAAATCGTACGACAGTTGAAATGCCAAATGACAGTGTCTTCTGTGTCAAGTATGGAAATGGGCATAGCCAGTAATTTTCAGCGAGACAAGATTCTGTCGGTTTGGGCCTAGGGTATCACCCTTAGTCTTGTAGTTCACAAAATATTGTGTGGATTAAAACAATAACAACAAAATCTTGGTTCGCAACTGGTTAATAATTAATTAATTATTAAAGACTTAACCGTTAATGTGATAAACTAAATCTTAGACGGATTCCAATTCTGGTCCATTTCACGTAAATAAATATGTTGCTGGGTGTTGCTTGCCCTTGTTTTATTTAATATTTATTTAAACATTAACACCTTCCATTTGCAATCGAGACTGAGGAGTTGCCTATGCACCCCTTTTTTTCTATGGCAGATGGTCCCTGTTTTGTCACTGTGAGTCAGCACAAAGCTTTGGCGAAAGACTTTATTCCTCTTTGTGAGCTGGGCCCAGGATGTGGGAGACGAAATTATCGCCTTGTTTTTTTTTTTAGCTGTTGTACAACTCAGGAGAAAAAAACAATGCCCACATCTGTCAAGTGGCAGACAATGAGAATGGAATCACTAACCCTGATAAAAAACAATGAGAACCCCTGAATTTTCCAGTTAATTGGGGCAATGGTGGCTTTTGCTTAAATTGCTAAATGATGATCTCAATTGAACACCTCGTCTTCTTTTTGAAGAAATTGCAGAAAAAAATGAAACATGGAAAACGAGAGAATTTTACCTCTAAGGATACCCCAATGTCATCCTAAACATCCTATAAAAAGTATTAAAACAAAGCACAACTTAAATTAGACTTCTAAACCTTTATTTAAAACCCGCTTTTGACTTACTGCATTAGTTCAGCTAATACATCATTTAAATCAAATTAGAGCCCCCCTTGGTTCATTAATTATAAGTTCTGTAGCATTGGCATGACTGACTTGTAGTTATTGATGTGTATTCCATATGATCATATCTCTGCAAAGTGCGTTCATGTATTGTTTTTTTTATAAAATTACAGGTGCTTCAATTTAACAGAGACCAAGACATCAAATCTTATCCCGAAAGCGAAAAGAAAAGGAAAACGGTATATTTTATATTTTAATATCTATTTAATAGTTAAAGAGAACCCCCGTTTAGCACACGTGTGTTAATGGCTAATTTAAGCAAACTTTGACAGGTAAATTTTCTTAGCAACATGTATTAAAGTTATAGAAACGTTTTTCAAAATACGAGATGTCTACACTGTTTGGAGAGGTCGTATTCTGTCGTATTTTCCTTCTCTCTCTCCTCCTTTTCTTCTCTCTCAGAACTATTCCACTTTCAAACTATTCCTGCTTTTGCAAACTAAATGTGAAGAAAACAATGCCCTCAGTAACTTTTAATTTTTTTCGCACCGATAACGTTACAGAAAAACAATTTCTTATCCACCTTAGAACTGATTTCAGCTTTTGTTCACAATACACCAAATCGTTTCCTTTGTTATAGGTTGTTCGTATATGTACGTAGCTCTTGTTCGACATTTTTATTTGACTAATCCCTTTTCTTTTGAAGGACTGCAACTTGGGGAAGGTTGAAGAAATACGCTCCGATTTCCAGACACTTATCTCAGAAATCAACAAACCCAGTAACGCCTATGTACTTAAAACAGCCAATGGGATATATGGGGAGAAAACATATCCATTTCTCAAAGTAAGTGCAAACCTGTTACTTAAAGTGAATGGGATAGAAAGAGTTATGTGAGACGAATCAATAAACTCTTTGTACATTTTTGTAGGGACCATAGGGACAATCTTAATGTGGTCAGCATTTCTGTCATTGAGACAAACCATAATATCTAGTTGTAAAGACAACCCATAATTGAGGCTCAAACTAAATCTAGTGGTCAGATCTTTATCCAAAATAATAATGTAAAAGTGCGGTTCATATAGTCCCCACGGCAACATTTATTTCGTGGAAAATGGATCAAAAGACGTAGAGCAGCGAAGCAGGGTGACTCTGAAGGGGCAGAGGGTGGCTCTGGTCGTGAGTGTGGCTGGGGGCTGGGGGCTCAAGAGCGAAGCTGACCTCGGGATCCGACAAGTCATTTCACATCACGACGTTAGAGACGTTGGAAAGACTCTTGGCCTGGAATAACATCAGCTTCTCCCCTTTTCCGATGGCGGGAACCCCCGTCGTACAGACCATGACGTCACCTCAGTTCAGACTCACGGGCTCCCCAGAGTGGTCCATCCTGAGCCAGGACAAGCACGTGCTTCTCTCACGTTTGTCCGTCACATCCTTTGGCCCATCTCAGAAAGCAGCAGGAGGACTCCGATGCCCAGTGGGCAAAGGGCAAAAAAATCAGATAGGGTAAAGAGGCAGCAACGGAAACAATAAAGTTCTCTCTTGATTTCAAGCAGCGCTACCAGGGCTGCGGGGGGCAGGCCTCCCTTCTCATGCTCATCAGCACCCAGCGAAGTTTAAAGAGGCGGGTATTTAGTTTTGACCAATGCAAGGAGTGGGGAAAGATCTGAGAAGGGAGCGATGTGTGTGTGTGTGTGTGTGTGAGCGTGCGCGCGCGCATGTGCACCGTTGTACCTCTACCTAGTTATTCTGATAATCTAAATAGACTTGATTTCTCAGTTTTGGACAAACTCTGCTAAAGGAGATTTTACTTGACTCTTTCAGAAATATTTAGAAGACATGAACACCTACTTTGGTGTAGAGCCGCAGTCTGTTAACTTTTTGGAAGCTTCTGACCAGATCAGAAAGGAGATCAACGCTTGGGTGGAAAGCCAGACTGAGGGTAAGCCTTCACCAACGTGCTTTCTCCAAGCGCGGTTTTATTATTCTGAATGTGCGTTATGTGTAAGTATATGTGTTTCTTAAAAAGAACTGTGGACACATTCTACATATTCCGACCACTTCTTCTATTCGTGCTCAGACTTTTTAGATTCACAACTTTTTCAGTCAGTCTAATCGAATACATGTAAGTCGAGACACCCACTTTACCAAGTAGACGAGAAAATGGTAACTCATTAATTTCAGAGAGGAGTCCAGGAGGAAAGCAGAAAAATGCAAAAAGGAAATCTGAAATACTATTGCATTTGTGGTTTTAAAGAAAAATAGCTACTGATTAACAGCAAAAATGTAATATAAATGTTCTATATGATCTTAGGCAACTTTCAAAATAAGTTCTTATGTTAGAGTATGGGCTAAGCTGCTATAACAAAGAGATCCAAAATATAGTGGCTTTATGATAAGATAGAAGTTTATCTTTCTGTCACGCAGTAGTCAACAGGTAGATAAGCATTCTCCTTACAAGGCCGTCCTGAGACCCAGTCGAAAATGATTCTTGCAACGGTCAGTTTTATAGTCAGCATGAGAAGGGGAAAGAAGCCGGTGGGTCCTCCCTGCCATCCTCAAGACGTGGCTTTCATACCTAAGTTGAAAATGATTCTTGTAATGGTCAGTTTTATAGTCAGCATGAGAAGGGGAAAGAAGACCCCTTTGCTTCTAAGGGGATGTCCTGAAAGTCACACACATCATTTCCACATATCCCAAACTTAGTTGCACGGCATCCTTGATGCTAGGATGAGCAACACGTCCTGGTTTGCCTGGGACTTTCCTGGCGTTACCGCCCAAAGGTCTCTCACCCCTGGGCAAACCGGGAGAGTCAGTCACCCAAACTTGCTGTAAAATGTAGTTTTAGCTGGATGGCCACATGATCACCTGAAATTTGAGAGTTCTATTTTTAAAAAGAAATAGTAGGATTACCATAGAGCTTTAGAGAAATGAAATTATCTGAGCTCAGACAGTTGGAAGCTTCAGAAATAGGATATAAAGCCCGTATGTTTTTGAGTTCGTCTTGCCTTTCCAATCTCTTCTTCCTCTGCTTTCAGTCTTTGTCATCATTTATCTGCATTAATACAATTATCTGCCTCTGTGTTCTCAAAGCCAACTCTATCCTACCTCCAGAATGGTCCACCGAAAATATAAATTAAACCAGCTAGACCACGTCCCTCCTGTACTTAAAACCCACCACGATGCCCTGTGACCTACAGGATGAATTCAAGTTCCCTAAAGTGACACATAAGGCTCGGCGTGATCGTGCAGCCCTGCCCGTGCCTCCATTTCAACTCTCGTCACTTCCTGACTCAAAATTTATACTTCGGAATTTCTAAGTGGCACGGAGTCCCCAGAACACCCTGCGTTCCTTCATGACCCCGTGTCTTTGCTCATGCCAAGTCCTGTATCTCAAACTCTTTTCCCTGCCCTGCCCCTCCCGCCCCTGCCCTGCTGCCTGATGAGTGCTCAGGATACAATGTCCTCGAGGGAGCCTCTGGTCCCCCGGCACGTAAAAGCCACCCTCTTTGCTCCCACGTCACTCTGTGGGAAACTTCCCCTTGGCGCTTTCCACAGCGTTATTAAAATTAACTTCGTTTCATCCGCCTCCCCTGCTAGATGCAAGGACCCCACGTGTGACAGCTCCGCTTGTCGAGTGTCAGCTTCGGATCCCATAACGGGCCCACTCAGGGTGGTGGTTCAGAGCACTGACGCCCACTGGAATGAACGGAGGAAGCTGGCAGCCCTCGGTTCTCGGTTCCTTGTTCCCTGAGCTAGTGACTCAAAGCCATGGGGAAGCGAGAGCGACCATTCTGCTTAACTCGTTCCTGACTCGCATTCACTCGCAGTCCATTTTTTTTTAGAATTAGAGATCAGGTGGCCATTTCCTGAGTACCTGCCCTGTTTTGGGTTATACAAGGACCAACTGTGATTCTAGAGGGATGCGCGAATTAAACGCAGCGGAAGTAGGAGTAAGAACAGGGCTGGAACTAAATGTTTGCCCTCAAATTCTTAGCCCAGTGTCTATTACGTCGTCTGGAAGACAGACGGGAGCCTTACAGGTAGGAAGGCTGGGAGTAGCATCTGCCATTTTTACACCCGGCAAAGCTGAGAGGAGAGCCATTTGTCTGATGCTGCATAAGCCTGGTCCTTGCCATGCCTCCCCAGTGTAGACCGACACATTGAAGGAGCATGACAAGAGCCAGCTGTCTAGATTACAGAGCTATCCAGGAAGTTGCTCTCTGATGACAAATGTGCCATAAATCTGTACTACCAAATTTTACATCGTCACATGTTGTATCCACATGTGACTATAGATGATTTGAAAAGGAGCTAATAAGACCGAGGAACTGAATTTTTAACTTTAGCTCATTTTAATTAATTTCAATTTAAGTGGCCTCATATGTCCAGCACAGAAGAAGCTCTGTTTTAAGAGAACTGGACAAATATTTTAAGTTATGGAGGAAAGAGTAAACTTCAGACAATGGTCAGTGTATGGTCAAAACACAGGAGTGGCACGAAATGAAAAGGGTCTAATAAGACCGAGGAACTGAATTTTTAACTTTAGCTCATTTTAATTAATTTCAATTTAAGTGGCCTCATATGTCCAGCACAGAAGAAGCTCTGTTTTAAGAGAACTGGACAAATATTTTAAGTTATGGAGGAAAGAGTAAACTTCAGACAATGGTCAGTGTATGGTCAAAACACAGGAGTGGCACACTTTGACCAGTCCCCTGTCGTCATACCATTCGTCAAATGAGGGGGGTCCCCAAAACACACTCACCCTGGGCATGGCCAGAACCTTTTATGAAGCCCCTGCCTCCCACATCTCATGACTTCATTCCTCCAGCCGGCCCTGCCGACTCTATATTTTAGAAGTGAGGGAGAAAGCTGTAATCTTTTCGTATTTCCTTTTGTTATTGGACACAAATATCTGTTATTTGGGGGCTATTCAACATCGTATGAAATGAGGATTAATTGGCTATTCAGGAACTTTGACTTTGTCAAGGCAGAGTTCCCTTTGTCCTTAGGGAAAATGCTAGAAACTCTTTGGCGGGACTAGGTTCTGTCTGAGCTTCTTGAAGGAAGCTCCTTTCCTGAAGTTCTCAAACAGCCCTTCTTCTAGGTAGCCACAGGGACTACAGGCACGGCCTTCAGAGTCATATTCTCAATGACAATATCAGTTATATGTTGCTATTATTTTTTTTCTGATTTGTCTTTATAGTCTATAAATTCCTTGAAAGTGGGGGATTGGAGAAGGTTATTGTCTACATGTTTGTCATCTCAAAATCTATCACATGCTTGGGACATTGGGTACTCTAATGACACACTAACATGTGCCGGGAAGGACTTACCCTGACTCTCTGCAGAGAAAAATGTCCTTCCCATTACATAAACCCACCAAGGATGCTGTGCAATGAGACAGCCAGCCAGAAGGTGGCACTTTAGCTCTCAAGAGGATAGTAAAACATTTAGAGTCAAATTTTGCTCTGTGTGTTACTTTGAAGTTGAATTTAAGTACATTTTGCACATTCTTTGTAAATTGTAATTTAAATGTCCTAACAAGGCTGTGGATTCGAGATTAGATTCCTTGAAAACACGTGAACCCAGAAGACAGTGCAATAAATCTCAAATCAACTGGATTTCAACCAACCTGAGATCCATCTGTGCAAACCTCAGTCCCTGATATAAGTTCTTGCTTTGCATCTACAACTTGATCAAAGGAGAGAGTAATTAATTAAAAATGACAGAGCTTTAAAACAATAAAATTTCTGTGCAAGAAAAAGATTTAAAAAATCATACAGAAGGCCTCCCCAAGCTGAATCATCACATACATTTTAGATTAGGTTTAACATACTGTCAGTAATTTACTAAGACAGAGAAACAAATGCAAAAATGTTTCAGGAAAGTTTTCACATCAGCATTTAAAACCAAATTCAAATTACTTTCTAAAACCAAGAAGTTTGTTTCATTGGGAGCGGGGGAGGGTGTTGTTTCGCTTTGAGTACACGTGCCCAAATCACACCCCAGATCTGTTGGAATCTCTAGAAGTGCTGCCCTTAGAACTTTTAAGCAAAGCTGCAAAGGTGCTCGCAAGGTGCTCCCTGTGAACCTGCAGCGGCAGAAGGATGTGCTGGGAAAGCTCACAGGAGCAGGTTTACTGAGCGTTCACCTCGCTTTAGGTGTTAGCACTTAAGGTACCATTTTTGGAGGATGCAATTCCATCCACAGCAATAGTATTCTCGCAAAGATGTATCACCTAAATATTATCTAGAGGAAACATCAGACAAATCTGAACTGAGAATTGGGGGACACTCTACAAAACGTTTTCAGAAGTGTCAGGTCATAAAAGGCAAAAAATAAAAGAGGAACTGTCTCGGATTAAAGAGGACTAAGAGGAAATGACAACTAAATGCAGCTCAACTTGAGATCTTGGATTGATTTCTGGTCTAGAGAAAGTACTATTGGAACAACTGGTGAAATCTGAGTAAGATCTGTTAATAGAGTTCTATCAATGCTAACTTTCTGGTTTGGTTCATCGGTGGATATAAGAAGTTATCATTTAACGATATATCATAATCGAAATTTCTATAAATGTGGCATATCATCGGGATGTAACTAGATCATTGAAACCTGTCCTTTTGCTCACGTAGGTAAAATCCTGAATCTCCTCCCTGATGATGCTGTGGATTCTGCAACCAGAATGGTTCTGGTGAACGCGCTTTACTTTAAAGGAACCTGGGAACAACAATTCCTAGTCCAAGACACTAAGGAGAAGCCTTTCAGAATAAACAAGGTAGGAACCTTTTCCTAATCAGTATGGGTTTTTACATGGCATTGTAGAGAGGATTCTATTTTAAATTCACTCTTTCTGGACATGTTGTCTCTGTAAACTATGACTGGACGAGCTGCACTAAAAGGCCCCGCTCTTTCTTGCTTAGAAGTTCTCCTTTCATTGTTTTTCTCTGAAAGCAGACTATTTACATGTTTTATCACTCAGTCCTTGCTACGGCTAAGGTAGAGTGGGCAGGGTAGTTATTATATTGATTTCTCAGATGAGAAACACAGTGCGCTAAGCGGGTGAAGGGACGCCTAAGCTAGAAGTCTACCTGAACCATAACCCCAAACTCTCCAACGACTAATTCTGTTCTTTAAAAAAAAATTTTTTTTTAATTAAGAACGATTTGGGTTGACATTGATTCATAAAATCAAATAAATTTCAAGTGCACAGTTCAACAGTTTGTCGTATATATATTGCATCGTGTTCACCACCCAACGTTAGATTTCCTCCTGTCACCACGTATTTGACCCCTTTTATCCCATCTACCTCCCCCCCTTCCCTTTTCCCTCAGTTCTGTTCTCATTCTACTAAACCTATACCATGTTCTACCAAAAAAAAAAAAAAGAAATAAAAGTTTTCAATCTCACCTCTTTCATTAACGTGTTTCTCTGTTAGGAGACAATACAGTTGTTTTTGTGATAAGAACCAATGACAGCAAACACAGGAGGCTCATGCAAGGCTACAGACATTATCTCAGAGTCCAAGGGCTGGAAAGCGCTGGGCCTTGGGATTTGTGCGGAAACGTGGATCGGAATGTTGTCCGGATTCCTTCTGTCTTTTTAACTCCGTTTCTCCCATCGTTCTTCTCCCAGGCCGAAGTTTGGCTTCCTCTGCTTCCCAGTCCACAATGGCGAGATATCGCCACCCCACAGCTCCTCCATCCTACAGTCTGATAGATCTCATTCCAGGTTCCTCGGAAAGGAATTGATTGGCCAACGTTTGTTAAACAAGTTGCTAGTCCTGGGGTGGGTCATCTCACACAAACAGTACTGGGAGGACCTGTGGATGCGGGCAGTAGGCATCCTCAGACAAGCGGTGGGATGCAGATGGGGAAGCGGCTGAGCATATAATCCAATAGGCTAACTAGAAAGGAGCCGGATGGTCACCTGGCTTAGTATTAGTCACCAGGAAGTTTCAGTTGCAAGTAGTAGTAGAGCATTCCAAACTAGCTCCGGTAAAATGGGAATTATAATTAGCATTAGCTTGTGTAACTAAGAGAACTGAGATGACTGGAAGGGCGTTTCTAGAGTCTCAAAGCATAATCTCGGTTCTCTCTCTCTCTCTTCCTTTGGAAAGGTGTCTGTTTACCTCTTTTGCTTCTTTTTCAAATTGGGTCGTTTGTTTTACGATCACTGAGTTTTTAAGAGTTCTTTATCAATTTTATTAGATTTGTGTTTTGCAATTTTTTTTTCTCCTAATCTATTACTTGTCTCTTCTTTCTCATAGTGAATTTCAGTTTTTTACGATACTAAAATACTTCCTCAAATGTTTGCATGTGAAACACACCTTATTCAGTTTCTGAATCATTGACATATGCATAGTTTGCATAAGATTATGTACTCTCTTGAGTGTTTGGTACAAGCCAGCTGACTATGATTTATAGAAGTTGCCACAATTCTGTTAGAGAAAGAAACTCCCATGTCACTTGTTAACGACGTTATCCAGTAGCACACGTTTCCAGAAATCTAGGTCTCAATAACTTTATTTAGCATTTAGCAGAGAATCATCATGTTTGCCAGTGTCCCAGACTCGTGGGGACCAATTATGATAATTAAGGACTTGACAGAACCTCCCCTCAATGACTTTGCTACTTCTTTTCCATAGAATACAAGCAAACCAGTACAAATGATGTCGATGAAAAAAAAGCTTCATGTTTTTAACATAGAAAGGCCACAAGCCATCGGCCTTCAACTCTTCTATGAAAGCCGTGACCTCAGCCTGCTCATACTGCTGCCAGAGGAGATTGATGGGCTGGATCAGGTAAAACCATCATCTGTCTGATGGGAAGATGATCCCAGGTTTACCCCGTGTAACACGGCCTCCCCGTTCTTTGATTCCTGTGGAGGAGGCAACCAATATACCTTGAGCCCTAGGGACTTCACTTTTGCAATACCATTTCGGCTTTACAAAACTATGGAAGGTTGATATTACTGTTCCTCAGGTAGGTTAAGTCATCTATAGACACCTGTAGCATGGGGGAGCCATACAAACAGATACCAGTATTTAGCAGTCACAAAGCGATGTAGGTCGTTCGTAGCAACCTTTCATTTAGTCTAGGTCTTTGTTCTCCCTCCTGTGGGACCTACCTTATGTGAGATTAATTTTTTAATTACTTGCATTAATTTAGCCGTAGATATATATTTTAAAACATTTAACGGACTACCAAAATTTTAAAAAACATTTTTATCAAGTAAAAAGTCTACAGGAGAAATAGTCTGTATCAGTAGTGTCTTTAAGAATTATTTAAGTTGTTTATCAGCCAAAGTTCTATAAAACCTGACATAACTTTGGTCAGATGACGTTTCTGAGTAATTGATGTGTCTAAATTGAACCTTGGTTTCTCATGTAATAGGTGGCCTATCTTTCTTTGCACACAGTGTCTAATTTTTCATGTGTGCCAGACTTTTTTTAATTATAATTTTCCATGGCCTTACTAGTGTGTAGAAAAGATTTCCAAGTTATATCATAAAATTTGTGTAACTACAAAGGTTGTTTACAATAAGACCAAGTGTGGACTTTGAACCATTGGAGTCACACCCTTACAAGATAAGCCTTTCTTTTTAGGAGTTCAGGTTCCTGAGAAGAAGATATTACCACATTATTAATGTACATCATTTGCAAATATGTCATTGACATAGATACTTGGGTATAGAAAATTCTCCAAGTAGCAAAAGCATGTGCTTGGAAACAAACATGTTATTAAAAAACTCAAATGCCGTATTGTTCT
>NW_006436810.1:10153415-10156814 GCF_000325575.1 Pteropus alecto
AATTTAAAAAATAAAGAGGAGAAAAAGCACCCTCAAAATCACTATAAAAAAGTTATTACTCTTAAAATTTGGGGATTTTCCTTTTTTTCCCATTCTTTCCCTTCCTCTCTCCCTCTCTCTCTCTCTTTCTTTCTCTTTCTCCTTCCTTCCTTCCTTCCTTCCTTCCTTCCTTCCTTCCTTCCTTCCTTCCCCTCTCTCTCTTCTTTCCTTTATTTTTTGCATAGTTTACTGTTACTAAATTCATATTGTTTGATTATACAGTATAAACATTTTATTTTATCTCAGATATTGTTTTTAAAGAACAGTCTCTCATGTTAATAAAACTAATGTTTTTTGTGCCCTGACATACAACTTGTCCTATAGCATATGCTTTCATATAGATTACATATAAATTGTATTTATTTTGATGTACTTATGAGTGTATAGTTGATGCCTTGCATAGTATCATAAAAATATTTCCATTTTGAATCAAGGTCTAATTATTTGATATCCTGGCAACTATTAATCTGCAGAACAAAGATTCTGTAGGTGAACAGTGTGAAGGATCGCATTATATAGAGAATTTCCAAATGGGCGTGTGTTGTTACCCTGAGTAACGTGAGTGATCGTAATTCGTTTGTGTAATAGCCAGAGGACTCACTCAACCAATATTTCTTACTCTACTTTGGAATTACTGACCCTTTCTTTCTTCGTTCCACACCTGCAGCTGGAAAAGGCTGTCACCTATGAGAAGCTGCGTGAGTGGACCAGTGCGGACATGATGGAGTTGTACGATGTGCAGCTGCATCTTCCCAAGTTCAAGCTGGAGGAGACTTATGATCTCAAGTCAGCCCTGAGCCGCATGGGGATGACTGATGCCTTTAACCAGAGCAAAGCTGATTTCTCAGGAATGTCTATGGAGAGAAACCTATTTCTGTCCAATGTTTTCCACAAGTCCTTTGTAGAAATAAATGAACAAGGTACAGAGGCCGCAGCTGGCACCGGGAGTGAGGTGGGTTTTCGAATTAGACTCCCCACCATTGACGTGAATGCAGACCACCCTTTCCTCTTCTTCATCAGGCATAATAAAACCAACACCATTCTCTTTTACGGGAGATTCTGCTCCCCCTAAACCTGCCTCTTTCATCAGACGAGACCGTCTTATTACGGTGTGAACAATGCATCATAAGATGGAAAAACAATTACAATTAAAAACAAGTTTGTTTTTAATTATACAAACGAGTCTGAATATTTTTCACATTTGAATATTAGCAAATAAATCTCGAAATAACGCATTCTAGTGACACTGTCACATCTATATAGCTAGAGAGAATGGCAAATTTTATTTTTACCTCAACGTTTTGTCTTAATGTGACTTTTCTTTACATTTCAGAAATACTATGTTATTCAGCTGCATGCTTTACTATTCTTGAGCTGTCTGGTCACTGTATCATCATTGTTCCTTATATTTCACATGTGTCATTTAGTGAAGAAAAATCTTTATAAAGGCCATGTATTGATAAATAAGACTTTTCTTAAGAATGTCATTTTGATAGTTCACAAGTTGCCACGGTAACATTAACTCCCCACTTCTGCTGTCTATTTAAAAATACTTATGTTGATATTAACAGAAAAAGTAGGAAAATCCACATGAAATATGGAGTTTAGTTAGTAGCAATGTGCCGATGCTAGCTTCTTAGTTTTAGCAAATGTATCATGGTAATGTTAGATGTTAGCATTTGGGGAAACTATTAGTAGCATGCAGAAGTCCCTGTATTATTATTTTTGCAACAACTTTTTTTTTTGCGAATCTAAAAGTATTCCAAAATAAAGATTTTATTAAAAATAATTATGTGTAAAACTTTAGTCATAGTAACATCTTTGCCTTAAAACATATTCTGAAGTAAAACAGATTTCTAATTTATTGACATATGTATTGTTAGTTATAAGAAGATATCCTCAGTGATGCTGGTTCTCCATAAAATTGTCTGTTTTTCTAATTTATTTTTGAAATCTTCATACAAAACTGCTGTTGATAGTCTCCTCACCTGTTTCTCTAATTTGAGAGATCGATTGTATCACTCTAGGTTGCTTTTTTGACATTCGTTTAATAAAATAAATGAGTGGATCTGACCTAAACAGTGTATAAATTAGTATAAGAAAATGTGTTTTCTGTATCAAATCTTGGTTCGGTATTATAGGATAAAAAAATGATTCTGTGCTTTAGCTTTAAAGATAGAATTATAATACAAATGACATTATATCATGTCTTTATGAAACACTTTGCCTCTGTCCCTAACATCTCACTTTAAGTAGCAATGAAAGAAATCCCTCGTGTCTGTGTTCCTACCGGGCACTTTGCATCCGCCAGTTCCAGCGAGGCCACACCCTTCCGCAACAGCAGCTTCCATGAACAAGCTTTGACCCTTTGGCAAATTTCTTTGCCACTGGCAGACTGCACGTTCCGGTCTCAGCCGAACCTTCAAAGAAGTCTGAATCTTACTTAGCCTTGGGGCATTAGGTTGCTTTGTATGAAAAGGTGCAATTTATCTATGAATGAGAAATCAACTACTGTTTGAAAGACTAGGATCATTTCGAGAACATCTATTTATTTTCCTATCATTAGATGATTTTATTACTAAAAAAGATATTAAAACTCATATGTGGGCACTTAAACTTGGAAACATAATTTTTGAAACTTCATAAAAATTTTTCAAAAAGAAAATATTTGAACTGTCAAAAATATTAAAAATACATTTAAAAAATTGGCTTGCAGAAACAACCAGTTTTCAAGAGGAAAACGGATTTTTACTAGCGAGATTTCAACTAAAAATCTTTGCATAATTAGTATGTGGATTGAATAATAAAGTGTCAAGGTTAGTACGTACAACCAATGCCTTTATCACCTTTAAATCAATCTATTTCCTGAGAAGCCTTTCCTCATAATAGCCATTACTGCAAGTTTAGAAATAAACTGAACTTGAAACCAGGTCTGCAAATTAACTGTTTCAAAGTCTTAAACTAAGATAAAAACAAACAGATATTCGATTACATTGTTCGTATTAAATTTTAAAAGTATTTTTTGCAAGCACAGAATGTATTTCTCAAAATATTTTTAATTTTTATTTGTTTTATAGTGTTCATCACATTTTAGTATTTAGCACATTAGCACACATAAATTCACACAGATACTGGGGATGCGTGCTCAAAAAATGTTTTGACGGGTGTCCTACCAAACCAGTCAGGAGACAAATAGCTTTAGGAACCTTTGTAATCTCTTTTTTTTTTTTTTTGCTTCTGGCTCATTTTCAACGTCAAGTCTCAATTTTGAAACTGCTCTTGCATACGTGCACTAGATACGAATTCCGTGTGGACTAAGTCAGGGAAAACGAACCCATCCCTCGCTGGGCGGAGCCTTGC
>NW_006436810.1:10157585-10192280 GCF_000325575.1 Pteropus alecto
CCCCCCATCCCAGCGCTCTCACCCCGGGCTGAGGCCACTGCAGGCCCTGACGGCCTCAGCTCTCACGGCCTTCCGGCCTCCCCCGCCCTCCAGCCTCCCATCTCTCCTAGGACACCCCTGATTGCTGGGTCTCGGTCCCTGTCTTCTTCTTCTTCTTACTACCTGCGAATACTGGAAGTCTCCAGAAGTTGGTGAAATTCGTCTCTTCTGCCTTCACAATACCTTCTGCGGAATTTCATCCCGTTCAGCTCTCACGGCCTTCCGGCCTCCCCCGCCCTCCAGCCTCCCATCTCTCCTAGGACACCCCTGATTGCTGGGTCTCGGTCCCTGTCTTCTTCTTCTTCTTACTACCTGCGAATACTGGAAGTCTCCAGAAGTTGGTGAAATTCGTCTCTTCTGCCTTCACAATACCTTCTGCGGAATTTCATCCCGTTTTCTAGAATCTCCTAGGATCAGGATGCTGCGGCTCCCAGTCTCTGGCTCCAGGACGTCCTCTTAAGTCACCTACCTCTGTCCCCTGCTGTCGCCGGCACGCATCTCACGTGGAGTGCACCCCTGCCCCATTTATGCTGGCTCTTCACATAAACTTCCTGTGGTTCGTGGCCCACCCTCGGCATGAATTAGCTGGGAGTCTGTTAGAAGATAAACTCAGGCACATTAAAAAAAAAAAAATTAAGCGTTTATTTGAGCAAAAATCAACTTGAATATGGGAGCAGATGGAAAGGAGCTCTGAGGAGCTGTACAAAATGGAAGACTTTTCTGGGCAGGAGGGAGCAGGAGCAGGAAGTGATACTGGCAAAAAGGCGGACTGGTTATTGCAGAGCGACTTCGCTTTAGGCGGCAGTAGGGTCCACCAGGCGGATGGCCAACTAGTGCTGCTCAGCCAGCTGCTGATTGACTCGTTTAAGAATCCCTTTCTGGGAGAGCTGAAACTGTAATTACGTCTGGGTATGGTGACATGGGGCTTAACAGAAGTGATTCCATTTTGGGCCTCTGGGCTTGTTTTTAACAAGCTTGGGCATCACCCTCAACTCCTGCTCCCAACCCCTGGTGGGATCAGACACCCAGACACCCAGCGGGCAAGCCCGTCTTCCACTCTCTAGTGCAGTGTCTTCCTCTGTATTGGGCAGTCATTCACCCCTGGTGCTGGTCCACCAGCAGGCTCCTCAGCCTTTTTCAATGTTAAATGGTGAGCCACAGGAGTTTTTGAAAACTCCATGTATTTTATAAAACATTTGTTTAGAAACTTTGCATGGCTTTTAGACCACAGATCAAGTTCAGACTTCTAAAGCTGGCCTCAGGGACCCGTCCTGTCTCTCTCCCACAGGACACCACACAGACCCGCCCCCTGGGCCCCGCCAAAGCATGTTGCCCCTACTACGTTCTTTGCACCTGCCAGTCCCATAGCCAAAGCCTTAAAATTCACTTCGCCCATGCACCACCTTACAGAAACTCCTGCCCGACCTTGCACAACCAACCCGCTGCTCACCTCCTCTGGGGCTTCCTCAGGGCGTTTGTTCTGCTTTTCTGCGTCCTTCCTTAGCTCTGCGTCAGTTACCCTGTTGCAGGACACATGGCTGGCTTGAAACCATGCATTTGTGTCTGCGTGTCTCCCGCAGGCTGGAAGCACCCAGTCAGCGATTGTGGCATTTATTGCTCGTTTTCTTCTCCAAAATCATGTAAGGAAAGTTCTCCATAAATGCTTTTGAACGAATTCACTTTAGGATGTGTGCTTGGAGAGAGGGAGTAGAGCAGGAAGTTGGCAGGCGTTCAAGGCCCCCAGGAAGAGAATAATGCCACATGCTTGAAGCAGAGGGCCTGCTTTTGCGGTCAACTCTGCCACTCTTTAGGACCTGAGGACAGTGTTTAATTGTCCTGAACTTGTCTGCTCACTTGTAAAAAGGAAGCTAGTTCAATGCCAATTTATTTTATTTGCTGGAAATCAAATCTTTCCCCATCGCCATGTCTTTAATGACACAACTGAATCGTGGCATTGGCACCCAAAAGTATTATTTTGTTTTATCATGAAATTAATACCCTTTTAGATTTATTGGGCCAGGTCTATTTTGTTTAAAGTCCAGCCCTCTCCCAAGCTTTAATGTACAAATGGGACTGGGGCACCAAGAAGATCTGGGGGAAACAGAGTCATTCTGTTACCTGTGCCAGCCCCTGTCTTTCCAGTGGTGTGTGCGGGGCCTCACCCTGGAGGTGCTCTTGTGTGTGTGTGCCAGTGGGTGTCATTGCTATGGGGCGGACCCTGGTGGGAAATACTATGCTGCTGACGGCCACCTGGATGTCGCAAAGGAATGGAGGTGAGGAAATGAGATGAAGACAGAGGAAGCGTGGAAGACACCAGAAGTGGGCGTTTGTAATTAAGAGCAGTTAATATGTAAGGTTGAAATTGATGTAATACTCCAGTCCATTCCTTCACCTATTCAGGCGAAAGAACCACACACACACGCGCGCGCACACACGCACGCTCAGGCACCATTCTAAGCTTATGCCCGCCTCGCTCTGAGTCCACAGCTCTCTGCTCAGTGGGGATCGAATCCGGGTGCGCGTGCGTCTGCCACCTCCAGCTCCTGTTCTTCTTCTCTGGGTCTCTGGTGCCACCTTCTGGCAAACCCAGTGCCACGATGTTGGAATATTCCTTCTGGCTCCCTCCTAGCTCTTTATTTTCTGAAATGTCCTCAAGTGTAAGGTGAAGAAGACCTGAGGGGACAGAAGTGAGCAGGAGGCAGGCCGGGACTGTGCTCCTCCGTGGCCCTCGCCCCCCGCAGACAGGTCGGCCCTCCAACGCTTGCAGCCTTTGGCTTCCGGCATGCCGCCGAAGGCTCTGGGGAGGCTTCATTCATGGTGCGAGGACACTGAGGGACTTTAACATTTTGTCCTCTCATAAATGACCTATTAAGTATCCAGAACTGCTGTAAAAACTACTCTTAGTCGGTTGACGTTTTAATACAATTTTTTTTTAAGCTAAAGAATTTGCATGGGTTTGGGCTGTTCTCTGTTTAGAATGTGGCCTTCACACTTTTTTTTTAACCCCACACTTTTTTTTTTTTTCCTTCCTAAATCAGAGACATCTCCTCTTGAAAAAATATCTGAGGAGGAAGCCTCAGGAAAACTATTCAGTAGTGGAGACGCTCTGGTTGGAATAGTTGTCCTCCGTCCCCAGCTCCTCTTCCTTCTCCTAAACCCCCCTCCCCACCAGAGGCCCAGGGGACCCCTGTGGCCTACTGAAGGAGGTGCGTGACTGCTCCAAGAGGCACTTCCAGCCCTCTGGGAAACTGGGAGAAGAGCATCACGTGGTGGTCCAGCTGTTCATAAACGCGAACACGCACGAAGACCCGTATCTCTAGGTGGATATTCCACTACTTTTGGTTTTGCTTATTTGCTGCTTTCCTAAACTGAAGCACGGTGTTCTTGTGTAGCTTTAAAATTTTTTGAGTTAAAAATATACATGAACATGAGAAACAGAGGATGACACGATGAAAAATAGCTTGTAGCGTCAGGGGATTGTGGGCGATGGCTTGTCTTTTTATTCTCCAAAATGTCTTTGGCTGTCAAATAATTAATGCAGGACTTATAATGATTTACTAACATTATAAGAATTAATAAACTAATAATTTTTTACAGCTGGAGTTTCATCCCTACCTTCCCAGAGAGCCTGGGAGGTAGGGCGCTATCTTCCTCTAAGGACTTGAGAAAGACTGTCCTGTGTCGTAAAATGGGAAACAGGCCTTTTGAAAATATTTCCATCTCAAAGGAGCAGAGAAAGGATTTACAGCGACAAGCTGTCTGAAGCAGATGCCCTAAGGAAAGGGGGTTCTGGGCTGAGAGGCTGGATGAAGCTTGCTCTAAAATTTAGTCAGGCTGGGGTAAGGTCAAGGCCGGCTTGGCCTTGTCTCTGATTCAGTGTCCACCTGAGGACTTGGGATTTGGGCTTCGTATTTTACAGCCCTGCCCAGGGGCTTCCTTCCTAGCCCAGTTCCTGCATCTCCCGTGAAAAACGTGAAAAACGGTGTATCTCTCTGGAGGCCCCCTGATTCTTAGTGGATTTTGAGTCTTCCCAGGAGCCCATATTTCAGGTCAGATCATCCCAAACGGACCCTCCAAATCTCTTGAAATCCATCCAGCTGTTTTCATGTGACACGGTGACAGAAAAGTCGTTTTTTTTTCATAGAGAATTATTTATAATTTATAGAACTTTGTTCATAAATTATGCTAGAGACACCGTTCCGAGGGGGAAGTGGCAGTAACGGGGATTTTGTGTAACCGTGGAGACTTTGGAATCAGACTGCAGGTTCCAGTCTCGACGTCCTTGATACTTACTGCCTGTGGGATCTGAAACGAGCTCTAAACCCCATGCCGTCTCCTGGTCTCTACCATGGGTGATACCTGTATCGACCTCATATATTGTTGTGAGGATTAAATGAGATGATACATGTGAAGCGCTGAGAACAGTGCCTGGCACCCAGGTGTGTTGGCCATCGCTGCACTAAGGGAAGGTGTTAGCAGCTCTCGGAGGGTCTCCGGGCCCTGCAGAGATCCTCTTGCTAAGGGTGGCACCAGTCACGAGCCCTGGGTTGGGTGACTCTGTGAATAAACCAGTGTATTTGTTAGTTATGGATGCTGCAACACCTTATCACAAATTTAGTGCCTGAAAACAACAAAAATATATTATCTGGCAGTTCTGGAAGTCAGAAGTCCAAAATAGGTCCACTGAGCTGCATTTTTTCTGGAGGCCGTGGACAGAACCCATTTCCGTGCCTTTCGCAGCCTCCACAGGCTGCCTGCGTTCCTCGGTCTGTAGCCCTGCATCTTTCTGACCTTTGCTTCCCTCGTCGCATTGCTTTCCCTGACTTTGACCCTCTTGCCTTCCTCTTATAAGGACCCTGTAATGACACTGAGCCCAACTGGATCATCCAGGAGAATCTCCCCATCTCATGATCCCTAACTCAATCCCCTCTGCAAAGTCCCTGTTGCCATGTAAGATAATGTAGTCACGGGCCCGGAGAATTAGGCTCGATGTCTCTGGGGGTGCAGTTATTCTCCCGATCACACTCCATGTCCACTGACGGGTGCCAGTAACTAGGTGACATGACAGAGCGTTTGGCTGATGTGCTTCTGCGTTGTGTTTTTTGATACAGACTTTCCCTGATGGACCGTCTCAGGGAAGCAAACGGCATTTTTGCCATCAACTTATTAAAAATGTTGGGTGAAGAGGACCACTCGCAGAACGTGTTCTTCTCTCCCCTGAGCATCTCCTCTGCCCTGGCCATGGTCTTCATGGGGGCCAAAGGAGACACGGCCGCCCAGATGTCCCAGGTAGGAGCGCCCATCGCCAAGGAAAAACCACAGTCTGTTTCTCTCTGTGCTTCCTCAGAGCTAGTCTTGTCCCGCCTTCGCACCGGCGGATGACGGCCAGTGTGGCTGGTAGGTGGGAGGGGGGACACCGAGGTGCTGGATAAAGGGCAGACATGGGGAGACAGGTACATTGTGCAGAACAGGGGATCTCCCCTTAGAGAAATCAAGCCATGACGTTCTTTTCTTTAGATGAAAAACATTGATGTGTTGTAGCAAAATTTGATTAGAGTAAACTATAATTCCGTCCCACCAAAAAAAGGTAAGAATTTCGACCGTTAAATTTAAAATTTTTGCTAACATTGTATTTTGAATTGAAATACAGCTGTGTAAATGAGCGTTTTGTCCAGTGGGTTATTTCTGGTGTATGATTACGCCTAAGTGGAAGAAGAAGGCAACATAAATGTGGACTTCTGTCTCCTGGAGTTATTTGGAGAAAATGTAGGATCTGATTGAGCAGAAGTGGGCTACGTGCGACCTCAGCTACAGATGAAGTAGAGGCTAATGCTGTAGGAAGGTCATCCTTAACTGCTTCGTGTCTTAGATTCTCTGACAGTCTTGGGAATATGTTCCAGAAAATTGCCATATACACATCATTTTGCCACTGATGTCTAGAGGTTCTGGACGCTCTTGGAAGTGCGTCCCGTCCCCTGGCCGCGGTGGACACCCGTGGTTGTTCCTTCCGGTGCCCTGGAGGATTGAGGCTTTGGATGGGGCTTGTTGGGAGACACAGGAACAACCCGAATCCTCACTCTGACTGGACGTTTAAATCACAGTCTGGGCTGGAGAACTATGAAGTTACGGATGGAACAGTTCTATTTGTTGTTCTGCTGATTCTTGTGGTTCCCGGGGTCGAGTGGGAGTCATCCCGGCCACCCACGTGTTCTGTCTGGCCTCCCTCCTTGAGTTTCACCCCGTGCCCTCCCGGCCTGGGTGACCGTGCTAGGGCAGCGGTGGAACCCAGGGGCGATTTTACCTCCCAGGGGACAATGCGCCAATGGCCAGTTTTGATTGTCATTAACTGAGAGATGCTGCTGACATCTAGTGGGCAGAGGCCAGAAATGCTGCGAAACAGTGTGCGATGAACAAGACAGACATCTGGCCCACTGTGGCAGCAGCACCGAGGCTGAGAAGCCCGTGCTGGACGGTGAAGCCAACCTCCTTCTAGGGAAGGATCTTTTGTCATTTTCAGCGCAGAGATTTGTCTGGAGATCCTTCTCTGGGGGAGCAAATTGGCAACGTTAAAAGTCTGCGTCCTTGTGTTCTCTTACCAGGCACTTTGTCTGGACAAAGGCGAAGACGTCCACCAAGGTTTCCAGTCGCTCCTCACGGAAGTTAACAGATGCGGCACTCAGTACTTGCTCAGAACCGCCAACAGACTCTTTGGAGAAAAGACATGTGACTTCCTTCCGGTAAGCAGTACTTAGGTGTTGATGAAAAAGAAATAGAAAATAAAATAGACACGACCGAGGAACACAGATAAAGTATAATTCTACTCCTGTAAAAATGCGCTTTGAGTTACAGTGCTGTAGTTATAATTTTGAATATCATGATTGCTTCTGAATTCTGTCCTTTAAAAATCGTTTCTGACACATCCCTCCTGGACAGCAATCTCGTTATGTCCATCCTCCTGCACCTGGACCTGCTTTTTCCCCTTAATCCCCAATACTCAGGGACTGTGCTGTCCCCTGTATATACGAAGCTCTCCCCAGTGTCAACCTCTGGTTGTTGGACTGTTCCTGCAGAGCCGGCCTCTCAAAATCTTTTAAATTTGTCCCCTCCTCGGAGTCACCGCCACCATTGCCCGCGTCCCCACTCTCACGCCCTTGCACACCATTATTTTAATTGTTTCCTAACTGATCTCTCCAAGTCCACCAGGTCTTTGTCGTTGTCTCCTAAATCACACAACTGACGTAATAGACTTTATAAAATTAAAGTGAGCTCGTAACACCGAGGTTTAAAATCTGAGTCGTTTCTGTTTATTGCAACATATAATTTTTAAGCCTGCCACAATGCAGTAAGCGAGGGCCAGAAAACTGTGCCACATAATACGCAGGGCGATGGCATCCTGAGCTGAATGAAATGATCGGGGCGAGCCCGACCAGCTTAATGGCTGGCAGTTCCCGGAATCTGTACGACTCAAATGCGTCCGCTGTTGCATGCTGCTCCACAGGGGTCGCCCGCTCTGGGCGTAAATGTCACTGGAGGTGATTCTGGGTCTTTCAGCTGGCTGGGTCTTCTAGGATAAGCATGAGTGATTCTAGGAATCTTCTGATTTATCCATGTTTATTTTGAACATCAGCTTGATCTTTGAATATTGTGATTGGGGAACCACTGGGGACACAGGAAGCCACCTTCCACTTTTCGGGGTTGCTTGGCTCGTCTCTCTACGTCGTCTCTCTTCTGTAGAAGCTAAAATATTTGAGAACAGGAGATGGGCGGAGGATGGGCACCGATTGCCAGGCACATTATATCTGAAGCCAAGTTTTTGTGAGGTGAGTCGTCTTTGGGTCTTCACGTATTGGGTACAGGTACTTCCTGATTTGACCCCGACTTACATGTTCAGGCTCCTCCCCTGCCTTTGTGTTTTCTCTAATTCCTACACACACACACACACACACACACACACACACACACACACACACCTGTCGAGACCGATCACATTCCACTCCCGGAGGACCTGTAAGATTTCTTGATAATCCACTTCTGCCATGGAGCTGCCCAATCATTCCACAAATACGTTTCAGACCCTAGAGTTGGTGCTGGTGATGCGAAAATGTGTCTAGTGTGTGCTGGGAGGGGCAGAAAAATCAAACAGAAAGTCGCTATGAAGTTTAAGTGTTCGATGGATGTTCACGGGCTGTTTGGTGCCCGCCTGCCACTGTGCATGTTCTCAGAACAGCGCGTGACTGCGTGTGTGTACGTCACCTCTCAACAGACTGCGAGCCACTCCAGGTGTCATGTCACGTCTTCACCCTGGTGTCCAGCACCGAGCACAGGGCCAGGCACGTGGTCGGCGGTCTATACGTTTTTGTTCATTGCATGAGTGAGGATTCAAGGGCAGGATGACCCGTGTAAGCCTTTAGGCTAAAAACACGTTAAGAAAAAAAATGTCTCCACACGGTGGGAACCTTTGCCGAGAGGGGCCAGACTCGGTGTTTTGCACTTGTAGGCCTTTAAGGAGTCCTGCCAGGAGTTCTATCAGGCAGAGCTGGAGGAGCTGTCCTTTGCTGAAGACACGGAGGAATGCAGGAAACACATCAACGACTGGGTGACAGAAAAGACCGAAGGTGAGAGGTTTTCTTTCAGTAGACCTGGCTTTGTGAGGGAAAAGCAGCTACACTGCCTGGCGTGTGACCTTGTCACCAGGGGCCTGTTTGCGTGCTTGCTGCGTCAGGCCGGCTGTGCAGTTGTCATTTTTCATGTTCTTATCAGATCACAAAGTGGTGACTTCGAAAAATACTTAAACCATCGACGGCCATGCCACCCTGAATGAGCCCGATCCTGTCTGATCTTAATGCTAAGCAGGGTCGGGCCTGGTTAGTACTTGAATGGGAGACCACCTAGGAAGAGCAGGTGCTGTAGGCGTAAAAAATAAAAAAATGAGGGATTGTAAGCTGATCTCTGACCCTCCTCCCCTATGGATTGTGCTGGAAAATCTCCCCCAAATGCTTCCCCTTGGGGGGGCCCTGCTTGTCTTCTATCTGGGAGGGTTCTTCCCATGCTCTGAGGGCAGAATGACATTCAGATTGGGTAACAGCTGAAATAGAGCCACGTTGGTGACGAGAGCAGCTCTGGTCTCATCCATGGCCCACTCCTTCCTTGGTCACGTGGCTGTGGCTGTTTGCTTTCAAGCGTGACCTTTGCCCCGGAGGTGCAGCTAAGACGTGGCTGTGGCTGTTTCAAGCGTGACCTTTGCCCCGGAGGTGCAGCTAATGGGGAGCCCGCAGTCCACACACACACACACACACACACACACACACACACACACACACACCTGTCGAAACCTGTCCAGACCACATTCTGTCTCACCAGAAACAGTTCTGCCCGTTCTTGACTAGAGTACAGAGAAAAAGAACATGCTTTTATGCACCGTAAAAACCTAATGCACAATTTAAAGACTACCAGAAAGTGAGGGCGTTCAACCGCTTATTTCCTCCTGTGCCCACCCAGCGGGCTTTATTCCATCCGCTCGATCTTTATGGCACGTCCGCCGTGTACCGGATTACGGTAATCACCGGCGAACATACTGACGGCCAGTGAAGTCATGACCGTCAGAACAGAAGGGCCTTTCACGTTTCCGTTCGTCCCGGGTGCAGTGTTGTCACTGTGCCGCCGATCCCGCCGTCCCGGGTCACCGGAGCAGCCGGGAGCTTGTCCACACCTCGCCTCCGCACACCCGTCACTCCCTTCCATGGCCGCTCTCACGCTTCCTTCCATCAGGCGGACCGTCCACGTGTTTTCTCAGAATAGTAGAGCTGGCGGGGCTTTGGGGATCCCCTTGTCCCCACTCTCATCGGACAGCTCGACTTGAGCTCCTTTATTACATCTCCCTAATTCCTTTGACCCAGTCCCTCCCTGCGGGAAACCCATCTTCTCCATGTTCTTATCAGTATCCCCACCCTTTGAAAGAGTCTCCTCACCTGCGTGATATTTGAAGGTTGGCAAAGAGCGACCATTCTCAACCAGAATTAACCTCCCGGTGACATTTGGCAATGGCTGAGGACGTTTTTGCTTGTCACAATGGGGGGAAGTGCTACTGGCTAAACATCTTATAATGCACAGGACGGTCCCCATGACAAAGATTTATTCGGCCTAAAATGCCGATGGTGGCTCGTTTGAGATATTATGGTGCTGAGGTTGAGAGGCTTACAGTTACAATCAAGACTCTTGGGTTATTTTCCTCAGCTCGGCCGCTTGCCACCTATGTGACCTTGGCAAAAAATAGTCAGGCAAGTGGTCTGAACTTGAATTTTTACATCTATGAATTGAAGGCAAACATTAGTTGACCTGTGTGCACGGCATAGAACACCATCGCCCGATTCGGTCACGTGGCCGGAAAGACAGAATTCCAGCCTGGCTGTCAACTAAGCCTCGGCATTATACATCAAAGGATTTTTGTAAAAGACTGTTTATTATTCTACCTCCCCCCAACCCCCCCACAAAGAGCAGTAAACCTCCCTCATGTTCTTTACAGGTAAGATTTCAGAGATCCTGGGTGTCGGGACGGTCGGCGCACTGACGAAGCTGGTTCTGGTGAATGCCATCTATTTCAAGGGGAGATGGAGCGAGCAGTTTGACAGAAAGCACACACGGGGGATGCCCTAACCAGTGAGGGAAGGCGTTTTCAGGTACACCGCCGCTTCCTTAAAGTGATACTCTGGGAAAGGTGTGAATGGAAAACATGAATGATTTATTTCACAGTCTTGATTGTTCACCTGTTTCTGAATGTATTTCATGCCTCCCATATATCCTTTATTGGAGAAGGGAAGAGAAAAATTAAAATAATCTTTATATTGATAGTTTCCTTTTTTTCATCCTGGGTCAAATTGATCTTGTGTCTCTGGTCATATTATTCGATTGAAAGAAAATTTCTTCTAAGCCTTGGAATTCTGTTTGTATTGTACTATCTCATCGTCTATATTTACTTAGGTAGCTTTTTGAAATGTCAGTGACAACTCTGTTTATTGCCTTAGAATTCTTGACTATACAATTCCAAACACAAGAGAAAAGGTGTATATTTATTTTTTAATTCTTGGGTATCTTTTACAAATAAAAATTGTGTATATTCAAGGTGTACAAGATGATGATTCAACACATAGTGAAATGAATACTACAGCTAAGCTAACTGACATATCTCCTCACATGGTTACCTCTTTTTTTTGTGATGGGAGCCCCTGAAATCTGCTCTTTTAGGAAATTTCCAGCGTTTAATACAGTATCATTAACTCATATAGTCACTATGCTATACATTAGATTTCCAGACTTATAAGCCTAATATTAAAAATACTTTCTCCATTCCTGTTTGAATATGATAACGGTTGGGGTCAATAGCTATTAGCTTGGAATTTGACCTCCATCGACTTGATAATAGCATATTGCACAAAGATTTAAAAGCCTAGAATATATTTGGCGAAAGTTTTAAAAATGGTGGACTCTACGCATCTTGTTAAGTTTCTTCTTTCAAGAAAATCAAAGCCATAGAACCAATTATGGAATCGAGTGACTTTTCAGAATAAAAGTCTAACTCCCTCTGGCCTATATGTCTTCTCTAACCCGATCCTTCAGCCTAAAGGTCTGAATATTAGCTAATTCTCTTAACTTAGACAAATAATTTTAATTATAAGGTCTCTGGGAGTGCGTCTCTATTCATCTTCTTAGAGGAGAAAAAAACGCAACTTTTTTGAAAAATAATGAGAGAGTTTTAAGTTTATCTGTATTCATCGGTTTATTCTCTCTCACCTGCCTATAATTGATCTTCTGAGGCAATAGCATGTTATGCTCAATACTAATATGTAATAATGAAGATTTTATATGTATCAGCATAAATGCACCGAAGTAAGTATTCTCTTATACGGGCCTAGGGGTTCTGTGAATTAGACATGTTTTTAGTGAACTATATTCATTTTTTAGTAACCTGATTTTAATGTCATATTTTCATTAGGAAAAAAAGACAGTGCAGATGATGTTTAAACAAGCTAAATTTAAAATGGGCTATGCAGACGAGGTGCACAGCCAGGTCCTGGAGCTGCCTTACGCAGGGGAGGAGCTGAGCATGGTCATTCTCCTGCCTGATGATGACACTGATCTCGCTGTGGTAAGCCCTTGACAATGAGTCTGAGTGTCTAAGGATCCGGCCTGAGCTCTTTTCTTCAAGTCCATCCATGAGGTAGCATCTGAGGAGTTCAAATTTAGCGTTACTATAACGAGTGCTGGATGAACGCTGTTGCATGTCTTTGGTGAGCACGCGTGTGCATTTCTATTGAGTATATATCTAGAAGCAGAATTGTGGGTAGGACAAATTTTGATGAAGCCAGGAAGAGAGATTCCAAGAATTTAAGAACGTTATTCTTTATTCTGAAGAGGGGCCAGTTGAGGGCCTAATAATTATTGAACAAAAGTACGGGAAAAGGGCGCCTATTGATGTGGGCAGTGATTCTCAAACATTCATGTGCATACGAATCTCTTGGGGATCTTGTTAAAATGCAGTTTCGATTCAGGGGGCTATGGCCCGAGAGCATGCATTTCTAACAAGAGTCTAGGAGACACAGGTGCTGCTGATTGTGGACACACTTTGAGTAGCAGGTGAGGAATTTATCTGAGGAGGAGAGAGATCTCTTCCCGTGACTGGAAAGGGATGGAGCTCAGGATGGGAGAACGTAAATTCGTGAGGTGGGAGGTGCAGGACAAACAGGTGTTGGCTGTCCGGCTCACCAGGGCTGGGGAAGCCCTCACTTATAGAGTTTGCTGGTTCCATGGTGTCAGTATGTCCGCATGGCTGAGTTTAGACTACTAAGGGTTTAACAACTGACCCTCTCCAGAACTATAAGCCAGCTTCAGCACTCCAAGGCACAGGATATTGAGGGCGGGGCCTGCTTGATTTGCGTGGTATCCCTATGGAATCAGGAAGCTATTGGCATAAGTCAAGAATAAGACCTGTCATGGCTACTTAGGAAGAAAATCAGGAGAGTCGAGGAATCAAGCTAATGTCCAAACAGCTTTATGTCACCGGAGAGGAGCACTCACCTGGGCTCCAGGTGGTAAAGGAAAGGGGGGAGATGCAAGTGGAAGCCCCCTCTCCCTCCTTTCTTCCTTCCTGGTGGATAAATAGAATGAGTGATGGGTCTCCGACATTTTGAAGCTAACTCCAGGGCAGGCAGAGGGCAAACTCAGATGCCGGAAGCAACGGTCCCGATGAACTCCCCATTTCTGCCGTCCCCTCCCCAGAAACCACCTCTCCCTTCCTGTTCAGATGATCCCTGATTTCTCCCTTTTCCACAGATCAGAGTTCTGAGCCATGCTCTTTCTTTTGTCACATAGTCTCTCTGACTCACAGGAACGTGTGTCACATGAATATAATCGAATATAATTAATTGGTCCTGAGAATTTTCTATACCAAAAAACATTTGAAATATATTTGGTGCAGATGGTTTTTCTTTTTTTTTTTAAAGCCTTTCTTCGCCTAAGGTATCTTCTAGCTGTTCTACTCTTCTATCCATATAACAGGGAAAAATACAAGAATTTGAGGGAAGGTCTCTGTAAGAGGTCTTGGACCAGAACTCCCATCTAGCTGCGTGTCATGGCGGAGGAGTGATGGGTGGCTGGGTGGGTGGGCACACGGCTGTCGTCATCTAGACTTTAAGATTTGACTCTTGGTTATTTCAGGTGGAAAAAGCACTTACCTACGAGAAGTTCCGAGCCTGGACGGATCCAGAAAAGATGACTCAGGGTAAGGTCCGACTTTTCCTTCCCCGGCTGAAGCTGGAGGAGAGTTACGACCTGGAGTCCTTCCTGCGAAGTCTGGGGATGACCGACGCTTTCGAGGAAGCCAGGGCAGACTTCTCTGGAATGTCGACTAAGAAGAATGTGCCCGTGTCCAAGGTGGCGCACAAGTGCTTCGTAGAGGTCAACGAGGAGGGCACGGAGGCGGCCGCGGCCACGGCCGTGATCAGGAATTCTCGCTGCAGCAGTATGGAGCCGAGCTTCTGTGCAGACCACCCCTTCCTCTTCTTCATCAGGCACCACAAAACCGACAGCATTTTGTTCTGCGGCAGGTTCTCGTCTCCATAACGAGGCGCCATCGCCGTCCGACACGCCTTCCCTTCCACCCCACCTCGCCTTAAAATTCAGATTTTGGTGACCAAATCGGTGCTGTGGTTTGAGTCTCAAAAGTAAAGTGTGTGCACCTGGGAAGTCTGTGAAAGTCTTTACTGAGTATTCCACAGCCATCGAGGATAACTCAGGCCTCCGATGTGTAGAGTTTGGGGCTGTGCTCATTCTGGAATGTGCGGGAGCCCCTCCCTCGCACGGACTGCCCTCACCTACCCATCATGGGGTGGCCGGCTCTCCTCAAAGCTGTGCCCCTGGTTCGTGGGCGTCTTTAGGAGTGCGTCAAGGATCCACAGCTTAGCCCTCTATCTGCTCTTCCATCCTGCAGTGACCCCAGAGCTCTGCCCAGCACCACTGCCAGGCGCCAGTGTCTCAAACAGCTGAGATAAAGTGTCTGTCTCCTGTCACCATCACACAGACAGCCCGGCATGTCCCATGTCTCACACGGTCCTTCATGAAAACAGCTCCTTCAGATCTTGCCATCAGCCTCAGACGTGACGTCAGGGGCTCGGCAGTGAGCCGCAGGGCTGGGCTTGGAGCCAAATCTCTGACGCAAGCCATGTGTCCCCTTCCATCCCCTTTGCTTCTGAGACATACACGTGGCCCCAAAGGAACACACGCCCAGCACCTCTTGGAAACGCTGACCCCTCTAGTTCATCACATATGGTCAGACATGGCTCAAGCACACCCCTTGCTTAAAAGCAGACCTCCCTACATTATTTTTATGATTAAAAAAGAATTTGTGTCACGGCAGCCATTTGCAAACTGTAGAAAAGTATGCAAAGAAACCAAGTCTCGCACAGTTCCACTATCCAGATGCATCATTGCTGTTAATAGTGACCTATGTCCTTCCTTCTTCTCTGTATGCAAATAGAAGTTGGAAACATTTTAACACAGTTCATCCTATACTTCGGTAGTTTACTTCTACCCCTACTTAATGTAAACCTTCTTCAAGATAATTATCTTCCTATGTCATCCATTTGATGTGTCCAATTGTATGACTGTCTATATTTTCTGTAATCAAATCTAATTTAGGTAATTAAAATTACTTATATACGACACTGTTATGAATATCCTAGCTATTCGTTCACATTCTTAATATTTTTTAAAGAAACATTCCTAAAAACGATACCGTCAAGATAAAAGCCGGGCACCTTTGGAGGCTTCTTCCTAATCCTTCTCCAGGTTGTTTTACACTCCCGCTTACAGCACTCCATTAACTGCTGCCTGACTTTCTGTCATGAGTTGGACTGAAAAGTGGTTATTCCGGACTCGATTTGTGGTTCACAGCTACTCGAACCATTCAGATTATAGCTCTTAAAATTCGCCAGACTAGAACACGTTCCGAGCTAGGCCACCTTCGCATGGGGTACCCTGCTTTCCGAAGCGGGTTTGGCCAAACGCTGACCCACAGCACTAGAAAGCACGCTCTGTGAGCTCTAGTCTTGCTCCCGCCTCTAATCTAAAAAAATCTACACCTTTATTGGGGTATGATTCACACAAAAAACCTTTACGTATTTAATACGTACAATTTGACACGTTTCGATCCATGTATGCGCCCATGAATCCATCTCCACAGTCAAGATGGTGAACAGAGCTATCACACCCCCAAATTTCCTCTTGTACTTTGTAATTCCCCTTTATAATTCTTCCCTCCTGCCCTCCCCTTTCCCACCCCAATCATTTACCCTTACTTCTCACTCAACCACTGATCTGCTCTCTGTTCCTATAGATTAATTTGCATTTCCTAGAATTCTCTATGAATGGAATGAAACATTATCTACTGTTTTCGGTATGGCTGCGATTGCTCAGTATTTTTGAGCTTCATTCACGTTCATAGCAATACCATGTTCCTTTTCATCGCTAAATAATATTTTGTTATATGGATATACCACCATTTGTTTATCCATCCACCTTTTGATGGACGTTTAGGATGTTGCCGAGATTTTGCCTATTGCAAATAAAGTTCCTATGAACGTTCATGTGCACGTCTTCGTACGGGCACGTGCTGCTGTTTCTTTGGGGAAGAGACATGAGGGTGGATGTCTGAGCCGTATGGAAGGTGGAAACAGTTTAGCAGTTTCTTTAAAATGAAACATATACCTTGCATAAGGCCCAAAGTGGTCGAATTTTTTAACATCCCCAATAGAGCATATAAGAGCCCCAGTTTCTCTCCCTCCTTGCCAACACTCGGTCCTGTCAATGTTATTTTGGGTACATGGTGGTATTTCACCGTAGTTTTAGTTTGTATTTCCCCAGTGACTAATTATGTTCAACATTTTTTTCATGTGCTCATCTGCCATCTATATATGTTTTTTGGTGAAATGTCTTTTAAATATCTTGCCAACTTTTTTTTGCTTTTTTGTTTTCTATTTCTTATAGTCTTTTGAGAAATTTTGTATTATGGATGGCAAATCCTTTATCAGCTATGTGATTTATCAACATTTTTATTCCAAGTCATGGCTTGCCTTTTTATTTTGATAACAATGCCTTTCAAAGAGCAGGAGTTATTAATTTTGACGAAGTCTAATTGATCACATTTTTATTTATGTATCATGCCTCTGTTGTTATACCTAAGAACTCTTTGCCCAACCCAAGGTGACCAGGACTATCTCCTATGTTTCTCCTATAAGTATCACGATATTAGATTTTACATTTATGTCTATGATCCATTTTAAGTTCATATTTTTGCATATGTCGAAAGACTATCTTTTCTCCATTGAACGGTCTTTGCACCTTTGCCTAAAATCAATTGATATTATATGTGTGGATCTATTTCTGGACTCTACTGGTTTCCATTGTTCTACTTGTCTATCTTGATGCTAATAGCACATTGTTTTGACTATTATAGCTTAATAAGTTTTCAAATCAGGTAATATAAGTCTTCTAATTTTATTCTTACTTTTCATAGTTGTTTTGGCTATTTTCAGTCTTTTGCAGTTCCTTAGAAGTAGCTTGTCCCCTGCTAGGATTTTGATTAGAATTGTGTTGAATCTAAACATCATTTTGGAGAAAGTAGATATCTTAACAATATTGAATCTTTCAACCCGTGAACATGGCATCTTTCTCCATTTAAAAAATTCATCTCAGTTATCATTTTGTTGTTTTCAGTATACAGCTCTTATACAAATTTTGTCAGATTTATCCCTAAGTATATACTGTTTTTATGCTATTATGAAGAGTATTGCTTTTTAATTTCAACTTTTGATTTCTTCTGTTGCTGTTGTATAGGAATATAATTGGTTTTTGTATTTCAATCTTACATTCTTCAAACTTGCTAAGTTCGCTTAGCTTTTTCGTAGATTCCATCAGATTTCTTGGATAGTCTCTCTTTCTCTTTCTTTCCTAGATGTTTTTCTTCCCTTTCTCCCTGGATACAATTCTTATATGTTTAGTATTTTAGTATGCATTTTTAAGTGTTCCTAAAAAAATATATTAATTATATGCAAGTATTTTAAATTTACATAAATGATATTGTGTTTTGTATCTCGTTTTTTTCTTGCTTTTTAAAATAATGTGTTTTACTCAGAGCTGTATTTACATGATTATAAGAGCCAGCCATGCTGTTATGTATGTGTTTGTCCATTGCTTCTAACAGCTGTGTGGTAATACCCTTTTGCTTTCCAAGGGATGCGCACTCAGAATGCCTGTAATTCTTCACTACCAGTCATGACACTGTACTGAATATCCTAAAAAATGTCCCCTCTGAACCTGTGTAATAAACTCTGCATTATGTGTGCCTAGGAGCAGAATTGTTAGGATAATTTTATTTTAGGTATCCATCCCTTGCAAATTTCGCATATGAAAATATTGTCTCCCAACCTTTCATCCTTCTAATAATTTTGTCTGTAGTGTCATTCAGTGACCAAAATTGTTAATTGTAATGTAATTCGATTCATCCTCTTTTAAAATTCTATTGGTGAGAAATTTTGCATAAGAATTTTTTCTTTCCAGGTCAGAAATATTTTCTTCATTTTCTTCTACTAACTTTCCTTTTGATTTGCAGTAACATAATTATAGGATTTTCTGTTCCCGTATATATTGTTATGTCTCTACGCCCTTTCCATCTCTCTGTCTTCAACCCAGCAGCACTGTTGTTTGTCGTTTGTTTGTTTGTTTGTTTTAGTAGGGCTTTGTAGTAGGTCTTAGTTATTTATCTCTGGTATAGAGAAATGTGATCACTTTTTATATTTTGATCTTAGATGTCTTTGGCTTCCTTACATATTTCCGACCCTGTCATTTCCTTCAGCCATCTGGGAGTTCCTCAGCCTAAGAGCTCAATCCACTATTTTTTCTTTACTGTGTCCTTCTTGTGAGTCCCATCTATTTAGTTTATTTTCGACCATTGTATTTCTTCATACATTCAGGGTTTTTTTTTTGGTATCTTCTTCTATTTTCTCATTTAAAATGTTCGTCTCTCTGATGCAACAATTCTGCTTCAAATGTTTCGGTTGGTCAATATCTTTTATAGTGTTTTTCCTCCTCAGATATCTAGTTTTTGGCCTGTGGGTTCAAGTTAGCTTAGGGTGAGCAGATATGGTCTGCTGATATGGGGTAAGTTTCCAAGTCACATTTTTTTTTTTTTTTGGTGATAACCCTAACTAATCTGATGACTCACATTTTCTGTCAGTCCATCAGGAAAATCTTATGGTGAGGGTTGAAGCGGTAACACTCAAAAAGTACACAACTCACACCTGTTCAAATCTTCACTCCTGCTAAGTTTTTTAAACATAGTTATTCATTCGTTTTATTTAAAAATACACATACACACTCTCAGAATCTTTCACCCCATATGCTTATCAAGAACAAATATTTTTGAATATGCCCTCTTCATTCTCTCTCCAATTTGTTAATAATTGTGCTGTATGTATTGACATAGCACAAACTGTTATATACTATATGCTGTCTCTTTTAACTTTAACTTAGTCATAATTTTCCAAGTATAAATATATTTACTGTTCATCGCCAGTCCTTATGTTGACATTTCTCTATGTTTTGGTTGTTTGAAATTCATTCTCTAGTAGATTTTTCAGGATAGCCTCATGAGAACAATATTCTTTGAATTCTTGCATGTTAATAAGTTTTCCTGTTCTTTTTATCCTTGAAAGTTAAGTTTTGCTTTACACCTTCGCTTTAGTTTTTTTCTTCAGAGACTCTTACTCATATGTTGAATCATATAGAGATAAGCATTAGTGGTTCAGTGGTAGAATTCTTGCCTGCCTGCCAGATTTTTTTTATAATGCACTAATATAGCCTCAAGGACACTGGCAGAGGTGGCCTAGGCCATTGATTTAGGGTCCGAAGACACAAGGCCACCAAGAGCCAAGGCAGGGACAAAATCTGAGACATCTGGTTCAGCCTATCTACTACTCTCTGTAGGCTGCATGCGTCTCTCCAGATTGCAGCTGTGCAATGCTTGGGTGCGTTAGTCCAAACAACATTCTGTCTTCTCATAGTCATTTTACTGGTCTTGTTGCTTGGTGACCCTTATTTTTGCTGTTATTGTTTGTTTATTTGATTAGTTCTTAGAATCCTTGTTTCCCTCCTGCCTTTAATTTCTCCAGAGCTCAGTTTTAGGAAGAGAGTCAAACTCTTGCTTTGTGCCATCTTTGCGAACACTGAATCATCTTTTTAATGATGTTTGTGATAACATGTAAAGGCAAGCAAACGCGCACACACACGTGCATAACACACAAAAAACCCACCATAGCCTAATTTACCGTATACTCATAGGCCTCTAATAAATTTGAATTCACTCTTTAAAAAATAGAAATTATATTTTATAGTCTCTAGATTAAAAAAAGTCTTAATACCAAATCTTGTCAAAGAGCAATAGCAATTTTCATACAAAGCTGGAAGGAGCAGAAATTGGTAAAATCATTTAGAAAAGGAATCTGGCATTACTTAGTGAAATTAAGCATTTGTACTTACTTTGACCAAATATTTCACTCCTGGTTAGAAACCCTAGAGAAACTGTATGTTCAAGAGACATGCAAAATTATGCTCATAGTAATATTGCTCATCATGGCAAGAAAAAATGTAAAAAAAAAAAAAAACCACCCTAAAGAAAACATTGAATTATTAAAATGAGTAGGTCATGTATTCATGCAGTAGAATCAGGGTCATTGCCTTGCTCACCTCTGGGGCACCATTCACGTTGTCGGCACCTTTCATATAGAACATAATGTCACTGGCGTCTTCTGGAGGTTGTACAAATTTGTGCAGAATGCCATATATTAGGGAAAATGAATTAATCATATCTACCAGGATAAAACATAATGCCCACCAAAAATAACAAGTGTCAGTTGCATTTGTATAAAGTTAAGCAATAAACAAACTGATTATTGTGCTGCTTTGATACACACACACACACACACACACACACACACACACATACACACATACATATATATACTCATATGTATAATAAAGCTATAGAGAAAAAAATAAAAAAATATTAATACAAAAATATAGAATAGTATTAAATCTAGGGCCAGGAAAGAATGCAATCAGTTAAGTCAGCAGGGAGCTCTAAAGTTATTCATGAAACTCTGTTTTTGTAAGCTGGGTAGTGGATATTAGATATTTATTTAATTTATTACTAACTTTTAAATACACATACATGTAAATCCATTGCATTGTATGCATAATACATTTCACAATGAAAAGAAATTTAACGAAAGAGTGGAGAAATCATGGTATAACATGATGCAGTGAGAACAACAACCAGCTAAGACAGATAAGAATAAATATTGTAAACTTAATAATCAAACTCAATGTAACTTCCTTATTAAAAGACAAAACCTTTTAGATCTAAAATAAAAAAAGGATTTTGCCAAATGTGGATTTAAATTAGCATCTCTAGAATAAAGTGGCACAAAATCTGAATGTGAAATGATAAGCAGAGATACATCAGGCAAATTTAAAAGGACAGCAGTAGTCAAGTTATTAATAATATTAAAAAAAGTAGACTTTAAGGTAATGAATTAAAATGGAGAAATGCTACCATTTGATATACAAAAGGGTATGATTCATAGTGAAGAAAAATTTAAATTTAAACATGCCTGTTTTAATACCAAACAGATGAACATAGAAAAAATGTCATAAAAATTGCATGGAAAAGTTCAATATTACACTGTACTTTACACTGAGACCCATTTTTGTACATTTGATACCTCTGAAATTAAGATATGTCTTGATGCAATTACTATGCCTGTATTTTGTCATAGATGTCTATATCTTTTTTGCCTCAAGCTATTGTTGGTGCTATGTATATTAAATATAGTTGCCATTAATTTTTAAAGATTACATTATTATTTGGCATTGAAAAAAATTATTGTGAATGCCAGAAATTATTGGACTGAAACAGTAATGTGGAATTTGATATCAGAGAAGCGAATATTATTATTTGGAGGAATGAGTGAAATTCCTTATTTTCTTGCAGAGCAATAACAATATTTACAGGAACTAAGAAAAGACAAGTAGAAGAAACTGTGATAAAAGATGACCTATCCCATGCCAGCAGCAATATATGCAGGAAGGGTGTCAGCAGCTTGGAAGAAAACTTCAGAGATAGTAGTGCTATGTTTGCCTCTGTTAGGTAGTGTCTGGTGCTATCCACATACCAAAGTTCTGATGGCACAATAAATAATATTGTAATGAAAAACATGAAAATCTGTGGTTTTAAGCCCCATAAGAGTCAGACTCTGAATACGTTTAAGGTTCTTTTGAAATGTATTTTGTGAATCTTTAATTTTACATGTGAACAAGAATAAGGTAAAATATATATCTAAATATATTTGAAAGAACTTACATATTTATAGAATAAAAATTCAAGTAAAAGTATTGTATTACAATTCAAATGCAGAGCTTTTATTTCCATAATGATACATGAAATGATAATACATTTTAAAACCGAGGTCATTTCGGAATTGCTGAAATGTGGTATAGTCTATCGGATTATTTCTTTCCCTCCTGTCTTACTGTCTGGAATGCAAGTGCATCAAATGCCGGACCTTCTGAATTGAGTATCTAACGCTCAACTTTTCCCTATTTTCCATTATTAAGCCCTGAAAGATTGCTTCAATTTTTTTTCTCTTGGTCCTATTGATTTTTGGGGGGAGGGGGCAATAATGTTTTAACTCACAAACATATATTTTTGCCTTTCGATTATTCCTTTTTTCACATTTCTGCATGTGTCTCTGTGTGCGTGAGCGTGTGAAACAACTTCTAGAATTAGCTCAAGATATTAATTGGAATTTTTAATGTTCTTGTCTAAATTGTTTCTTCGAGATCAACTCTTCTGAGTGTCAATATTTGTCCTTTCATAGTAAACAAACGAATCAAGGGTTTTAAGTTGAGGAGGAAAACACTTAAATTTGCAATTTCTAAAGATTGTTTGGACTGCTATATGGAGAATAAAATAAAGGGGCCAAAGCAGAACAAGAAGCCCAATCAGAAGATTATTTTAATAGTATTGGCAAGAGACGAAGGCCGTTTACGCCGGAGTAGTAGAGAAGTCATATGTAGAAGTGGAACGCGTTAAAGACCTTTTTTAAAGAAGAAACCAGGGGTCCCAGTGTGGGACAGAATGCACCAGCAAATGTGTAGGGCCGCTGAGGACAAGCAAAGTTATTGAGATGAGCCAAGGAGTGGAAGGAGAAGCTTTTCCTGCAATGGGGAAACGCTGAGGGGTGTTCGGGGGTAGGAGGTTTTAGGTGGGATGGAGAGACCAAGGTCCCATTTTAAACTTGTTAACATCGATATTCCTGCAAAATACACACATTATTTCAAAAAGGCGGCTTCATCGCTGGATCTGGAACTCAGAAGAGAGTTGCACGCACGTGGCTGAAAGGCCGTGGGCGTGGGAGAGTGGAGGACCTGGAAGAGACCGCGTGGGTTAAGTGTCCCCTCAATGCCTCCCTTGTGCCACTTATCTCTGCCTTGTCCCACCAGACTCGTCTCTCCTCGATCGTGGGACCCTCTTTCAGAAATAATACATTTTTAAAATTTCCGTTGCATCTGCCTGTGTCTACACATTGTCTACAGATTCTGCCGATCACTTTCAAACTGTTGTTCCCTGAGTATCCTCCATGCTGCTTCGATCTGAACGTTGCTGAGCTCAACAGGTTCCATGCTTCTTTATCTTTTTTTCTTTCGTTTTTACATATTCTTGAAAAATGTGAAATCTGTATAACTGAAAGGCAGATGAAGCAGATTAAGCTCCAAATCCTTTGCCAGTGAATAATCTGAATGTTTCACCTGTTGGCTGATTCTCGAGACTTCTCATACTAAGCGATATTTGAAAAAAGGAATGACTCTTTATGTTTCTAGTCTTTTCCCTGACCTACAGTACTTAATTTTGTGGGTTTCGGTTCCAGAATGCACCATGCCTTTCCCAGTCCTCCATCCTTTCTGCCCAGGAATTTTCTGGAATTTGCGGTCTTTGTCTCGGTCTACAGCGTATGTCAGACAGACCTAACTTCAGACTGAATCTGCTAATGTGAGGTGGGTTCCGGCAAGTCTGCAGCTCGGCGAGCACCGCACAGAATGGATAGAAGACAGCGAGACAAATACTAGGCCCTAGAATCTGGAGACCTTGAACTTCAGCTCGGATCAGGGTGGCCTCGATAACTGGTCAAAGGCGGATTCGTAGGGAGAAGACTTCAGATATTGGGTCCACGGCCGCGGGGAAGGAAGTTGCTAACAATTCAGAAGTCATCAATTAGCTATATGACCTTGAGCAGGTAACTTAAAGTCCTTTGGGTTCTGTATCTATTTTGTATTGTTAAAGGGTTCGTCCAGATGATCCCTAAGTGGCTTCCGGCTGCAACGTTCTCTTAACTAAGGGGCAGCACGAGGCTAGTTTGGGCCACACACTTTACTCGCTGCATTGAGGGTTTTCATCACTTTGGAAGCTTTTGTTATTTCAAAGATGACGGTCAGCGTTAGAAATCTGAGTTGGCTCTCGTGTGCTTATTCTACCGATACCTTTTTCATTTGAGTTCAAGACTTTGATGGTAGTTTTCAGTGAGAGCATCGCAAAATAAAACCACGTTTTATGTTCTAACGTTTGTTTCATCTTCATCTTTTGTCAGTGGAAATATTGCTATTTGTCATTTCAACAGGTTCCAGTGACATTTCTTTCCTCATTTGGGCCTTTGAAGTCTCTCGTCAGAATGAAGGCCTTTGCTAATCGTTCTCCGGCCTGCCGCTTGTGTCAGAGGAAGGGGAGCAGGCCAGCCTGCTGCAGTGTTAATCCGGGCAGCCTCCTTCTCTTCCTGAGAAAGACAGTGACGTTCCATCAGAGGACCAAGGTTTGGAGGAACAAGTCCCGCAGGGCTGGGTGCCCCTGTCACCTTCGTGCCACAGGTCCAGAGTCAGCTCACTGACATCTCAGACCCTCTCTGCCTCTTCCCCGGAGACGCCTGGGAGTCCTGGGTTCAGGGGCTGAGGACAGCTGGCCTGGTAATCCCTTCCTGAGCAGCACAGCTGGTGACTGGAACACGCCGTAAAGTCCTTCCTCTCAGAGTGGCCTTGCTTATCCAATGGGTCACAAAGCTTTTCTGAAGATGCATAAAGAAAGCCTTCCAGCCGAATCAGGGCACAGTGTGACTGTATTTTCAGAGAAACAGGTTTGAAATCAGGTGTTTTTCAGATTCGAAATTGAGATTGTTCTGCTTGAGATCAGGTTTGTTCTGGAAAACCCAGGATCTCTTGTACTTCTGCTTTCAGGGGAGGTTGAAGAAGGATGATTTTTTTTTTACCTTTAGGTAGACCTCAGAGAGAAACATCAGCAACAATGAGTAGAAGGGATAAATACATTTGTTATTGCTACAGGTGACAAATGATTTTTGCATTAAGTATCCAGTAGCACAGACCCTGTTTGGGGCAGTCCCGAGCGATGGGTGCAGAGGGAGAAGAGCGGGGGGCATTAGACTCCACTGAAGAGTCGTGGACGTTTCACACCCCTTCACGGCCTAGTCTGAGCATTGCTCTAAGCCCTAAGCCTCTCACCACTACAGCGACAGACAGCTGTTTCTGCCCTTCCTTCTATGTTTTTCCAGAACATCATCCACCAGGCAGCACCCTGACCTCTCCCTCTCTGGGACCCCGCCACCCGTCCAATCACTTAAAAACGCCGCTGGAGCATCTGGCATCTTCCGGACCCTTCCCTATTTCCTCTGCTCCAGTCTCAGCCACTCCCTCCTGAATCTAATCTTGAAACCGTTATCAGGGTCCTCACTCTTACAAAAGTGAACATATTCATACCATTCTCTGCTTTTCCGTGCCTCCGTGATAAAATCCAGACTTGTTCCAATGCCAGGGCCTTGTATGATCTGTCTCTTCCCCACTTCTTTATTTCCATCCCTTCCCATTCCCTCTCACTTGTAGTAATGTTTCGCCCACAGTGAACCTTGGAGCTCGATTACTCTCCCAGGCCGCTTCGCATCCTTGTGCCGGGGGGTGTTTGTCAAAGAGGGCGCCTCCTCGCTCTGCTTTCCGTCAGCACTGGGGCACCTTGTCACCAGGAGAACCTCTCAGGTGGTCCTCAGGTGAAGGTAGCTGAGAAGGACCCAGCTACTTGAAAGCAGTACCAGATCCGCTGTCTGGTCCAGATCCTTCAGCAATCAGCCTCCTCACATACTGGGGAGTTTAGGTCTCCCATTTTGAGATGGCAAAAAAATATATTCATGGGAGATTTTAAATATCGGGTGGCCAGTCACACACTTAACAAGCAGCAAAGAAGGAATTGACTTTACGAGGTTGAACCTTCTCATCGGTACCTCTTGCCATTGGGGGCGGCAACCACCTCTGCAGAATGCTGACGTTACGTGCCCAACACCTGCTTCCTTCTTATTTCCAAAAGGATGAGCAAAATTACTCATGCTCATTTGAGTACCAATCATGGTATTTATTTAAAAAAGTATAATTCCACCCAGTTAGAGCCAGATTACAGATGCTGCTCGTCACAATAATCTTTCTTCCAGGTTGTCATTTTTCTCAGATGTTTAAAAAAAAACTAAAAACATTTCCAATATGTTACCACTTGGTGTCGCTATTAGTCTGTTGACCAAATAATTTCCTTTTCATGTATTTGAGACAAATGACAATTTGTTTATTTTAAAGAAATACTTTTGGGCTAAGCTGGAATAGATCTATCAGAATTCAACTAAAGTTCTTGCTTTTTAATTTAATTTTTCAAAACTTAATTAAGTTTAGTTTTATTTCAGTAGACATATTTCTGAACAAATAAATCTCTAATTAGGAATAAAAAGGCTCAGTTATTGCATCTAAGTTATCTTGGTGTATTGAACAGAAATAAAAGGACCATAAGGAAACTCTTAAAATGCTGTCAAGGGCAAATCAATGCAAAATGAATTAAAATGTTTAGAATTGATTTTTTACAACTAGTAGTTTGATTATTAGTATCGTTCTAGTTTTTATTGTGCTGAAGAGGTTGTAAACACTTGAGGCCACTGAAGTGGGTAAAAAAAAATATATATATTGATTAAATATTTGTCATATGAAGACATTTAAAGTGATTTACATATATAAAGTCTAATCATCTTCATCATTATGATTATTTTAATTCTTTACTTTTGTTTAATGTTTTGCAGCTCACAAAACGTTATCTTAAAAGTCATGAGGCAGAGGGAAAATGTCAAAAGTATTCAGGGAAACCATTAGAAACGAAGAGATGGGAAACATCTGTGAATCATACTCCCTATTATTATGAATTTATAAAAGTGTATCAAAGTTTATTAGACACATCTTGATATTTGACTGTATGTTTTTCCCAGTACTGGCTAAGATCATCAGATTTCTTCATGGCTTTAAAAAAAAATGCATTAAAAATAATATGCAAGAGAAAATGAATAACCGTTTCTAGTTTTTCCATTCTGAGGATGATAACTTTCATTCAGGATCAAACGGCAGCGGGGGGCAGAATCAAGGCCAGCCGAGATGCACGAGCATCGACACATCATGGCCAGCAAATCCTATGTTAGCCAGAGTTCACCTTGAGATCTAGACCTGTATAGCGAACTGCCTATTAGAAATTGTCTTCCAGATTGTCTACAGGCATTTCAAACTCGACATATTTTAGAGTGAGGATACTCTCCACCCCTGTGTCTGCTGTACCCCACCCAGCCCCATTTGATGTGCCTCCTGTGATTTCGATCTCACTGAATGGAGCCATCATTCAGCCTGTTTTCCAAGCCAGAAACCGGAAGTCATCCTAGACTTCCCCTTCCTCTCGCCTCTGACGTCCAGTTACTGGAATCTTCCTATTTGCCTGCGAACACAAACATCTCTCATAATTTTTCTTCATCTCTCCATCCCCATGGCCAGTGATTTAGTTCAAACTATCACCTCTCTCTCAGAAAAGGGTTATTTCCTAACTCTTGCTCCAATTTCTCCTCTACTCTGTCCTCAAGATTGTTGCCAGAACCAGCCAAGAAAATCTAATTGTCACACCCTTACTCAGAATTTCCCAGCAGCTAACCAGTAACTAGTTACAGGATAAAATACTCTCTTTCACGTCATGTGAGAAAGTCCTTAGTATCTGCCCTCTATCTAATACTGTTAAAATTTGTGCTATGGCAACATTGAATTACCAAGTAAGTACACAGTGAACGTCAGTTGAATTAATAAAGAAATAAGTGACAGTGTGATTTGATGGCTAAAAATATAGCCTTCCAACTCAACCCTGCCAACTGTCACATCACCATTAAAATGTTCTTTGTGGGGTCCTGAAGTTTTTGCTGGATTTAAAAATCCTTAAAAATAAATGATTAAATAAACGTGTGCATACCTGTGAAAAGATTTGGGAGTATTAAGATTTATTAGTTTATATATAAAATTTTAGTCCGTCAGCTAAGCAGCTTTACTATGCAGAGATGATCCTTTGTGTAGAGTCTGGGGTGTAGGCATCCTCAATTTTACAAGGTGGCTCAGGGCCAGAGCTGGGGGTGGGGTGGGGACTCTGCTTGTGTAATTCCGGCTGCCGTAGACAGCTGGCTAACCTTGGATAAGTTATTCTACTTCGGTTTCTCCCAAGCAAAGTTAAAATAGCAACATTAACCTACCCCCCACTGGCGTGTTAATAAGTACATTTTTCCCCAAAGTGCAATGTATAAATTTTCATTAGTCATAGAGCTACGATAATAGTTAATTGTCCCTAGTTCTCCTTGTTATTTACCGCTCACTCAAGCAAAAGATGTTACTGAAGGGACTGTGCGGGGAATGTTGCAGAAAATGCTGATGTACCAGATAAGTTGCCAAGATAATAAAAAATGTGATCGAGACTGCAGAAGACCTGATTTCCATCCTAACTAATCATTAGAGATTCTATTGCAAACTAATTTTCTCATCTCTTATTTCTAAGTCAGCTCCTATGCCAAGGACTTAAGGATTCGTTTATCATCTCCCTTAACAGGTACCCTGGCTGCCAGTATGCCTTGGCTCTGGACCGACCCCGCCGATTTAAAGCAACACTGATCCTGACTCGGAATATATGTGCTCTGGGTTTTAAATGTAAATGCCTAAGTGCAGAAGGAACGGGAGGCAAAGCAACACATGTGGATGTGCAACTTTTGCTCTCCCAACATCCTCTTCTAAATGACTGATGTCATTTTTAGAATCAACCAAATGTACCCTATCACAAAGGATCCTTCCATTCGCTCTCCTATCAGGACACGAGAAGAAAAAAGACAAGACAAAGGAAACTTTCGCAAGGAAGAGTCTATAGAACATCAAAAATTAAAGCAGCTCACCAAGTTTTATATCTCAATTGACCTGTCTCAGTCTTTCCAATATGCCTGTTGATCAGTTGACAGGACAACTACCCAATAAAGACAGAGAAACGAATCAGTAATTGTATTGAGCTTCTCAGTAGAGATGAATCATTAATGTTTGGACTTTTAGATGTTAGAAACAATGAAAGTTATGATTTTGCAAATGAGAAAACTTAGACTTGAAAGAGTTTGCTCAAGACGAATAGTTAATGTTGCAGACAGCTTTGAAGTTCATTTAGGAAAAATATAATCAGATTTGCAGGGCCAAGTTAAACTTTATCTGGAAAGTAATATGCAATCTAATTGTGATGCTAAATAAAATGCTTGTCTATTACATTTACAGGTTGAATCATATACCTTGACATTTTTGTATGTGGAGTATATTGCAGTATGTTATGTATATTTTAACCTAAACTGTGATTATCAGAGAAAATGATGAATTTATAGTAATTAAGCATTTATAAAGATAAGATACCAGATACAGCTTATTTATTTATCACTTTTTCTTTCAACCTCTCCTAGACATCTACTTGTCTTTCTTTCTACTCTGTATATAATTAGCCCAAAACTGTCAATTTTAACTGATATTTTTGCAACGTTTTCTCTTTCTCTTCGTTTCTATTTTTTTTTTTTTTTGTCGGATTTGGGGTTGGCAAACATTTTTATTCAGTGCCAAAAAGTAAGTATTTTAGACTTTGGGGACCAAACAGTCTCTGTCATGACCAGTTAGCTCTGCCATCGTAGCACTGAAACAGATGTAAATAATCTGTACGTGAACATGGCTGTGTTCCAATAAAACTTTATGAACAATGGAAAGCTTGCAGACTCCTGCCTTAGAACGTTTTAATACGATATTTCATCTGGATTACTGCAATCGTCCTAATTTAAATCCTAACTCTAATCCTTAATAATGTTAATCCGATCATGTCACAGCCTGCTTAAAACCCTTAATGACTGCTGGTGCCCACCGGAAAAGTCTAGACCCTGTTGTATGCTGTACAAGATCTTCAGGACATGGTGTCTACAAACCTTTGCAACCTCATCTTTCCGTACATACTATTCAATTTATCTAAACTGGACTGTGCACTTCTAGAAATCTTCAGTGAATGTATCCTCCATGTCTTTGTGAATGTTGTTTATTCTGTCTGGGTTATACAACGCCATCAAAACCTTTTCTTCCTTTTCTAAATTTTATACATCCTTTCATTCTCATCTTTGATGTCACTTTCTTTAGGAAGTCTTTCTTGCCCCAAGACTGGAATATGTGTGTCTCCCATGTATGCCCATTAATAAAAAATCAGAACAATTTTCATATTGTGTTATAACATCACTATCGCCCTTGGAATTATGAGGGCACAAAACTTTATCTCTGCATCTTTGACTTTGTTATAGTAGTATAGTATTAGGAGGTATGATAAATGTTCGTTAAATGGATCCATGTGTGTGTCAGTATTTTGGAGAAGGATTTAAATATGATATAGCCAGAATGACGAGGATAATAACTAATGCATATAATGCTTGAAAAATTTGTGAATAAGTTTACTGTGTGATATTTCATGTAATTAATTTTTACATTCACCTTGTGAATGTAAAAATTATTTATATTTTACAACTGAGAAACAGAAAACAAAGACTCAATGAAACTAAAAGTTTTTCCCAAGATTTGAGGGTAAATTAGCATCAATATATTGTTTAGGTATTTTTTTTTTTTGTAGAGAAAGTCTTTTAGTTTTCATTGTTAGGGGGTAGAAAGAAAGTTACTATTGGTCTTGAACCTGCAAACAAGCTCACTGGAACGCGATTTAATACTATGCAAGGTGGCATTGCCTTTATCTCTCATTGTCACCTGTGTCTAGTTTTCTATCCAAGAGTGTGGACGTGGGTCACTGTCTATTTCAACAGTATGAAAGTTAATTCCTCCAAACGTGCCACAGCCTGACTCCCCTCAAGGCCAGGCCTCGTGTACATGAGGTGAAATCTGGGCACAGGCTTTGCCTTCGCCAGACACCGCAGAACGAGGAGGGGACGGCTCCCAGTGGGTCCTGGGCATCGGTTTGGTTTCTAGTGAATGAATAATTCATCAGGGTGGCCACTGGCTGGGGAAGATCCTTCTTCCACTGATTACTTGCTTTTATCCACCCATTTATCTTCATTAAAGACTTTGTTCCCTCTCCAATGCTCATCTCCAGTTTTCTCATTTAAAGCTATCCTACCCCGCTTTGAGGTTTTAGGTCCACCCTTTTCTATCCATAACAACGCTAACCGCAAATTCTCAGTGCAATGAAGGTTTAGACCCTAAAATTACTCTCACTATTGAGACATAACCGAACGTCGTGATGTTCAACCTTGACCCCGTTAGTATAGGGTATAGACCAATGGAAATTAGACCTCTGGTGAGCTCTTCTGACCCTTTGCTAGAGACTTCTTTTAGGTGAAGATGATTACCAGTCTTCTCTTGCTAAGGATGAGTTTCAACTTATGTAATTTGGCAAGTGACTGTTTGATTTTTCACATTCCAAAATTATTAAAAAAATACATAATCGTAGTCAATATAAATTTTATTTTCCTTCTCTCTGTTTTTCAGTAATATCGAGGAGAAAAGAATTTGTTTCGTGTGTGATTATTACGGTTCTGGTGCCCTGATCTTTTTGTCATGCACAGAATTCTAATCTTATGATTTTATTAATAATTAATATGATTCGAGGAAATATTACTCCCTGGTAATTTCTGAGCTCATTCTTTCTAATCTTTTTCTGAAGATGGGTACCAAGTTGCCCGTTCGATCATCCATAAGAGCGTTGAAAAATCATTGTAAGTTAATTAAGTTTCTTGACTAATTTTCTTAATAGCCTAGGGCATTTGTCATTCAGACCTATTGCTTACTATATGTCCAAGTTTCTCAAGCATTTTCTCACTTGTTCTTTGTAAATAGCAATTTTTACAAAGTCTTCATTAGTTCCTAATTGTCCAAATTTATCTTCTTCATTATATCTGCTAAAGACCAATTTTAAATGAGTTAATTTTCCCTGCTATTTGAGAGTTATTATATCTTATATTCTTTGTTTATTACAGGATTTAAATTATTTCACTATATTTTGTCTTTGGTTTTAGGAACAGCTAAAAAATCCTTTGTGCGTAGTTAGCATAATCCATAATAACTAAAATAAAGCATTTTGAGAAAAAAGTTTTTTTCTTTATTAAAAGAGTTACGTAGTAACATTTCATCTACATCTTGTTAAATAAAACGGTAAACAGATTTAGCTACTGAAGTTTGTAACTCGGCTTTTGTTTGTAACATTTTCATTCAAACCAGATTGGTTTGGTCTAGCATTCACACTAGACATTTTTCTTATCACCCACCTCAGAAAATTTGGACGATATTTTAATTCTTTAAAAGTTACTTAGGCAATTTTTTTTGTCTTGATGGACAGTTTTTAGTTGTTCGTATTTTAAACTTTTTCATCTGTAACTTTTGTCTCTATTTTAATACCTGCATCCAAATGCAAATATTAAAAATCAAACATTTTGAATTTAATATATACCTGCGAACTTGTGTTTTCATTTTCTCTCCTTTTATGAATTTGAGCTTTACAGGGGGCACGGTCTAAATATGTAAGCCTGGCTGCCACATCTAAAGTAATAGTCCAGAAACCCGGGTTAAGCCCGGGTGTACTCGATAAGGTTTATACATAGCGCTAAAAATGGTGTCAAATGACAAAAGTTTAAAAACAGAACACCAACGACGACGCATACCTATAAACCACAGAATCCCTTTCCTACGTTAATTTCTACCTCTCATCAACCATGACAAAGGAGTGTGGAGGCCCCGTCCACCTGCTCTTCACCCTCCGGCTTTCAAGCATGGGCTTCGCATTACCTGACAATATTCCTTCCCTCCTGGGGCCCCAGATTCACTTCCTTTTGGCTGCAAGTCAGATGTACGTCTCACCTGGGGCTTTTGCTAGAACAGGCGGGACCGCCTCCCTTTCTGTTGTCGCTGCGACTGGAGCACTAGCCTGTCCCGCAGCCCAGCCCTCCCCGCTCCCGGCCAGCCAGCCCCGGCCTCTCCCCGCACCCCGCATCCCTCTGGTTCTCACTCCCACCGGCCCCCTGCCAGGCGCGGGGCCCAGCCTCTCCATCTGGAGGAGCAGATTCCACTTCCCTCACAGTTTCCCTTAGAATTGACAGTTTCACTGAAAACAAACAAAAAGCCCCAAATTAAAAACAAAACAAATGAAACGCTTACCAACTCCCTTCATTGCCTTCTCTGTCATTCAGTCAACAGCTGCTCGAGACTCAGCGTTTCGATGTGATTTAAAAGCGCCCTCTTCCCATTTTTCTGCGCCACAGTCACCTCTGACCCACCCCTCAGGTCCCTTCTTCATGTCGACACTGTCCCAAGGGCGCTCTTTGTCACAGCATCCTGAGGGCACATGGGGCTTTCAGAGTGAGCTAGTCCTCATTGAGGGACCCCAGGTGTCCCCCCAGATGCCACCTGTTGGTCTACTCCCGTCGTTCTGTTTCTTCTGTGGCGCAGCTGGAGCTGCTGGGTGGAGATCCGTGGCCAGCCCTCTCGGATTTCCTTGTGAACCCTCGGTTCCCCACAGGTGGTCAGTGGTGGTCTCACACCGGTGCCGGCTGGTTCCACCTGGCTTTCAGATCCCCATTCCCAAATTGTAAGCATTTGGTCTGGGAGCTCGGCAAAGCCTGGGGTGGGGGGGTGGCCCTCACGCCCTCATTCCAGGGCATGTAAGTTCCACTCTTCTGATCAGGGCCGACTGTGACTGTGGCTTAGCCCTTTGGACCTCAGTGCTTCTCATGCAGAATCGGAGCCATCAGTAGTGGAGCCAGACAGTCCTCTCCTGACAGTGGGAAGGGCTGTGTGGTCAGGTGAGGACCTGCTGGGTGGTAATCAGCACACCTGGGCTGGCCTGCGGGGATAGTTTTTTGATTACTACTAATATCTTAGAATGGGCGGCAGGTGTGTTATTTCCATAGATACCACAGGGCAGAAAGTGCGTTGGGCGCCCTTTCATGCACATCCTGGACGCTAATGCTGTTCTAAATTGGGGAAGGACTATATGCGATGAAGCGCAGAGTTGTACAAGATGCAGCGGCTAATGCTGGTGGGAACCAGTGTATAGTGAACCAGAGAGCTGATGCTTCATGAAAAAGTGTATCCTGCTCTGAGCATTACAGGAAACACCTGAATTAGTTCTAAAACATGTTGTTTTGGGAAAATCTGTAAGTTGACTGGTGTCAGGAGGTGTTGTGTTCCACTCGGGGCTGCTGGAAAAGGGGTTATTTTGACTGTACAACACCTCAGAGCCTTCTCCCACCCACAGGCTTAGCTCATGTGGCCAGAAAAATCCCAGCTTTGTCAGTAATCAGTGAGAACCAGACTATCGCTTGAACCCAATATAGGTTGTTCTCCACCTACCTCTCTCTCTATTGTACTGCTCAAGACATATCATTAAAATAATTTTGTTTCTGATATTTTTCTTCTTGTGTGGTGCTTGCCGAAAAATCATGAAATGGGTCACGAAATAATCCATGAGGTTTTTATTTCATGTTTTCTGTTAGCAAATTCACATAACTTCACACTGAACCTATCTTACTAAAATTATTATTAACGTAGATTATCAAGGGAAATTGTATTCGTTAGTTCTCTTTTGCTCATTAATAGAATCTGCCAAATCTGCCA
>NW_006436810.1:10192323-10204556 GCF_000325575.1 Pteropus alecto
GCTCTCGGTTGATTTCACCAGAGTGTAATTTTCCTTCCTTTTGGGGCTCTGCCTTCTATAGAGTAGCCTTCATTCTCTGATTTCGTGTGGTGGTCCCCAGCCTCTCTAGGCTTGCATATTTCCACACTGAAGTCTGCGCATGTGAGAACATAACTCTTTTCCAATAGTTTCTGGAAAAGCCTTATGCAGCCGACGGGCCGTGAGTGGATCGCGCGCCTAGGTCTACACTCACCAGTATTGATGAGTGTGAATCCTCTGCGCCGATGGGTCAGACACGAGTCACGTGCCCATTGTAGCACTGAAGATGGGTGGAAAATGATGGAGATGTGTTTTCCCATAGAAAATTCAGAGTGTGATAGGGACGGCTCCCGCCCACCGCGCCGCGGCGTAAACTGGGCACATCGGACAGCGGTATCAGGAAAGTGAGAGCCGCGAGGACACAGGATGCGTGCCGTCGCAGCCCGACCATCTCGTGCCGCCTTCACTCAGTCAGAATTAGACAGGAGACTTTTTCCTTTCTGCATCCCTGTTGCACATGGGTGAGAAGGGGAAGATGAAAGAGAAATAACTTAACTGAGGTATGAAAATGGAAAAGCCAAAAACACAAAACAAAACTAAGTGTAACTGGAGAGGAAGAAGGTGAAGTTAAAATCCAGTAACGAGGGCATCAGCCCTGGAGGCCGGTGACTCTGGCGAGAAGGTCCCAGCCCTGTTTGCTCTGACCGAGGCTGGGCGTGAGGAGGGCTTTTGAGAACGTCTTCATGCTCAGCACATCTGTCTGCCCAAGGGAGGCCTGGCTGCAATGCAGGGAAGCAACTGTCGTTGTGGCCTTGAGCCCTGTGAGGCAGCCGTGACGGCAGCTTTCTATCCGACTGCTCATTGGAAGTTGAAGCGCGTTCATGAGCAGGCGTCCTGAGCGCGCAGGTGAGTGGTGGGAGCAGACAGACCCCACAGAAGTGACGGTTCACTCCTCACGTGACTGTCTTTAGTGACTAAGTATGAAGGGAACGCTGGAGAAAGTGTGTGGGCAGAACGAGGCTGTGCTTTCTCTCTTCTGCACCTCTCCCTCAGGCCCGAGGTCGCGCTCAGTGCCAGGGGCTGCCTTGCCTGCTGACTTCTGTCCTGACCTGTGTGAAAAGATGCCAAGCCTGGGGACTCTGTGGACTGTAGGGAAGAGCGCAGACCCAGGGAACAGGCAGCCAGTGTGGACTTGCTCTCCAACCTTGAATACAGTCTGTGTCCCCTTAGGGTCTGTGTTAATATGTGTGTGTGTGTGTGTATAAATTACATATATAATTAGACTAAGTGAGCGCTAAGGTGCCTCCCAGCTCTGAAATCTTCTGAATCCTTTAGCTGGATCGCCATGTCTCTTTCATCATTATCAGCACTGTCATGTCTGGGGCATTTCATCCAACCTTTACATACACCATCCCATTTTATCCTCACTCAACCTTCCCGGGTCTGTATGATTCTCATTATTTCACAGATTAGGATACTCTAGCCCAGGGAAGTTACGTGACTTGCTCTAGATTACTTAGCTCTGAAGAGTCAGAGCCAAGAAGTAGAGCCAAGATCCCTACTATTCCAGAATCCATGGTGTCCACCTAGAGAAAGGGAATTTCTCTGCCAGTGATGGATTTATATTTTAATTTGTGCGTTAACTTATGATAAGCCTTCAGTTCAATTTGTTTAAAATCATACACAGATTATTAAGATATTGAACCAGGGACAGTTGGCTTCTTTAATAATACCTATTAGCTTATCTGTACAAGGAGGAGAATAATAATAGTCAAACCATAATTTGATGAGTTGAATTCAACAAAGAAAGAAGCGTGTGGAAACCAGCCGATGCATCGTTGGCACTAAACATCTACAGTTCTTTTCTCCCTTCTTGGTTCTATGGGGTGAAATCCCAAGAAAGGAGCCATCGCTTTGATACGCCTGCGCTGAGCAATTTCATCTGGGCCTCTAATAACCTTTTATTAGGATTTGTGAATGAAAAGACTTAAGACTAGTAACGAGCTCAGTCTGAAAGCAAACATGGCCTACACGTGGCCCTCAAATCAATGGCAAAGAATCTTCTGAGAGATTGTATTTACTCACTGAAAGCCCTAAGGGCACGGCTAGAATGTGTGGGAGGAAGCCAGAGATGTCAGCTCAATAAAAGAAACAACTTCCCAACAATTTAAGCTGTTCAAAGAATGAGCAAACAGCCTTAAAAGACAGTTGGTCTTCTCTCATCTTAAATCTTGAGGTGGTACAAGAAAGAAGGAGGTTCTTTGTTGAGTGGGGTTGATTCTGAAGATCTTTAATAACCCTCTCGGTGCTAAGACTCTATGCTTCAGAGATCCGATAACTTTTCTATGACTTAATGGAAGTTATGGGGGAGCCAGTTACCTTAGGATGCATTTTTATTTATTTTTTTCATTCGTGTGTGCGCGCGCGCGCGCGCGTGTATGTGTGTGTGCGCATATGCATGCCAGGCCTTGGTCTAAGCACCAGGGATAGAAGACGAGTGTGAGATAATGGTCTAACAAGGAAGAGACACATGTAAAATAAAAAACGTAATACGATTTGACTGCTGTTATAGTGGAAGACTAGGTATAATGGGATGCGCAAGTGGAGATAATCAACGCTTTCTCTTTTTGGTTAAATAGATTATTTTCTTTGTTAATGTGGCCCAATCTTTGGCTTTGAACAGTCTAATTCAGTAATTAGCTTTTCCTGAACTAGCACTGAATATTTGTTCTGCAGATTGCAATCAAGACACTCCTCAATACCACCCCAATGGAAGCCGCCTTCCCGCTGGTAAGTCTACATGGAGATGCAATGTGAGATTTAGCCGTGTGGATAATGGTTAGAGTGATGAGGAAGGGTGAGCTGAGCCTGAGATAGGAGATAGATGGAGAAGAGAGAACCAAACCATAGTAAACAGTAGTGACTCGCTGGTCTGTGTACACTCTTGGGTTGTTTAGTTTCTATGGACAGAATCAAAGCATGTGTTGGCTGTGAAATAATGCCTCTTTGAGGATGTAAACCACAATTCTTAAATCACTACTCTCAATGTGACACATTTAAAAAATAGATGGAATGAGCTACCATCACATAACCTGAGAATGTTGCAGAAATATTAGAGATATAATTCCTCTCCACAGCATACCTCTCCTCACCTCTAGAAACTCTGCATCTCTTTACCCTGAAGACTTACAGGGGTTTAGTGACTTGTCCAAAATTACTCCAACTTACAAATTAAAACCCAGAGGTCTGGTTTCTTTTTTTCTTTTTTCTTTTTTTTAGATTATGTTCTGATAGATTGACCTTATTCTGTTTCTTTCATATAAGAAAGACTCACTTCCAGGTGTGCTGAGAAAATGTTCTAACGTAGCTGACTTTGGGGTCACCAATCATCATTAGACAGAGATGGCAAGGCTTTGCACGTCACACTATTTTTCATATTCTGCAAAGCATTGGATATAGACTAGATTAATAACAAACATAAGAAAAATATGATAATAGTTCTGCATTTTATAAAAGGCACAACAAAACAAAATAAAACCATTGATTTTGTCATCATCAGATTTCACCAGCAAGCACAATTTCGTGTTAAAATGTTTCAAAGATAAATGGGAGGGAAAAATGACAAATACATTTCACTAACAACAATCTTTCTGTGAGTAGGTAAATAGATATGAATTAACTACTTTTAGATGATTATGGAAGATGCTTTAAATGGGCCACGCTGGGCATAAATCAATATCCATTCTTCCAATCTTTTTGTAGCGATGAGCGTTAAGAGAGAGTATAAGTACCTTTAAATTAACGAGGGACTGACTAGAGCCTAAGTAAGGGCAAATTCCAGTAATTTTGATGGGTCATGTGTCTCAGCTTCACATGTACAGTTGAAAGATCCCACTTGGTCTTCAAATGGACTTTAAACATATTTTGGGGTTTATCATTACAAAAGCAACTAGTATAAAATTTAGAAAAGACAAGAAAGCAAAAGGGAGTAAAATAAAAAGCACCGCCAGAGGTCGCCATTGCAAACATTTTTTTTTTTCTTCCGTGGTTTAAACCACGGACTCCACCGCAGGTGGAATCTGAGCTCTAGCTATACAGGTAAGATGAATCCTCTGACAATAGCAATCTTTTGCCTTATTTTTAAAGCATTCAAAGGCTGTCAAGGTTCACTGTATATGTCTTTGAAGTTAGGAAGCTGTGAGCACTGTCTATTGTGTAGATTTAGGGATGAGAATATAAGGTCATGTGATAGGAAAATGGACGATAGTCTGAATAGAAGCCGAGGTTGTTTTCTTTCACAGGACTGGTGTTGCTCCCACATGCAAAGCCTTCCTTTTTGAGAGTCCTACAGGTTATATTTCAATGAAGAATATGTCAGAAGAAATACCCATAATGATAAAGGGTGTTCTCTTTATGTATTGCAAAACCAAGAAAATATCTGTACCTTCAAAGTCATAGCCATATGCTTTATAAATATTTCGGATAGTCACATTCCCGTAATTGTTGAATATTCTTTTTAGTGAACTAGAGTCAGCTACCTCTGGGTTTTCTAACTCTTGCTCATTACTGTAATGAAGCCCTGTGGGTTAGAAGGATATGAATGAAGCCTTTAAAAGTTGCCCTTAAAATAAAAAAAAAGTGGATTTTGAAACTATCGATCCCAAAATATTTTCAGGCATTGAAGTTTATGGTGGTTTTGTTGAAGTGAGCAAGGTCTTTTGACATTGTTTGGTTGATTCGACTTGAAAACTCCATGATCAAAAGTCAGCCATTTGCAATGTGATTAGAAAAGGGGATTTTGTGGAATGTCTGGTAATTTTGTGTGTGAGTCTATTGGCCCTCGTCCATGAGACAATCGTCACAATCATCCACAGCAGCATTAGTGGGTACCAGCCCCACCCTGGCCACCCAGCACCGTGGGAAAGCCCTGTGGGTTAGAAGGATATGAAAGAAGCCTTTAAAAGTTGCCCTTAAAATAAAAAAAAAAGTGGATTTTGAAACTATCGATCCCAAAATATTTTCAGGCATTGAAGTTTATGGTGGTTTTGTTGAAGTGAGCAAGGTCTTTTGACATTGTTTGGTTGATTCGACTTGAAAACTCCATGATCAAAAGTCAGCCATTTGCAATGTGATTAGAAAAGGGGATTTTGTGGAATGTCTGGTAATTTTGTGTGTGAGTCTATTGGCCCTCGTCCATGAGACAATCGTCACAATCATCCACAGCAGCATTAGTGGGTACCAGCCCCACCCTGGCCACCCAGCACCATGGGAAATGCAATAAGCATCCGGGGGGCAGGGGGAGGGGATGCCAGCCTGCTGTCCCCAATGACCTAGAGAGCATTATAGTCACTTTATTAAATCTCCACAGCACAAAGCAGTGATAACCACTCTTAGGGCTTGTTATAATCTGTTTCTTAATTAACTAAATCTACAACCATGCCACTTACTTTTTATCAATAAATCTTAAATGTTTTATAATCCAGAAGAGTTCAAAAACGAAGCAGTGGGACTTTAATCTTAGCCTGTGCATAGTAGATGATATTTTCGTTGTTTCTCAAGAGCTTTAAAAAATGATCATGAGGTTTAAGTATATTAAACTAGGCTTATTTTCAAAAGCCTAAAGTTTAATTTCTTTTTGAAAGTCTCTTAAATAGCAGGAAAATTTTAGTTGAATCCAAACATAGACTCTTTATAAACATAATTCTGTCTGTAGTATGGTGAATGAATGCCGGTAGTGAAAAAATTGAATAAACAAAGTTAGATAAATAAATAAAACTAAAAAAAGAAGAAAAATAATTCTTCTTTCTTCTCCAAGGAAGTATAAGACCATTGAGAAATTCAGTCAATCGACGTCTAGTGAATATCTGCTTGAAAAGATCACTTTAGAAGTTGTTGCAAGAACAACTAGTGACATAGAGTCCTTGTCAACAAACAAGATAGTCATTTAAAGTAATCATACATATTATATACATATGTATACTTAATAACTGTAAATTATTCATTTGAGAACCACTTACAAAGTACCTAAGGATACCAAACATTGGAGAATCAACAATAACAATAATAATAATCCTAATAATAATAGCAATTATCATTTATTGAGAACCTTTTATGTGCCAGTCACTTAAATTTTCCTCTATCTTATTTTATCCCTATTTTTAAATTAAAGAGCAGAGAATTAGAGAAATTAAGTCTTTAACACAAATGTGCAGATCTATTTGCAGAGCAGGCAGCTAAATTTTTTTTTTTTTTTTTTAGGCGAGGCAACCCTTGGTTGACCTCACAGATTGCAAGGACCTTGTCTGCTTACAATCCCTTGTTTTTTACACCTACACCACCTGGTCTTCCGAGGTGGTCTCCCATCCAAGTACTAACCAGGCCCGACCCTGCTCAGCTTCCGAAATCAGACGGTATCTGACTTGTTCAAGATAGCATGGCTGTGGACTGAGTGTGTAGAGGTGTAGGAAAACATGCTGACAGCCAAATAATCAATAGAGTGAAAAGGTACCTAAGGAGCAGGAGAAACATCTGCAAACCATATATCCGATAAGGGGTTAAGATCCAAAATATAGAAGGACCTCACACAACTCAATAGCAACAAACAAAACAAATAACCTGATTTAAAAATGGGCAAAGGACCTAGATAGACAGTTATTCAAAAAAGACATACAAATAACCAACAGACTTATGAAAAGATGCTCAATGTCACTGATCCTCAGGTCAATGTAAGTCAAAAACGTGGTGAGGTATCACCCCACACCTGTCAGAATGCCTGGTCATTGTATGAAGCGACATGTACGTGGTCTAGTGAGCCTTTGCACAGAGAAGATTTATATAATTGACAGGAAACTCCGCTAGAAGTAAAAGCCGGTGGAGAGCATGAGAAGATAAGGTAGGCTTTGCTCACGAGTGTCACTTTGTTCTGTAAGCGATGAGGAGAAATTAGAGCTGAGTATTGACACGATTAAGTTTGTCTTGTCAAATGATCACCTTAGAAGCGGTGCGGAGAATGGATAAGAACATGGAGAGTGGTTGTGATATTCTAGACAAAAAGGAGAGAGACGCAGGTCAGACAGTCACATGCCGTGAAAATGGGACAGGCTGGAGGGATGGCCAGTAAGTTAATTCAAAAGAGACCCAGTGAAAACATGTGTCCTGGGGTTCTGGCTTGGGTGAGACAGTGGCTGATGCTGCTATGTTTGGAAATGCTGGGAATAAAGGAAGCTTTAGAGGTAGGTAGGTATAACGAGTTCAATTTTAGACATGCTGCATGTTAGGTGCTATGAGCCAGGTAGATCGATAAGTCCAGTAACGATCAGAAATTCATGGATGCCCGCAAAAGAGAAAAAGATCTGTGGCATTATAATCTGTACAGGAAGTAACTTGAACTCTGGCTGCAGAGTGAGTGAATTCTAGGAAGAGTGGATGTCATGGGCAGCCCCCAACTTTTATTTCCCTTTTAAAGGGGAAATAAAGAATAATAAATGAATGGAGCAAAGTGAGAAGGGACCCGTACGGGGGAGGATGCTCAGTACGAAAGACTGCATATTCAGCCATTTTTACAGGAAGAGGACATGGTTTCTGTCCCCAAGGAGCTTAGCGTATAGTGGCGGGGGAGCAGTGAAGGCCACCGCAGCTGCTGCCACAGAAAGGGAAAGCGGGAAAATTATATTCGGTTTGGCCACTCTGTACTCGGTCACTGCCGTAGTGTGAGGGGGAGGGCAGCAGGCGGCGAAGTAAACATGGGGGCGATTCTATTGGTTTCTACCACTTTATCAAGGAATTTAGTTATGAACGAAAGGCACATGGTAGGGTGATAAATACGAAGCGTGGGAGGTAGAACTGAGAGTGATTATTTTTCAGACGGAAGGAAATTGAGCGAGCCTGGATTTCAGGGCAAATAGGAACAAAGAAGATGAAGAGCAGAGTAGACAGGAAATATTGAGGGAGCAAGTCTTGGAAAGGAGTGACATTTAAATCATAGACCTGGAGCAGAACAAGAAGCAGCTCTAAGTCAGAGGACTTGAGCGGTTACGCCGGGTCCATGGTGTAGATGGGCGCTGCGGAGAGGGACCTGATCAAAGACAGGAAAAGGCTTACCGAGGCGTTTCGAGGGCCCAGCCGAACTCAATATAACTCGATATGACATCAGCCAGTACTATCGTGAGGTTTTCTTTCCAACATTGCTGAAGCAATTCTATGAAAGAGTGAATATACACATTGTTAGACAGCCTCGTGGACTGCAGGCAAGGGGTATGTGGCAGAACACGGTGCAGGGAGAGCCGAAGGTGCCGGCAAGGAAACTGTCGGTGTGATAAACCGTGGGGTCCAGGCTGGGCGTGGAAGCGTGCTAGGAGAGAACCGCCTGCTATCTGGCGTCGCTACCCATCTTCTGAGCGAAGGATGTTGACAGCTTGCTCAAGGACCTTTGCACAGCAGGCAGCTTCGGGTGAGCTGTACAAAGTGACTCCCTCCAGAGACACTGAGGGCTTTTCCTCCCTGGATGTCTCCTTCCTGTCATCAGAGGTTTGGGGAAATAAAGGTAATGGAGGGAGAGAGTGGCGGGCTTCCCTGTGGCCCTATGTGAGACCAGGGTCTCCTTATCTTGGCATTCGTCAACTGTGACACCAATCCGATGCGTGCGCAGTATCCACCTGGGGGACAAGGGGACCAATGCGAACATGAAACCCAGGCCTTCTGTGCCCTGCATAACAAACTGTCTAAATTCATTTGGACTCCGTGTCGCCTTTCTGGCTGCATGCGGGGACATGTGGCAGCCACCCTACCAGCTGCAGCGGTTGCTGCTGCTCAAGGATTACTTGAGGCTTGACGAAGTGAAGTTGGGGGAGGGGAGGCCGGCTATGGACGGGGGTTGATAAAGAAAGGGGGTCTTGATGGGGGCGATGAGCGCATATGGGTGCACGATAGGAAACAGTAGGTGTCAGGAAGTTATTAAGAGTACAGTGGAGTATATGGGAAGGATTTGTGGAGGAGTGATATTTAGATTCCGTCTTAAGAGCTTTGGGGGTGGGCTGCGATTCGGAATGATGGTGCCACTGCAGGGTGAGGAGCAGCAGACCGGGCTCGTGCACACGAGCATGGGCGTCACCCGCGGGGTAAAGGCGTGAAGGTAAACTTCAGGATTTTCTTACCTGAAGAACGAAGAACATTATTTACTGCTCATCCCGTCCCCTCATCTTTGTCTGCAAAGGATGCCGGGAGTGGGGTATTGGCACTTGATTTCAGCATCCTCTTCAGTGACCGTTGATGTAGCCTCTGCCCAGACCTCTGCTGGCAGCCGGCGAGGATGTGCAGTGACTCATCCCAACTCGTGAAGGGCGCCGCGCTGGGGAAACCAGAAAAGATGGTATTCTGGGCTTTGCTTTTCACCTTCGTGTGCTGTCGGGCCTGGTTAGTACTTGGATGGGAGACCACCTAGGAAGACCAGGTGCTGTAGGTGTTAAAAAAAAAAAAATCAAAGCTCAGGCTTCAGGCTTTGCCGAGATAAGAGGGAACCCCTATCTGCTCTAATCACAGCAACTTATTGCAACCTCGTTCCTCAGTCACGGTAAAGTTACTACAAACTCCCTGCTCCCCAAAAAGGGGAGTGAGAGAATATGGCACTGGTTTTTGTGAAGTTCCAAATTGTAGTAAATGTGCTTTTTGAGATGCACTAACTCCTTGTTTCCGGCGTTCTCTTAACCGAGGAAATTAAAGGGATTTACTATAAAGACTGATTTATAAGGCAGAGTGCTCCTCGGTTGGACCTTGTTAAGAAAAATAAACCCTGAGTTAAAGTAACTATTTAGGAATTGGGATCTTTATCAGGACAGACACAGCCCTAGGGGGACAAGTTTACAAAACAGCCTTGAAGCCAAAGGACTTGGAATGATTTAGAGAGTTGCTTTACTAAGAGAAAATGTGTCCAGAAATTTTTCCTTCCTTCCTTCCTTCCTTCCTTCCTTCCTTCCTTCCTTCCTTCCTTCCTCCCTTCCTTCCCTCTTCCCTTTCTTCCTTCTAAGTGTATCCCCCAAGAGCACTCCCCAATAAACTTTCCACAAGCAATTTTCCATCTCAGAATCTGTTTCCTAGAAAGCCAATCTAAGACAACCCTTCTGAGTATCAGTTCACTCATCTAAAAATGAGAATGCTTAGAGCATGTCTTAACTATGATTAGCCCTTAGGCACTGTATCTCTTTCTTTCTTTCTCTCTCTCTCTCTCTCTCTCTCTCTCTCTTTCTTTCTTTCTTTCTTTCTTTCTCTTTCTTTCTCTCTCTCTCTCTTTCTTTCTTTCACAAGAATAACGTCCTTCCTTTAAAATTTTGGTGTTTTTTTCTACTTTTCCTAGTTAGAGAAGTCCAGTAGGTGGTTTGAGAATTTTCTTACTGTTTATTAAATTCTTACTGTTTATGTTAATGTTAACTGTAACATTTAATTTTAACTAGGATGCATATTTTCCTGAAAGGTGCTTTTTAAAAAAAACTCGATTTGGAGTTTATCACATTTACTGATGTATAATTCTTCTCTTCATTTTATTCATCTTCTGGAAATGTCATTAGTAGAAAAAACTAAAAAGGCAGATGAACACATCTGGGGAAGCAAGCTGCCCTTGCTTTTTCTCTAGATAAATTATACAACAAGGTTACTCTCCCAATTAGATAACGTCTTGGGAGATAACCAGTCACTTATTAAATGCAAGCGCACTTGAATTTTAAAAGCTTAGCTTTATCAAAGGTGATGCATTTTCAATCTCAGGACTAAGTGTAAAATACAGTGGTCAATCAGGTGTAGAAACGTTAAAACAGAGGCCAAGAGACTTGCAACAATAACTACGAATACACGCAGCTATACACACGCGGATACGCACGTGTGTATTACAAATACACGCAGCTATACACACGCGGGTACATACATGGGTAAAACTCTGCACACTTTTAAAATATTCTTATTTTTGAGCGCTTGTTAGAATTCCTTTCCTTCAGTATTCCTCCATGAGTTTTTGACTATAAGGACTCCATTAATATTAATATTTTGGAGGGAAAGATTCGGAGGGAGAATCTTATGAGTTTTTCCATACTTAAACAAGATGGAGAAGACATGATATTGTTCCAGGACTGGAAATTTCTAAACCTTTTAACCTCTGATTTTTTTCCAAAAGATATCCATTGTGTGTGTGTGTGTGTGTGTGGCTAATGAAATAAACGTGCATTGAAACAATTCAGTGACTAAGATACAAATATAATAAATGTATGTGAGTGCTTAATCCAAACACAAATTATAAACAGGGTCCTTAATATTTCAATTCAAAACCTTTTCTCTAACTTCTTTTGTAACTTTAATGAAGATAGTAAAATATGTTATACACTTTCAAAACTACATTTTAAAAGGTCATTTCTGGAAGTATTTATATTTTATAAATCATAGTCTTCATTTAGCCTGACATTGCTGGCTCAGGAATATGGAATACAGTATTAGTTTCTATAAGAATGAATTGACTTTACTATGAAATAAGGCTTTCTCAGTATCAGCCCTGCAGAAATATATTGGTTACAGCTAAAATGTATGGCTATGCTTACCCTAAAACATACAGACATTATAAAACTGTATATTGGTTTCCGTAACAATGTATTCTTTCCAATGGATTCATGTGGCTTTCAGCAAGAATGTATTGATTTCATTAAAATGTGCTCCTTGAGATAAACAAAAATTCAGTTAAAATGCATTGGTTTCTGTTAAAGTTCATTGACTGAAGTGAAGAACATTATACCATTATTGGGTAGCCTCAGGGTTTGGTATCGAATAGAGATGGATACATAAGTAATAATAAAGGCTGGGGAAAACAAAGATATTATAAACCATATAAAGATGTAAATATTCAGCATGCATTATTAGATTGAATTTTCTCGCGGGCACTGAGTTGGCTCAGGTACGTTTCACAAAGTCACTTCAACCTCAGTGCATTTCAAATTCATAGGAACTCAACTCACTTAATGCGCAGAAGAAACTATGGTTTTGCCTCTGTTTAAATGACTCCCCGGGAGGACATTAGGCTTAGAGGATGCCCTTCAAGTCACATAATGTCTAAAAGTTTCCATTTAAAAAAAAAGAGGATGGTCTTTCAACAAGTTAATTTATTTTTCTCTCCCACAGGGTTTAAAGATTTGCAGAGGATTGTGGGAAACTCTTTTGATTTTCCTCATTCCCGCATTGCCTCT
>NW_006436810.1:10205381-10209484 GCF_000325575.1 Pteropus alecto
CCTGTCAAATGAATTTAGATGGAAACAAAAAGCGGATAAGTTAGACTGGCTTCTCTTGTCTACTATCACGTTTGTGAGATCACTCCACAGTGTCGAAGACAGCTGTAACGTGTTAATTTTAATTACTATGAAGTATTCCACTGAATGAATATGTCATCATTTATTTATCCACAGTACCGATAGACATTTAGGCTGTTTCTTCTTTGGGCAATTATGAATAATGTGGCTAGGGACACCCTTGTACCTAAATCCTGCTGCGTGTGTGCACTCTTTCTTTATGATGCCCATTTCCAAGTGGGATTGAAAAGGTTTTTGTATCTTCAATACAAAAGAAGTATATATAAAAATTAACCTTCTTTCCTTCCCTCCCTCCTTCCTTCCCACCTTTCCTTCCCTCCTTCCTTCCTTCCTTCCTTCCTCTCATTCCTTCCTTCCTTCCTTCCTTCCTTCCTTCCTTCCTTCCTTCCTTCCCTTTCCTTTTTTTTCAATTTTATTGTAATCATTTAGGTATGTAGTTCTTTGTCGTTCTCGTGACCCATTGAGCTTACTGAATCTGTGTAATGGTCATTCACCAGTTTTGAAAAATTTTTGGCTATTTTCCTTTCAAGTATTCTTTCTGAATCTCTCTCTTTTTCTTCGTGATTCTAATTAAATTCATCTTAGAATTTTTTATGGTATTGTCATGGTCTCTTAACTTCATACTCTCTCTTTTTTTCCTCAAATTTTTTTCTTTGAGTTTTATTCTGAAGTTTTTCTTCATGTTTATCCCATTTACTAACTTAACTTTTCTTTAGTTGTTTCTAAGATGTGCACTTTCAAACATATCCACTGAGTTCTTAGTATCACTTATTTTTCAGCTTCCGAATTTCTATTTTGTTCTTTTCTAAATCAGCTTTGTCGTTCTAAAAGCTATGTTCTAGTTCTCTGCCAAAATATTTAAACTTGTCTTTTTTATCTTCTTGAACATAGTAAGCATAATTATATAAAGCTAGTGCTTAATTATCTGAGATTCTTGCTTGTTTGGTACTTTCTAGTTCCCCTTCATATCAAGTTTCCTGATTAGCCTGCTTGTCTTTGATTATGAGCTACACATTTTATTTGCAAATTTGTTTGTAGAAATAATTCGAGGCCTAAGATAACAGATACACATCTCGCCTGAGAGATTTCATTTCCTCTCTTCTTGGCTTTCCACATGTTTTCTCCTCATGGAGTATAATGGGCTTCTTCTCTGCATGGGAGTAATATTTCCACAGTGCCAGACACCTAAGGAGAGGGAGGCAAAGCCAGGCTGAAGCTGTATTCTTTTCTTATGATCTAGCTTCAGAATTCCTATAGCATCACTTATGTTCTATGCCATTGGGACAGATTTAAAGAGAGCAACACAGTCCCGAGCTATCACTGGAAGGAATGTAAAGACGTGAGGAATTAGATAACTATACTCATGTAAATATACTGGTACTCTGATTTATTGCTGGTTAGAATGTAACATGATGCAATTGCTTTGAAAAAAACAATCTGGCAGTTTCTTAAAAGTTAAACATGCACCGAATATATTAGCCATCTCTTCTACTCTACTCGCAGGATTTACCCAAGATAAATGAAATCATATGTTTATACAAAAATTTGCATAAGATTGTTCAGTGCTTTCTTGTTTGTAATAGCCAAAAGCTACAAACAACTCAGATGTCCTTGAACCAGAGAATGAAAAAAAGAATTGTGGTACATTTGTACGATGGAATACTCAGACGTAACAAGAGAGGGAATTATTAACGCGTGCTACAATGTGAATGAATCTCAAAATTATTCTGCTTGGTGAAAGAAGCCAGGGCAAAAGAAAAAGGCTTATTTACACATATTTCTAGAAAAACAAACTAATCTACAGTGATAGCAGATGAGTGGCTGTCTGAGGATGGGAGGGGGGCCAAAAAGAGGTTCACAAAGAGACACGAGCATATAGGATATTTTGGGGTCTTATTATGTTCAGTATCTTGATGGTAATGACCCTTTCGAGGTATATACATATGTTCAAATTTATCAGATTGAATACTCTACATAAGTGCAATGTATTGTTTTTCAATTATTCTCCAACAAAGCTGCTAATTTTTTTTTTTTTTAAGAAAGTCACAATCCATCTGAAGCGAAATGATAAATCTCAATTTACCAGCATCTTCTGCAGTTTAACTGTGGGCTAGGAGATAAGGTGGAAGAATTTGTTGTCTTTTTAATTTTTTTAAACACAAACTTAGACCAGATATAGTGAGTGCATATGTGTTACCTGACGATTTCTTTTAATGTTATGTTGATGTACTTCACCTTTGCCCACTGATACCAAAATTCCTCTTCCACAAGTAGTTGGTTTAATTTTTGTAGTTTTCAGTAACCAGTGGTCATCATTAGAGTTTCTGAAAATTACTTTATTTAAGAAAACAATTTATGGTACTAAGGCATAATTTCCTTGTTTTAATACTGAACACTTAATTGCATTTTATTCCTGTAGGAGGGACTTGAAAATTTTCTAGTAAGAGAGAAAAGCTGGCAGATATAAGATGGCAATCATGAACTAATAAAGTCTGATCATTAACCAATGAAATGAGGCACTTATGGAAGTCACCAAGGGCGAAATTGTGCCTTAGCTCATTCTTTTGGAGGTGGATACTTTTTTTCTCTAGGCCTTTAAAATTTAATTAGAAATAAATTTATTTTTTCTATCAACTGGTTTTGTTGTTCATGCCAAAAGTTTATATTTATTTTTGATTTTATTTATCATTAGTCTGCAAAAATGAAGCATGAAAAAAAAAAAAATCCAAACTTGCTTTGTTCTAAATGAGCAATTCGGAGAATTTCAGTGAAATTCAGGTTCCAGGCAGACAGGTTGCATACTACTGTACTATGCTCTGTGATTATAAATGTCAAGAGATCAGAGAACTTGCTCCTGGTCATCCACTGTATGAAAAGCTTTCTGTTGTCATGGAAATACTTTGATTTATGAGTCAAAGGACAAGCACTTCTGTTTTGCTCAGATTATGACAATAATCTATCTGAAATTGATCTCTCTGTTCACCTGCTCTGCCTGTGAGCACTCTGTGAGCTGTGTAGTTTGCGGTGGGGTTCAGCAACTCACTCGTGCCTGTGTGAGAAGGACATTCTGCTGGTCAGGTGACAAGTCAGGGAAGCATCCTCTGCTACTCCATGCACAATAGCAACAGAAGGGTTTTTCGGAAGCCCTTCCACCTCCACGTCCTCAAAGCCCTGCTCCCTTTGTGTGCAGAACCTCCAGCAGAGGAGTGCCTCCAGCTAAGAAGCATCAGGGATAACCAGGGCAGTGGAAGCCTACCGGGGGTTCACGCTGCGTTTTTGATAACCCCTCACCCTCGGTGTTGTTTATACAGTGAACTATTGACTAGGATGAATGTTTCCACAGAAAGCCATTCTTGTTGTAAAAGTCATCAGAATTTAAATCCCTCTGAGGTTGACCCACTAGCATTTCACTGATTAGTCCTGGTCACTTATGTGACAGTTAATTACAGGAAGCCCAAACTGTTGAAACGTTTGCCTTGCGAACCAGTTCAAATTCTCCAACAAAATAAATTTAGCTCCATTTCATCTGCATTAAAAGGTCAAAGCTTTCATCAAGAAACTGGACTCTGCCCCCTGCTTTGAGAAATGAATCACACTTGGAGACATTATTTTTCTCTCTCTGATACTCAGTGGCTGAAATTGTGAAAGAGAACTAGAAAACACTCCAGTGAAAAGAAAATCATGCACTAATTATTGGATGTGCTGTTCAGAAGTTCCAATTTCAAGAAAAGTGCACAGACTGCATTTCTTATGGGAAATGGACTAACTCTGAGACTGGTCAGGTGTTTGCATCTGTATTTTGTACCGGGTGCTTTTGATATTCAGGCTTTAGAGAGATAAGAAGCAGCGAAGACAATAGGCAGACACCGCTGTCACTTTCAGAGGCTCAGTTCTCCCTTGTACCCTAATTACAGACTCTTTGCATAAAGAATTCCTTTTGAAGGCAATGAAAGCGCTGTATCCAGAGGATGCTAATGAGAGAGAGTTGAGAAATCTGTTTCCAGGATGTCTTACTTATAAGGTCT
>NW_006436810.1:10209517-10223575 GCF_000325575.1 Pteropus alecto
AATGTAAATAACAAATATTTATTATTGAGGACCCACTTAACTATCTGCCTGCCTTTGGGCTTCGTGTTTGCCATTCGAGATCTGAAATCCTCCAGTCCTTCTCCGATACCTCGAGCTGAAGATGGACAGCCTTTGAGGTCTCTTGTACCCACAAAAAGTCAGGCCCATTTCACGGTTTCTTCCTCTCTCTTGTCCATGAAGATTCCTAGGAACTGTTCCTCGAGCTCTCGTGATTGTATTGTCAGAGCTGTATATTACATACAATATAGTAAGGCTCATCTAAAGGTACAGGTTTGGTCTTTTTTCCCACCATACCATTTACCATAAACCAACATTTTTTGTCCTTTTGAAATTCCTATGTTGAAACCTACCCCTCAATGTGATGGTATTAGGAGATGAAGCCGATGGGAGGGCTTAATGCCCTTATGAAAAAGACCCCACGGAGCTTTTGGCCTTGTGAGGACACAGCAAGAGGACTGCCATCCGGGAACCGGGAAATAGGTTCACCAGACACCGAGTCTGCTGGCATCTTGATCCTGACTTCCCATGACTTCCCAGCCCCTGAACTTGAGAAGTACATTTCTGCTGTTCACAAGCCACCCAGTATATAGCATTCTTTTATAGAAGTGGTAACAGACAAAGACATCATTCTGCAAATGTTAGAAAGAATGGAGAGGGAAGAGAGAGCGAGAGAGAGCGAGAGCGAGAGCGAGAGCGAGAGCGAGAGCGAGAGCGAGAGCGAGAGAGAGAGAGAGAGAGAGGAGATAGAGAGAGGGGTAGAGGTAGAGAGAGAGAGAGAGAGAGAGAGAGAGATGGATGGAGAGATAGAGGGAGAGGGAGAGAGGGAGAGAATGGAAGGAAATTGTCTCATATAATCAAGCAGTGCATATTGGGTATACTTTTTAAAATTTGTATTCTAATATTTTATGTATTTTTTGTACTTCATCTAGAAACAACTGTTACCAATTTACCAAACTTAATTAAATGTCTCTTGTCTACCATAATGATCATTGGGGATGGACTATGAACTGTACCTTGGCCGAAAAATGTATTTATTTATTTTCTCTGATTATTTTGTTAGACTTTATATATGTAACTGTGAGAATTTGTCATTCTCATAGAATCTATACTTTTAGATGTTTTGCTCCCAGAGGAATGTCTTTTGCCAAGATATTTATGGAAGAAAATAGAACTCGAACGGTTTGAAAACTCATTGACAAATGTTTTTTCCTGTTTTAAGGCCTAAATCTCAGAAATAACAATAATCATGCTTAAGGGATAAAATAATCTTCTGTTGTAAAACCAGTATCTCTCATTTTAATGGACATGATTTTCTGTCCTCAAATGATGCCATTCTTTTTCATTTTGGTGAACCCCTATGATAATTAATCTTTCATAAGAATTACTGAAAATAACTAGAATGAAAAATAGCTTTAAACATTAGTCAAAAAAAAAATAGATAAACCCCTCAAAAATTAATCAGGAAATATGACTTGTGTGAGCAACAAGTATTTTAAGTAAAAGATTTTTATTATTTCTGAATAAAGTAGTGTGTTCCCAGAAGACTTAGTTGAAACAAATTATTTGTCATGACTAAATCCATTCTATTTCATTCAGCCTATATTGTCATAGGGAAGACAGACACTAGGTTAGCTGCTTCAAGAAATAAACAAAAGTAAACCAGATAAGATCAGTGTTCTTACATTCCAGAATTTCCCAATGTATGCATTTATATAGAAAGTGAATTTATATAAAAATAAAATAGAAAAATTAGTCAAAATTTTGTGGAAATATTTAAGGTTAAGGATAATTTCTTATTTACTTATGTATATGAGAAAATTCTCTATTCTTCTATAGCAATTCCATAGAAGGGGAGTATCCATTCAAGAGACAAATCTGGATTAGGAACTAAAATAAAGTTAGCAATTAATGTGGGTCTTGCTTTTTGTTTCCTTGCCTTTGTAGATTGAATTGATATGAGTATAAAGATATTACTATTTTTGCTAAAATATAATCTTGTATTTAAGGAGCCACTTAAGAACAACATAATTCAAAATTATGATTTGGAAATTAACACATTGCAAAAAATACTCCCCCTTTATTCCTCACTCATACCTCTAACCACAAGATCCGAACTTGGAAAATAGGGATCACTCAATTCCCTGTTTTCCATTAAAATTTTCTGTTCCCATTATTGTCCCAACGCGATGCAGAAGGTGGGCTCACGGCCCAACATCATCATTTGCCCAGTGAAAGCTCCTAGTCTCCTTCCTCCACCTTCAGAGCCAGCAACATGGCATCTCTCTGATGGCTTCCATTGTCATCTTCCCCGCAGACCACAGCTGGGAGAGATCCCCTGATTTTGAGGATTCTCGTGATTATACCATCCCCCGTAATCCAGGGTGATCTCTCCATCTCAAGTCTGATAACCTTAATCATGTGCAAATCCCTTTTCACGCATTCTCACATTCTGGGGATTAGTGTGCAGACAACTTCGGGGACCCATTATTCTACTTACCACAGAACTGCATTGCATTTACAAATAAACCTGGGGAAAAGTTAAGGGGGCCTACATCTCTTTTTATGTTATTATTTTTTAATTTTTAAAATTAATTTGTTTTTTTAAATTTTATTCTATTAGTTTCAAGTATACAGTACATTGATTAGATTTATTATGATGACATTGGTTAATGAAATCCAGTAAGTTTCAAGTGTACAATTCAACAGTAAGTCATAACCTACTTCTCTTTATATGAACATAGTCACTGTGTCCTGTATTAGAGTTTAACGTTTTTCTCTATAGAAGTGTTGTGTATTTGGTTAATTCCTAGATTCTCTATAACGTCTGTTACTTTTGATGATGGTTTCTGATTTTTAATCTTATTCTCTGATTGGTTATTGCTCGTGTACAGAGTGCTATTATTATTGTAATTGATTCAATATCTGACAAGCTTGGAAAAAAATGTCTTAATTCTGATAGTTTTTCTATTGACTCTCTCAAACTTTTCTATCTTTTCCATTTCTCTAAACCAGTGGTCATTCAACTATGGCCTTAGTGCCAAATCCAGTCTGCTGCCTGTTTTTGTAAATAAAGTTTTATTGGAACACAGCCTCAGCCACTGGTTTCATATTGTCTATTGCTGTTTTCGCTCTGCAATGACAGAGTTAAGTAGTTCTGATAGAGACTGCAAGTGGCCCACAAAGCCTCAAATATTTACTATTTGGCCTTTTACAGAAAAAATTTTCCAAGTCCTGCTCAAGTCTCTTGTTCCTTCTCCACATACCTTACACAAGTGGGAGGGGTTTGTATATTTTACTGGATCATTAAAAAGTCGCCTAAGACCCAAAATATTTTACCTCTGCCTAAAATCCGTTCATTCCTATAGTACTTTCTGAAATCATCCAAATTTGGGTTTATAAGGGTTAACACAACTCTTTTTGAAACTGAAAGTCTCTCGAGGCTACAAATTGTAATTCTGAAGCATAGGGCAGGCATAAAACGCTGACAGACTTTGAGTAGTTGATTGGTGAGGTGAGACCATCGGCTACGTAGATATTGGGGGAGCCCACAGGTGAGATCACACTGCAATGGGAAATAGGTCTTACTCAATTTAACTGCTTTGCTACGTTGCGTAGAGTTGCCCCGTCCTCTGATTTAGAGCAGCTGAATTTGTCTCATGGAGATGCCCTGTCTAGAAAGAAGGATAACATTGTGGAGACAGATATCAAGAAAGGCACGGCTCAGAGAAGCCGGAAGCGCGCGTCCTCAGGGGGATGTCGACTGGAGGGCCACTCTTCCCGCACTGCTAAACATGGCATATTTGGATGTCATAAATAAATTTTTAATAAAGAACTCTGTTAGCCGTTGGAAAAAAACTAGAGTGCTTAGGAGAAAGGACCTATGGGACAGGCACTTAGAAAAAATTGTTCATTCACTTTAACTTGGCATTTAAAGTCTTCTATAATTTGCGCATATATTAGTCATTCCCAAATGTGGCTGCGTATCAGAATCACCCAGAGGGCTTTAAAACAGATTCTTGGAGCCATGATTGTAAACCGACTAAATCAGAACCTCTGTAGGTGTGATCCTAGAGTCTTTATTTTTTAAAAAGCTAGCCACTAGATTCTGACGTGTCTAGCCCAGCACTGTTCTAAAAACCAATTCGACCTTGCTATCTTGTCTATTACCATATTTCATATACCTTTTCTTTAGGAAAATCAATTTATTCGTCTTCCCTTACCAGGCTTTTTCTTTTTTTTCTATTGCCATGCATCCCCTTAAATTCCTTAGTCATGTTCATATACCCAAATACTCCCAGCCTTTCAGGCTCAGCTGATATCTCACACATCTTCCACGACCGTCGAGGTAGAAATGACCTGTCTCTTCTCGGAGTTCCAGTGACCATTGGTGCTGCTATTTTTATGCACTTATGCAAACTTTTAGTCTCTGCTCCTTGAAGGCAGGACAGGTCCATAAATTAAACAACTTTGTATCTGTCCTCGTTTCCAGCAGTGACTTGATGCTGGGCAGAGATTCAAAAGATAATTCGTTCAATGAATAATAATTAATTAAAGAGCTGTGGCCACCCAGACGACTACTCCGACTACTCCGTTACTATGAACGATGAAGAGGAAACGGGCTCAAAGATATCAGCAGCCGGAATCTTGGCCTCATCCCTTTTTTTTTCTTTTTTTGTTTTAATGGATAATTCATTGGAAAAGACATCCATGTCCGCTAATAAATTTCCACTCATTAAGTCTCTTTCTCCGTCAAGAGCTACTTGTCATGTATTACATTTCACTTAATGAACAAGAAATATGAACTCTGGTAGCAAGTAGCTAGCTAGAGGGGCTGACCCTGAATAGGTGTGCTAGCCTGGGACCAGGTGTCCAGCCAATGGCATTCCTTATGAATATGCCTCAGCCTCGTGTGTCCTCAGACTGACCATCAAAGGTATACAGAGGCTATAGACCTGAACAATTCTGGATCATAAAAGTGCTGTTTGTTGCAGAAATTTTTGTAAAAAGAACTGGTATGCTCAAAAAAGAAACATAAGATTAAAAATATCTAAGCAATTCCCTGATGTTGCTGGGTCTGGAATACTCGCATACTTTCGGTCCTTGTCTTCTCCTATGTACTGGTGGTGGCAGTAAGGAGACACGATACTTAATGACACACAAGTCATAAGGATTACTCATCTACAAATGGTCGAATCAGAACGCCAGCTGTGTGCTCTCTGGATGGGGCACAAGCTTCTGTTGACTTTTTTTCTCTCTCTAGCAGTGTGAGGTATTTGAGACAATTAAAGAGTTAGAAGGAATAGTCCTCACAAGCCTGCTCTCACTTCAGACACCAACTGCAAATCTGAGGGGTTCTCAAAACCACACTCGGTTTTGATAATTCACTAGAAGGAGTCACAGAACTCCCTAGAACTGTTACACACGGTTATGATTTATTACAGCAAAAGGATGCAGATTAAAATCAGGCAAGAGAAGAGATGCAGAGGGCAGAGCCCAGGACAGATACAAATGAGAAGCTCTGGTCATCCTCTCCCTGTGGGTCATGGGTGATGTTACGTCCTCCCAGTCATAATGTGTGACAACACACACACTGTATTGCCAACCATGGAAGTTCACATGAGCCTATTGTATTCTGAGTTTTATTCAGAGTCAGTCATGTTCCGCCTGTGTGGCTGAAGTTTAGTCTCCAGCTGTCCTTGAGGTCTGGCTAATATCTTTAGTCATCAGTTCCTTTGGAGGTTGGAGCTGATAAGACACGGGTCAAACCCCCATGCTACATCACATCGTTAGACTGTCTGATTGACAAAGTCCTCAGGAAAACAAAGACACTGACATCAAGCAGGATATTCCCAGGGCTGGGAAGTCACCTTCCAGTACCTGAGGACAAAAGCCAGACCTCTCCATGGGTAAGGTTAGTTCTTCATCAGACACGAAACGTCAAGCTGCTCCTTACTTGGCTTATTGTTCCTGCTCTGCCTCATCTTTTCTTGGTAGAACTTGATTTCTTTGAAATAGGTCGATTTTCAAAGTAACATTTAGCAGGAATTAGGAAACAATAGGCAGTGTCTGGCAGGAAGAAAAAAAGGTATTAATTGGACATAAACAGAGTCCAATATGCTTCTGGCACACATATGTTATTTAATCTTTACCAGAGTCTTTAGAGGAAGGTATTAATTTCTCTATTTATAGGCTTAAAGAACAAGGCTTCAAAGTGATCCCAAAGACAGAAAAGGAGCCAGAGTTTGAAGCTGGGTCTGGCTGGCTCCCAGGAGTAGGCTCCGTTCACTATCCCGGATGACTCACCCTCGCTGTGAGTGGGTATTTCCGTGTAAGTAGCAGCCTCTTCCAAGAGTCATGAGAATGGATCAAGGGGCTGGTCAGCCGAAAGGTCAACAAAAGCCAAAGGGTCTCTCTGGACGGCACCTGAGTGAGCATGATAAACTGTATTTTTCTCTCTGACCCTCAAACCTATGTTAGCTTAAAATTGGTGCCAGGTAGAAAGAGAGCCAGATAGAAAGACTCTGCCTATGATGTTGTGCTTGTAATTTCCATTTACTGGCGAAACGTTAAAAAAATGATTAAAACTCACTTAACACCCATATATTTTTTTCCTTTGTTACAACGCACTGTAAAGTAGTTATGTTTATTTCCAATTTTACAGATGAGCAAATTAAGGGTCAAAGAATTGGAGAGCTGGTGAGTGGTAGAGCCGGGATTGAAATCCAGCTGAGCCCGACTCTCATGCCCAGCTGTGTGTTGTCCGCTACCCCACCGTGCATTGCTCCGGCCCCATTCAGACATAGCTACTTCATGGAACAAAGCTTGTGCAGTTCACCGGAAGTAAGGCTTCCCACTTCTTCTTGGTATTTATTTGGAGAGGCACCAATACTTTTTCAGAGTTGTATATTCCTAGTATCTTGTAGAAATAAGCCCTGTACTTTGGTGTCAAGTTTTGAAGTAGAGGCCCCATCCGTTGTGTTGTAGGCTCTACCAGGAGCTCCCTTTTTGACAGGAACAGAGTTGGTTAAACATGTGGGAGGAAGCAATGGAGCCAGGATGCATCTATTTTCAGACTCCATTCCGTTACTTAGTCTTCAAAGGGGACAGTACTTCTGCCACCTTCATGAATTTGTAATTAAATTTGGGATTTAATGTCTCCTTAGAACATGGTTTTAAGTCTGGGGGAAATTAAAAGGCAAAATTATTTTGAAACTTGTAAGAGTTATACATAAAGCAATCAATCCTACCAAGTTTTAGGGCCCAGAGCCCAGAAGAGGGTCTAATGCATTAATCTGAGAGCTGGATACCTGTGAGTCTGCCAGCCCAAATCACTGTCATCCCATAAATCACCTGTAACCCCGAGAGGAAGTAAAAGCAGCCAAATGCTATATTTAGTAGGTCCTAGACTTGTAATTAAATGACAAAAAGAGAAGCAGGAGACAAGGTGACTAGCTAGAAGTGTGACTCAGCAGGACACACACTCACTACTTTGGGAAAGTCACTCCATTGTTATTTTGGGAGGAAAAAATTGATTTGAATTAATATAAGGTCCTCGACATTGGTTTCCTGAGGGATCAAGACATATTTATTTTAGGGAATGACTATAAAATCAATGGTATAATAAATTTTACCAGAAAACAAAATTGAAAGAGAATCTCTTTAAAGCAGCCAAAAGACAATTTTCTGAAGATATATTTTCTCTTGTATTAATTTGAAAATTATATATACCAAATGATTTCTCTGATCGTGAGAGACAATTTTGAAGCCACCATGTTGATCTTTTCAAGGGCCTCTCATGTGGGTGAGAACTTTATTTTACAGATGTTTCAAATTTCTATATGTAATAAATTAATGTTTCATATTTAATTCCACTGGGTGATACATGATTTAAATTAATATAATGCATATCACACTTTATCATACTGCGACACAAATACATTGCTTTTATTTACTTTGTTAGGTACTAATTAAAGTTGTTCGAATGATTTTGTATAGTACAAATATGTAACAAACCTTGGTAAGTCTTCTCATATTAGTAATGTCTTCGTAACAAATGACACTTTTGGGAATCAGCTGTGGAAAGTGAAGGTTTAAATTTGGAATAGACCTTGTGGGGAAAATTTTGTGTCTCATTGGAAAACCGAGCCTGCTTGGAGCACACGCGTCCAGGTTATGTAAATCTGATTTTATGGAGACTCCTGGCCTTTCCTTGCCTTTAATCTACTTTACAACTGGGAATGTTGTAAATAACTGATAGCAATGCCAAATAATTCTTGTCTATAGACATATTAAAAAAAATGGTGGTTCAGTTGATGCCCCTCTCTGAATGGAAAGTCAGTTTCCTCTGTATTTGTAAATTAATTTCAACATTCCTTAACTACGGATAAATTTGTGCTTCTTTGACTTCTCTTTTAAACTGGTTGTAACATTGTGCAGTTTCCCTCATTAATAATGAGTTAAATAAAATCTTCAACACATATTCATTTTGTATCTATATGAGAGTCGTGATTTTACCCTATTTTTGAAAATTATCCTTTTCAAATGTCACACTCAATTATGACACTCAAATGTCATCTCTTTAAGAAGCCAGATTGGTATCTTTCTGTCCTATATTAAATCATATTCATTTTTTGCTTCTATCTTGATGTCCTCTGATAAGGCTCTGTTCAATCTGTCGTTTTCCTACTTAAATGTTCACAGGTGTCTGTTTTGTTTTCCCCTCCCAGTTGTGAACTCTTTGATGGTTAATGTTTTTCTGTGTCCCCTGAAGTGCTTAACATAGTATGTTATATGGAGGATGAGACCAGCTTGATAACTACTAGTTGAATAAAGTAGAGTTTCAAGTTTCCTCTGTTCTCAGGAATTTCTCTGTGGTCCTTGGCAAATGTTACAAGATTTGTAGCTTCATATCACAGTTTGCAAAGACCCGTGGAGTCTTATGCTTTACGTATGAGAAGGGCAACCCAAGGGTATTTCCCAAACACTATGTATTTTTTTCTAATTTTTTCATGTTATTTTTACGTGAGAGAGTAGTCAGTGAAAAGAAAAAACAGACTCTATCCTATATTATGAATAGATTTCAGGCTTTTCAGATGCCTGCTTTGTGATTTTAAATATCTGGAGGAACTGTAGCTCTGGAGTATCCTTTACCCAAGGTTTGAGCATCTGGCCGATTCCATCCCAAGGTTGAATGTGGAAGGGACACTCCCCTGAGAAGTGACCCAATGATGTACACCTTCTAGAGACCTAATGGAACAATTGTTTGTGTGTGTTTAGTTCTTAATAGAATACTTTAATATGCATTTTCACATTGGGTCTTCCAAGCAAATCCATTAAAGACAAATATACTATTTGTTTATTTTACAGCCGAGTAAACTGAATCTTTATCGAGTTAAGCGCCTTGAGATTTGAATCCAGACCTCTGACACCCTAACTCATTCTCCTGCTTCCTACACCAGGGGACGGTCCTACCTTTCAGAGCATCTCTCCGTGGTGCAGCCTTTCTGTCTTCATTGTATTCTCAAACGTCCTCAGAGAGTTTCCTAGAAAATTATAAAGATAGGAAGATACTTATTAAACTAAAAATATGTTTGCTTTTTGTTTGTTTGTTTTACATGGAGGAAGGTCTAAGTAAAACTCTGAGGTTAAATTTCTCTCCATTTTGTTTTTCTCAGAATCAGGTCTCTGATCAATATTGATTTAAGAAATTTTTCTAATCATTTTACATAAAGTATTACCCTCTGTCATCTTTACTTTGTTTTCTTCAGAGCATTTAACCTCTAGCATTCGCTACACCCTGACTTCATGTTATGTATCTATGTGTTTATTGGTTTTGAGTCTTTTATGCAAATGTGCCATAGGGAAGGCTGTTTGCTTTTTCTACTGCTGTCCTAGCATCTGACCCATAGTAGGAGTTTCGTTCATTTTCACTGAATGAATGAATGAATGAATGAATGAATTCTCATTAACTTACTCAATGAATTTAATAAGATCCCAATTGAAAACCCAGGGATTTAAAAAATCTTGATCAAATGATTAAAAAATCACAAATACTAAAATTTAGAATATGCATACTTTTTGAAAGAGAAATTCTACGTGCAGGCATTTAGTCTAAAAATAATGGAACGAACGTTCAGAGATATTCATACAAGGATGATCATCACAGAATTATTCATAAAGTAGAAATTATACAATAGTTTTAAGTTCATTAAGGGGGACTAGATTACATAATTTATAGTTCATCAAATTAAAAGATAATCTCCTTGAAAGACACACTGCAATAATAAACAAAAAACATTGTCAAATAAAATATATAGTATCATGTTATTTGAAATATATGGTTATATATTTATAAATTTATATATACACACGACATATTTAAACACGTATATGAAGATATTAACAATAATTATTTCTTATTGGTGAGAATAGGGTGATCATCACTTATTTTAAATCTTTCCTTTCCTATCATAACAATTATTATTATTTTTTATTTATTATTATTATTTATGCCTATAGCACTTAGTCTTCCTAGGTGGTCTCCCTAGATGGTCTCCCATCCAAGTACTAACCAGGCCCGACCCTGCTTAGCTTCACGAGATCAGACATCAGGCTTGTTCAGGGCAGCATGGCCGTAGACCATGGACCGTGGCTCCACTGCGGTGTGAATCCAGGACCTTCTGCGTGTAAAGCAGACGTGTTAACCGCTACACTATGGAACCACGTCCAACAATGATTTTTAAAATAAGAAATGTTTTATTTTGAAACAGAAAAAATATTTTTCTTGTGTAGAGAAAGATATTGGTCTCAGATACAAATTTTGTGTTTGTATGTGTATGTGTGTGTATGTGTGTAAGTATTGAAGAAGGGGATAACGAAGTTTATTCAATAACAACATCTGGAAAAAGTCGATCAAGTTTGATTTAACTGAAAAGTTGAGAGTTACTTTATTTTTACTGAACCAAATAGATATTTTTTTGTGAGCTTCAAGCTTAGCCATCGAATTGCCTCGTGGCAAGACATCTGATTCAGAGGTAGATATACTCTGCTAATTGAATGTATCTATCACAGAATAGTAAATGCAGCAAAACGAAATCACACAAATAATCTCTTTAGATAGATCTTGCTGAAATTCCTTGCTCATTTCAACACAAATCTAACCTATATTAACATCTTCATGCAAGTTTTACACTATACGAGTGCTGGGACAGACTGGAGGAAGGTTAGAGGGAATTCGACATGACTTAAATCCTCAGGCATCGAGTTGTCATGTGGAGCTCTAAGAGCTTCTGAGAGAGAGAGCTATTTACACGATCGACCATTACAAAGGGAAAAATTTTTCTCAAAAGATAACAACGTGAGTAATTCTTTGGTTTTGCTTGCTGCCAATAAAAATATTTATTGTTAAACTTAAATAGCTTTTGTTCGACGTGCTCGTTCAAATTTTATTCCTGGATATTTTCAATGCGAATCATATACGTGTTAGATTAAGAGAGTTAAGTATTTGGGAAGTTAAAGTTTGAGAAGCCGAGCTGTGAAAGTATTATGTGAGATTGCGCGGTCAATTTAAGAGGAACATCTGGGGCTACAGGAAGCATCTTTATGCACAGCGAGAGGGGTACCTTCTCCAGGAGGCCGTGCCCCCACGGGACACATGATTTGACAAGCCTATTCTTTGGGCACATTGGAAACAAAACAAAACCAAACAAAACACATGGCCATGGTTAAGGCTGTGAAAAAAGAGGTCGCCTTTATTTCTCGGTCCTGAGATTTCGAAAGGGTTGCACGTCCATGTCTACTGGCATAGACAGAAAATTGATTCCACAAAGCGTAAGGGGGAATCCTTGTCGCTGGCCTCCTTTCAGAGCGCATTCTGTCTCCCTTGCCCACCTTGTGTCTCCCCTGCTTGTTGCCTCTTTCATCCCCACGCCGACCACCTTTTCTTGTTTCTTCGCAGCTCTATTCTGCTTTATTATTTCTCAGCACAGCTCTTCAACTTTTCATTGCCTCTCTCCCGGATGTGGATCATTTTACATTTTCCACTTCTGCTTTAGTTAGCCTCATTTGTTTACTTTTCAGTCTTCTTGCCTCTCCTTTTTTCTCTTCTTTATTTTTCTTTTTACATTCTTGTTTTTAAGGCATTTGAAAGAAAAAAAAAACACTTCTATTTTAACTCTGTATAAAAATTTACAACTTCCTAAGTCGTGTTTGATTCAGTTTTTAAGATTGAACTTTTTAAATATAATTAGGGTTTTCGTTGTTTGTATTACACTTTTTACTCCCTTTAATTTCTCTTTCCTTGCCCTTAAATTTTACCTTTAAACTTTTCTTAGCCATCTCCTTTCCCGTTATCACGCTACTTTCTGTTTTTCCTTTTCTCTTCTCTCTCTCTTTATAAATAATTCTAGAATGACCTGGAAGACACGTAGGCAGAGAAATGGTGCCAAAGAGACACAGCTTGGCACAGACGAGCCGTTAGAAGCCTCCTTCTCTCCTCGCCACTGTCTCAGCAGCTTCCCCTCTGCTCCCCTAATGGAGTCCTGGACCACTTAAGGATGGCTCTTCAAAAACCTCACCTTCGTACCCCAATTTCCCACTGGCTAGAATTCTATTTGTGTGCCTGACGCTTCTGATTTCCTGGAACAGCATTTCTTTCTGAATTCTCAAACCGCCTGGTCTTTACCTGAGCAATATGCATTTAAAACTCATTGTCTGCTGTACAATACTGTTAAATTTGAGACAAAGAGCTGAGAGGAAAATAATACTATGTGGCAGTGCTGGCAGGTCACACCAGAGATGGGATACTTCAGGCAGGTGTCCTGTCTGGCAAGGCTTGTCCTCGATAAGGAACAGTGGGAATGAGCTGCACGCGGGTACTTAGCGAGGAGGAACACGGGGAATGAATGCTCTCATCTCCAAGGTGATTTCGCTTCTCCTCTAGTGGAGCGTGAAGGGACCTCCCGGAGCTGTTCCCAGATTCCTGGCTTTCACTATGTGTTTGGAGGGAATCGGTAGCTTTTATTATTATTTTTTTTAAGGGTGATTACGAGCCTCCTCGATGGGCATCTCAGTTTGTTAGAGTTTGTATTGGGTGGCCGGAATCCGCCTGGATCATCTTCTCGAAGAAGAAAGGCCCATTTGCTTGGACATGGACCTCGTTCTCAGGAAAGTTGCTTGTGGCCTCTCTTATCTTCAGGGAAATGCCAGGCTAGGGCTGGTCAGAGTTCCTGAGACTCAGGATTACTGTTGAGGTTGCTAATGGAAATACCAGAATGGCACACACGTTCCTCCCAGATGTCTTGTGTTCCCTAAGGGAGTTCTCTCACCTGAAAGCTGGGTCCCTACTTTTCCTGACTTGTTTAGCAGTGTCTCACATATAGATAGTGATTCAAGAAAGGCAATTTCTACCTTTAAATGGCTGCGTAACTTTTCTTGCCCTCTTTTCCTTATGTGTGTGGCGTATAATATCAATTTAAGAATCTTGCTTTCTATCTTTCGTATTCCCACAGTATCCATTCCATTCAGCTAGACGCAATGGGAGTGGGGAACGCTACTGACCTCTCTTCTTTAGCTTCTATATTTTTGGATATTTTATTCCATATTATGAAAGTAGGATATGGCATCATCTGCACAGTCTCTCGCATGTGGTGTCAATCCACTTTTGCTCTGTAATAAACAATCACAAACTCAGTGGCATATGGCAATAAATATGCATTTTTCATGCATCTGCGGGGTTCACCCCATCCAGGCTGGGCTTGCCTTGAGGACTCTGCTGGTTTTGGCTGGGCTCACTTAGACATCTCAGGTGAGCTAGAGTGGAGTGACCTAGGCCGGACCTGGCTGGTGAAACTCAGCTTCATATGCTTTTCATCTGTCAGAGGCCTGTCTTCTCGTGATGCTAGTAGTTGCACAAGAGAATCAGCCCCACGCACAAGCTTCTGCTTATGTCACTTCTGCCAGCATCATGTTGGTCGAAGCAAGCACATGGCTGAGCATGGCAGGGCCAGTCAACCCGACCGCAGTGAGAATGCATGACAC
>NW_006436810.1:10223590-10264330 GCF_000325575.1 Pteropus alecto
CGGGGAGGTGTGAGGAATCAAGGCTAGCCGATAGCATCTAACACGCATGGAATGGGCTACCAGTGACTAGTGACTTAGGAGAAAATTTCGGGAAAAGCTGACTCTGGTCACATAATGCCTTCCGATTTTCTGCCCACCGCAAGGACTTCACTGACTCCTATTTAGATGAACTCCCATGCTTCCCCAATCAATAAGGCCCCTGTCATCCTCTCTTTACACTGCTGATTCATTAATTCCTACATACAGCTATTGTCCCTTCTATTCACCTGTTCCTATCTGAATCTTTTATTTTATTTTAAATTTTTTATTGCGGTATCATTGACATACGACATCATATTAGTTTTAGGGGTACAACATAATGGTTCAATATTTGTATATATTGCAAAATGATCACCACAATAAGTCTCATTAACATTCATCACTATATACAGTTAGAGATTTTTTTCTTGTGATGAGAACTTTTAAGATTTACTCTTAGCAACTTTCAAATATACAACACAGTATTATTAACTATAGTCGCCATGCTGAACACTATATCCCCATGTCTTATTTATGTTATAACTGGAAGTTTGTACTTTTTTGATTCCTTCACCTATTTTGCCCACCCCCACCGTTGCCTCTGGCAACCACCAACCTGTTTTCTGTACCGATGAGCTTGTTTTTTTTTTTTTAAATTCCACTTATAAGTGAGATCATATGGTATTTGTCTTTGCCTGACTTATTTTACTTACTATGATGTCCTTAAGGTCCATCTATGTTGTCACGAATGGCAGAATTTCATTCTTTTTTATGACCACCTATCTCAATCTTATTTACCCTTCCCCATTCTTCGAGGGACAGATCAAGACCCATTTCCCCTTGAGTTGTGCACTAAAACATTCTCGCCAGTTTTCTAAGCTCCCAGTGCCCATAGCACGTCTAGCATGCCACTTCGTTATAGTCTGTATGTTGTTTTGTTCTGAACCTCTATGTATGTGTAATTTTTAACTGCCCAGGCAGAACGTGGGCTCCTTGAAGAAGTGGGAAAAACAATAGCTTTGGAATTGGAAATTTGAGGTCTGGTGTTGGCCTTGCCATTACCTAGTTAGGGAATCTGTTTTAGTCTGTGTCTGTGCATTAACATCTGGGCCAACGCTGTGAGGCCCAGAGCGGACAGTATCTAATATAAGACATTCCGCTGTATACCTTACGTTTCTCCTCAGTTCACCATAGCATCTCATTTAGCACACTGTTAGGCACAGGGTAGGTTTTTAACATATGCTTTTTTATCGATAGACGAAATGATTATTTTATGTGCATAATGAAGTAGGTGAGGCCAAAATAAATTTAATCTCATACTATCAAATGTAGAAATCAATCAAATGCAGTGAAGACAATTACTCAGTGGGGGAAAACTGGCCCAGAAATGTTGTAGTTAGTCAATGATCGTTTGTCAGTAATAATCACTTAAAGACATAATAAACTAAGTCATTTCTTTTATGGCCGAATTGTAATCTACTAAGTTCTTGAGAGTTTAAAGATTCAGTATTTATTTTAATCAATGAATTCATTATCTTAAATTGGTGAAAAATGAATATTCCAGATAAAAATATAGGTTAGATTAAAACCTGACTATGATGGAAGGCACCACAAGTAATAGAGGGAAAAAAATGTGGACAATGAGATAATGTAGGTAAATAGGAATGCTGCCACGTTTTCCAAAAATGAAAAAATAAAAAATAAAAAAAACCCAACAAAAAAACAAAAAAAAAACAAACAAAAAAAAACCCAAAACAAAATAGAGTTTCTCTTGATAGTTAGAGCTTTGGCAGTTTGTCAGGTTGCTTGTAAGGGCAGGAATGATTTCTTATTTGGATTTTGATTCAGTAAAGTTACCCACCAAGTAAGCTTTCAGAGAAAGTTTGCCTGGCCTCTGAGTATGGATCTGTCTCCCAACTATACACTTTGGCAAGCTAAATAGTATCGTTTCTTGTCAAGTAAGATTGGTGGGGCTGGTTTCAGGCTGGGAGCTCATCCCAAACTGCGCTGGCTTGGGTTTTCTCCTTGCTCCCTTAGCGGGCTACACATCATTTTTGATTGTTTAGGTCCCTATGATGTGTGTGGCAAACGAGAGGTGACTTTTTATCTAGAAGCAGAAGCTGACTGATAAACAGCAGGGATGAATAATTTATAAGGTAGCAGTATGGAAAGTGGCATTTCACACTTCTTTCCATGTAAAATGTCACATGAATTCCAAACAGGCTAAACAGTTCAGAGAAAAGAAAGAGAGGCTCTATAATGTGGTAATTATGACATTACTCAAAAAGGATTCGGATCCAGATATTGCTCTTCATGGATTAAATGTGAAAGGAAATTACGGTTTCTCAAATCGATGTTAAGAAATAATTATTATATACATGGAAATAGCATCAATAAGGCAAATAGGTTTGGGTTTTTTTTCCACTCAATTTCAGTCAATTTACAGTAAATGAATCTTGAAAAGCTTCGTTTTTCATTTTCTAATCATGCGGTAAGCTTTCCATTAAAAGAGAACCCCAAAATGAGGTTTGATATATTATTATGCATCATATTGCATGGTTAACATTAGTCCACTTAATCAGAAAATCTAATCAAATTGGTCTCTGAATTCAAATCATCAAGCCGTTACTAGCTCTTTATTAGTCGAGATGCTTAGTAAGATCAAACTGAAACTGCAGAATATCAAACTCTTGAAAGTGAGGCCATGTTTTTATCCCATTTGATAATATTTAGTAAGGTGATGTTTTGGAAAGCTAAAAATATAGAGTTATCTTATTAAATTATTGAATTATTACTTAAGCTGGTTGTGGTAATATATCATTTTTTGAAGAACATCAAAAAAAATCTAGATTTCTCAAAGAGATCTGTTAAACACCCTCATATGTAAAATATTATAAGGAACATTCTGCGGGATAGAAAAATATTGTTATTGCTTTCTTCTTTAACGACTCATCGTTCATTCTGGATGGGAGGAGGGCTAGAATTAACACCTTAGAGATAATGAAATGGGTTAGAGTTCGGTGCTGATTATTGCTCAGTAGAAATTCAAAAAGAAGAGTCAGCCTGCCCTGAAACAGTCATGGAAGGCTTCAGAAATGACCAGAAAGTTTGTTATTTATTTCTCAACTCATCCCTTTCCCTCTTCGGTTTACCAATAACTCAGAACGATTCTATCAGCCAAAGAACTTTTCGGTCTCCATCTCCTCCTTCATCCTGCCGTCAGCCTGAACTATGTCATTATCTTTCTAAATGGTCCCTTTACATTCCGTCTCACATTTCTATGCATCCTAAATGCTCCTGTTTGGGCGTTCTTCCTAAATATCTCCATTATGCAGAGAGCTAAACAATCTTATCTCCTTAGCCAAAGGTTCTTCTTGAAGGAAGGGTACCTAACTTGCCCATGCTTACAGAGTCAGAAAGTGGTAAGTCAGGACTCATAAAGCCCATGCGCTTATCCAAAATATCATATGGGAATCACACATGAATTTGCTTGTCTCCTCGTGAGACTGTAAGAATAGCAACTACACTGCGTGTTATTCATTTCTGTATCATCAGTGCCATGTTTTCATCAGATACAATAGCCACCTGTTAAAACATTTTGGAAATCTTGTCTGTTGAAGATGGAGTATCCAAGCAGGAAAATGGAATCTGTACCAGCTACATCATGAGAGGATATTTAATAGTGAAAACTAACTGAAAAAGTCTTGGAAAGGCTAAACAGATAAAAAGAGGAGTTATTGTTTATTGGGTAGGGTGTTTCAGTTTTCCAAGCTGAAAAGATTTCCAGAGATAGATGGTTGTGATGGTTGCAGAACATTATGAATATATTTAGTATCACTGAAACATACACTTAAAAATGATTAGGATAGGAAATTTTATGTTATGGGTATTATACCACAATAGAAAAAATGAGGAAGAAAAGGGGACAGAAACTCAACCTAGAAGTTAGTACCAACAGAAAGCGGACCAGTGTTAGCGTGAGAGGGACAAAGGCAAAGCTGGCATTTCTAGGGCTAAGGAGCAGAGTTGCGTGTAGTGACTTAGGACACAGAAGGAGGGACTCTGGTGGGAGCAAGAGACATGGAAGCGATACAGCTAGTGACAGTGACAGAGCTGGAGGACGGTGCAAAGACAGGTGCTGGCTTCTCTTCGCCCACTGTTCTCCAGTCACCCCATTGGCCTAAGCCCAGGGGAAGATGCCCAATGCACTCTGAGTGATTCCATTTGCAGAAGTCAGGAGTAGGAGGAAGGCAGGGAATGGATTTTTGGGGGCAAACAGGCACAAAATTTTCACAAGGAAAGATGCTTCAGGGGGCAAATAGTGACGTCTAACACATGATAGAAAAAATACAGCATATGGGGGGGCAGTAAAATTGTTACTGAACTCAAGGGGTTCGTTTCACCTGAACGTGTCAATAGCCAAAAGAGGCAGGGGCAGGAGTTTGCAGCAAAGAAAACAAAGGTTTAGGTAAGGAAATGATGCCAAGCCTGGAGACACATGTGAGCTAGTGCTCAAAGATCTGGCTCCTCAAAAGCCTCTAGGGCATAGGTTTTGTAGGGGAAACTCATTAGTCATGGTAGGTAAGGGAGTCAGGATCGTGGGCTTTACTGATTGGTCGGGGCTAGGGTAAGAGGCAATTGATCATTGCATCAGGTCCTAATGTCAGTCATGGGGTCACTCTGTCTGGTTTCAAGGGCATGCTGCTAGGGGTAGGGTCATCCACAGGTGTGGAGCTGCAAGATGTTATCTTTAGTTTGACCAAAACTTCTGTTTCTGTGGTCAAGAGACCTGAGGCTTTGTTCCTAAGACTGTTTGATGCTGACCTAAGGACTTAGTGATTAAGGCAGTGGTACTGCAGAAGGATAAGGAAGGAAAAGAAGCCAGTGAGCCCAAGGCCAATTTGAATCAAGGAGAAAGAGAAGAGGAAAAATCATTTTAAAGAAGTAAAAATTTGCGTGGTTACAAAATGAAGAAGCTATTCGTTGGAAGAGACATATAAACATGAGTATTTGTGAGTATAGGGACACATGTTTCAATAAATATGACGAGACCAGTTTTGGAGGTATCTTTAAACCTAAGTAGAAGAGCTTTTATAGAACATCGCTAAATGTTTGGAAGCAGAAAGCATACGTGCGATCTTTAGTGGAATATGAAATCATGAGTTAAATACACACTGGAGATAGCTTAGAACAATTGCCAAGCACAGACTCAAATCCTAAGAATTAAATAACGGAGAGTCGTGATATCATCTCTCACAACCCTATTCTCCTCAAAACGCAGTTCAGTTGTTATTCCACATAGCATGCTTATGAGGCAGGAGTTGTGTCTATTTTATAAATCAGGAAACTGAGGTTTAGAGAGATCAAGGCCACTCCTCTGGAAAGTGGAAGAGCTGGGATTTGAACGAGGCCACTGGACTCCAGTGCGCAGGTGCTGACGGCAGTTCCTCCTGCCCTCAGCCCTCCCGTGGCTGCGTTTGGAGATCTCTGAAGACGGATGGCACAGGTGTCGGTAGCTTGGTCCAGTGATTTGTCGCTCCACACTAAATACGTGATTTTTAGTTTTAATTTCCAAATGCCTTTTCCTCCCTGTGCTTCCTTCTTTTACCCAGGTAGAGAACATCTGCCCTGGGAACGGTATTTATCTGGATTCGATCTCTTATTTTTCCACATGAAACCGCTTCCTATGTGCTGATGTATGAGAGTAAAAATGGATTAGTTTGTAAGGAACAATCTCTGCCATAGGAAACTTCAATATATTTGAAAGGGTCATATTCCTTTCAGGATATTTCACCTCCTTTGCTATTTCTTCACGGGTTCTGTTCTTCCTAACTGCTCCTTTGCTCTTATCCGGAGGCTTTGTTAACTGTGCAAATCTTCACGTCTTCGAAATCGATTTTTCTCTCCTTTCTCTTTGCATCAAACTGGCCTGGTCTAGGCTAACACCACCACGACTCCCGCACTGGCTCCTTTTCTGTCCTCATCCTTCCACCTCTGCACGCACCTCACGACCACTCCCTTAATCATTAAGCGCTCAGGTTGGCATTGAAAAATCTTAGGATCAAAGCCTCAGGTTCGTTGACCACAGAGACAGAGTTTTGGTCAAACTAAAGATAATATCTTGCAGCTCTAGACCCATGAAGGTGGAATGACGACCCTACTGGCCACATCCCCTCGAAATCAGATAAAAGAATGCCATGACTGTCGCAAGACCTGAGGCAATGATCGATTACCTCCTACCCTAGCCCCGACCGATCAGGAGAGTTCCATGAGCTTAACTCCCTTATCTATCATGTAAACCTTCCCTTATATAACTCAGCCCCCAGAGGCCACCACGCTGCCAGGTCTTTGAGTATTAGCTCATCTGTGTCTCTGGGCTTGGAGCCATTTCCTTAAATAAACCTTTATTTTCTTTGCTGCAAACCTGTTTGTTTCTCATTAGGCTTTTATGTGTGCAGGCAAAATGAACCCCCTTTATTCTGATAACACCTTTTCTAGTTTCTAGTTTTTTCTAAAATCAATTGCATGGTTATTATAGTTTGCATGATATTTTTTTCTACCATAGTGTTGTAGCTTGGAAAACCCTTGTTAGCTTATCTGATTCTTCAAATTAAGCATGTTGGTTTTAGCCTTTTCCCTTTATTTTGATGCTTCCAAAATCCTAATAGACACAAGTATAGACATTGCTTGGGTGGATCTCCAAGGGACCCAAGTGGAATCCCTCCTCCTCGTGGAATTCTGAGGTTTGAATACAGTGATTATGCTGCAAGCCAGACGTTTTCATACTGTTCAAAGAGAGAAAGTCATTTAGAAATATTGTAAGAAACTGCTCAAAACATTTTCGTAGGGGTGTGCTTGGAATGATATTGAGTTGGCCCCAGGGAAAAAGTAAATGGTTGCAGATCTCAACCACTCCTCCTGAACAAAATCTTCTTTAGGACAGAGGAGATATCTTGAAGCACATTTGGTACATTATTACACATCCACTAATTAATTATAAGATTTTAAATGGCTGTGGCGGGCAGCCCGAGGCACTAGTGCTTTGGAAACAGATTTTGCATATCTACTGAATGGCATAATAGCTGGTTTCTGAAAATATTAGTCTTAGGGGAATCAGACCATCCATACATTACTCTTTGTAATTCTGTCTGAAACTTCTCCAGCGATGAAGTATCTTTTCATTTTAAGTATCTAGTGATTACCAACCAGATTATGTTATTTATGATAGAAAGTTCACAACTTCCTCCCACATGAACACACATGATGCTACTAATTGGCTTAGTTTCTCTGGTTACCAGTCACAGGCTGTGACCCTAACTCAACAGATACACACATGCATGTAGTCTTAGGGACTGGGAAAAGTGATTTGCTCAACCTACATTTCATTAGCATTTGCTTTGGGCAAGATAGTTTTAGTTGATGGGTGTGGGGAGAGCATTGACCTTGGGCATTGACCTTGGGCATTGCCCAAGATAATGGGCATTGACCTTGATCTGGGTAACCACCTGGTCTAGGCCCGAGGGGATTCCTGGGCCTTTCAGTTTCAAATCTGGAGAGATCCTAGACAAACCAGCAAAAACTGAGCACTCTACTTATCCTCAAAGAACTTATAATCTAATTGGAAGTGCATGTAAAAGATGAGAAATAAAATAAATTACTCAATTGTTAAGAGGGAGAAATTATTTTTAGCTGACAGAATTTAGTGTCAGGTGAGTGCAAATCCCTTGATATCCCTGGAGGCTAGGAAGAAAAAAAAACAATGGCATTTTAGCACCTGATTAAGTCACAGGATTTCATTTTTTTTCTCCTAGATCTCCTTCAAAATGGGCCCACTGATATAAAACAAAGGAAGAGAATGCTGTTATTACTGAAAATTAGGGAGGAGGGCCAGTTCCCTAAGAGAAGTTACAAAGAATTTCTGCTGGACGGAATGGCTGGGGCCAAACCGAAGACACATGGTAGGCCGTTCCACGGTGTCCTCCTCTTAGAAGACGGCGAAAACTTGCAATTAAAGGGAGCGCATCTCAGCAGAACTCCACGGGTAAGGCCTTAATTTGGAGCGATGAGAGTAGACTCTGGCAGACAAGGGGCGCGCTGTCTGCAGAATCACTTCGGCTACTGGGAATGAAGGAGTGATCCAAGGTGGACACTTGTGAGTGTCCGGTGTCCAGTGGAGCCAGGAGTGGGCATTGCCTGCCTCCAGGCAGTGATGATTCATAACTTCTTCCTGAGCAGGCAGCCTCTGAAGGAGCGGCCTGGGTCGTGAGCCTGTCACAGGGACCAAGATCATCACAGCACACAGTTCCTGCTGCAGCTGGCCTTGACTGCTCACAGTTCCGATTTTCTCCTTGTTTTTTTTAGGCTGTGCGTTTCACTAAACCGGGAATGCAAATTTAAATAAAAACATACAAACAAACCAAAAAAACCTCTTGAGGTTAGACTTGGAGAAATTTCTAACAGTAAGCAGATGGACAGTGAGGAGCCACAGGAGAATCCTCCCACTCTGTTTATGTGTAAACAGGAGGCTTGGAGAGACCTGCCTTTCTCCATGATGTGTAAACAAAACAGCCAACAGGAGGCCTGTGAAAAGATTTTAGAGCTCAAAATAAGGAGAGGGACACAATACTCAATATCCAGGAAAGGAACTGGTTTTGAAAGATTTACTACCAGAAATAAATTATATTTAGGCAATACCTGCTTTATGATATCCATAAAATAGAAGAAAATGGGGTTTTTATATAAGAAGTGAAAGATGACATACAATCACCTAAGACTGACATGAAGCGAAGGTAATCTGAAAGTCAAAAAAAAAAAAAAGAAGTAAAATAATTTGAGATAATTTAAAATGCAATAGTTGCATTTAAAACTCGAGTAGAAGTTATAAAAAGGATAAAACTGATGCTGCAGAATGTTTCATTAATAGATAGAAAACACAGTTGAGGAGCCAAACTAAATACAACAAAATGGACAGAAAAATGATATTGATGAGAGAGAAACCGTGGATACAACAGATTTGGAGTTCCAATATATGCACATCTGATGGGTCTGAACCAAAGACTAAAACAAATAGAATTATTTAAACATATAAAATAAGTAATTTTACGAGCTGAAGAAAGACTCAAATTTTCATATGGAAAGAGCTCAGTGAGTACCTGGAGCAAGTTATGAAACATGGAAAATATTATAAAAAGAGACCAAAATCTAAATTTTCTCTCCTTGAACATTTGGAGTTTCAACCATAACATGAAAGAATGCTAGAACACTGACAAAGTTGTCAATGATGCCGACAAAAAAAATTAAAAATGAATAACTTTCCAATATACTGATCAAAATAATTCATTAAAGATAAGGATTAAAAATACGATTAATAATAATAACATAAAGTAGCTAGAAATAAACTTAAGAAGTATTCATAAACATAAGAATTTTTATGCATAATACTATAAAACAGCTCGTGTGAATGAAAACTAGCATAGAGATTTAATCCCTACTTTTAGAAGCAAAAATATCATATTGAATAGATATCAGTTTTCCCAAAATTTAATGCAATTCTAATTAAAATCTCAATAAAATGTTTTAGGAACTTGGCAAAATAGTTCTAAACTATGAAATTTATCAATGGAAAAAAAAAGAACAAAAATATTTTGAAATAGAGAAATAATAAAGAGTGACTTTTCTACCATACTGTTAAAATGAGTAACACAGCTGACTAGGTAGAGATGTCAATACATAAAAACAGAAAAACCAGAAGTAGGGACAAATGCAGAAATTTACAGTATATAATTCATTTAATATTAAAATCAATGGGAGAAATATGAGTTATTTATTAAATAATATTGAGAATGTTTACTATTAGGAAAGCAAAATATTATTTCTTTCCTTATACTATGCCACAAAATTCTAGATGAACTACAAAACTAACTATAAACATAAATACCACGAAATAAGGAACATAATATGGGAATAAATATATCCACACATGAATATGGACTTGATTTCATGACATATTAAAATCTTGATATTATAAAACATAATGAATTAGAGCAAAAGAACACAGTAAGAAAATATTTAATCAATATATGAAGAACCTCTGAAATCCATAAGAAAACATTCAACATCTAATTATTAGAAAAGAATTTTAAACGACGGCTAAAGTTGATTTATAAAGAAGCAGCAATAGTGATCAAAAATTAGAGGGAAATGATTTTTATATAATTTCATAAAATGCCACTTTAAAATAGCTATTTTTTTTGTATTTATAAACTTGATGAGTATTCAGAATACTAGGAATTGCTGAGGACACGGAGAGAACTCTTAGACACTGTTGATGACATTGTAAATTTGTATGTTTGTGGAAGAGAATATAGAAAGATGCGCTAGTGCTGATGTTTTTAGAATTAGTTATAAGTTTTGGTTTATAAATTCTATTTTCACTTGTTTTCTTAAGAAAATAATAAAAAACATTTATTTAAAATAAATAATTGCACCATTACTTATAATAGCAGAAACTGGAAATGGTCTAATTATGCACCTCTACGTTATTTAAGAAAAATATGATATATGCTTGCCAAGGAATATTATGCAGCCATGAAAGATGTATTTTTAAAGACTCTAATAGCGACATTAATGTGATGTGAATTAAATCTGTCTCGTATATTTTCAAAATTTTCTGAGATATTTTATTTATATAATATTGTTATTTTTGTAAAAACCGCTGGTGATTTAGTAACACAATATTTGCAGCAAAAATTAGTACTTAATTAGTAATTAGTACTTAAGACAATGAATTTTAATTTCCTCGGAGATACTACTTAGTATAACTTTGGAGGAAAAAATCTTAACACTTGCTATGTTTTTAAGTCAAGGTTAGAGCCCAAGCTGTATTTTATATGAATCCGGTTTGTTCTTATGATGACTAGCAAGAACTTTAAAAATGTGGATAAAACATATGAAGGAGTACTCCACATGATCAGAAGAGGGAGCTTTTAGATTACCAAAAAAAAAAAGCAAAAATCTATGCACTCTGTTATCAGACGTATAATGTTATTTCAAGTCCATATAATGAATGCTATTGAAAAATATGCAGCCACAGAAATATTCCTTTATGATATCTTAAAAAAATCTGTTTTGTGATTTAACGATGTATTAAACTTACCTTCATCCTTAAAATCGAGAGAATTTCATCTCTCACTCTACCATAGTCATACAGTTTGTACATTTGACCTTTGTGTCGCTGACCTATAAGAAGCCTGGCGGATTGAGGTATATACTTTTATGTTTTATCTTTTTCTCTTTTGCATGTGGTGAAATTGGTAAATGAGCCAAGGATAGGAGTGACAGCAAGAAGTCATGAGCAAGTAACCACGGAATAATTAAAAATGTCTTATGTGCTATTTAATGAAGACACAGGGGTAAAGCTCTCTGCTCAAAACAGTTCACTAAAGATATTGCTTTACATATAAAAGCTGAAAATAAATCTACCTCTTTTTCTATATCAACATTCAGAGTTTAAAAACAGTGTTCCAGCTCCCAGCCTGTGTGTGAGCTCTTGATAAATCGAACAGTATTGGGAGGTACCATGGTACCATATTGCGACTGTGACCCAGCAGTGAGTTCTGATATTATCAAACAAGTCATGACAGTGAAAAATTCAAGCCAGAGTGCAAATGTCACAATATTGATGATCATTCTTTTTAAATTAGAATTGATTGAATGCAAGGCCTGTGTTCAATTCTTAGCTCTACATTTTGAGGGAGAAGTAGAAAATTTGAAGTGATTCACACCGCGGTCATAAGTAACATTCGAATGTACAAAAGAAATTATGACAAAACTCTACAAATAGAGTTAATTGTTTTCTTAAGTTAGTTACTTTAAAGAGATGATTACTCGACATTTTTCAAATATAAGGTTGATGAAATCCAGGGAGTGGGATCAGATATTTTCCATCCTGTGAGTGAAAAAAGAAAAGTTGTTAATTTCAGCGAATACTACAAAAACAACCAAAGCGAGTAATGGGGGAATGAAAGCATCTCTTGCTTTTCAGTGTGGATCAGAGCTCACCTGGCATCAAGCCGGGGCCTGGACAACCTTAACTGTGTCCCTTATTTGCATACGGCCTGGCTTAGGTCACCCTAAGCCTTTTTCTGAACTTACGTGTGCTGCTGATTTAATCTGACAAAAGTATTTGCTAGACTCTAGGTACTAAGTCAAGAAACAAGGACAGCTGAAGTTTCTCACAATGTAGGGAAGGAGAAGGGACTTGAGAGAGAAGGAATATCCGACATCAAATGGGTAGAAGGAAACAGGTGTTTGGGCGTAGAGAAAATGGAAGACTGTTTTTCAAATCGACAGGAAGAAAGATATTCTGTCTCTTCATTCCACTCTTTGCCTCTCCCTCCCATCGCTCATCGTTCATTTACTTTTACTGTTTTAAGAGATGAAAACTTCCTAAGAAGAGAGGCAGAGAATTTCTATAATTATATTTTAGATACTATATCTGGAGACATTACTTTTTCCTTTTGTTTGTATATTTTCATGGACGTCTGCTTCCTAAATATGGCCACATTTCACCCATGTGTGTTCTCTAAATCTGTGACTTTCAACAGTTATTTAAAAGCACCATTTATAAAGCCGTGACCTCATGCCAAATATTGGGTGAGGTGTGATGGATGCAAAGATGAATGAGACACAGTCCTAGATGCTCAGAACCTCATGGGGAAATAGGTCAACACACATAGAATCAGGTCTAAGGTTCGGTGGTAAGACATAGCTAGTCATAGAGGTGGGATCGGGCACAGAAGGGGAAGAGAGACCTGTGGTTAGAGTCGACCCTAATCTTTAAAATGATCTCTCTCAGGAAAATTAAAGCTTTTTGCTCGCTTGTCACCTGCATTCATTTGGGTTACTTTTTCTTTTTCCTGTCATAGGGTGTCAGAGAGTTTTTAACATGTATTGGGAAGAACTCTGCACCCAGAGTTAGAAGACTGGGTTTTCAGCCAGCAGCGGTCCCTGGTTTCCTTCGGTGCCAGGACTGTGGCTTCTAATTGCAGCCGAGTGATTTGGGAACGCCTCCATCTTTCCGAGCTGTCGGTTGAACTTTCCCGCGCGCTCTCCCGATGTATTCTACGCAGCAAAGTCTGCCCGTCAGATGGCACAAAAACACGTGTTCTGTGGTCCTTCATTAATGTACAGTGCAGTGTTTCAGGTCACAGATACGTTCAAAGTCATGCAAAACTGTGCAACGTCCCCCGTTGCTCTAGACGTTACTACAAAGAGAAAGCTGGCTGCAGTTTGGGACTTTCTATTTATAATGCAACCTTACTTTGACATAAAACATATATTTTTAAAGAAAGACTTAATATCTGATTGTTCTTAGAAGAGAGCTAGCTGGCTTGCTAACTCTGATTTTCATTGTTTTTTCCTTGAGGGCGGATGACTAGGACAGGATTCTCGGGCCTTATGGAGAACCCTGTGTAACAGACAAAGTAATGAGCTGTAGACCAAGGCTGGGCTTGCTCTGCGTGACCCTTCGACGCCCCACAAAGCTACTTCGGCGTGCTAGTTCATTTAATTAAATACACAAAAAAGGAAGTTGGAGCTCTTCAGTGTACGAAACCTCTTGCAACGTGAGAGAGTCACAGGAGGGCTGGTGTTTGTCCAACATGACTTCAGCACCATCTCTGTGCCAGACTTTCCCCTTCCTCAGCGAATGTTCCAGAACAACTGGTAGGAGTCAGGTCACGGATTGCGAATCAGGCCCCTTTCGTCACTAGTTAGCAGTAGAAGCTTTGTTTAACTTCCCTTTACCCACATCCTCAAGCGAGTGACTGCAAATAATTGAATTTACTCATGAAGTTTTAGAATAGATTGGTTTTCTCTTTTAATCTGAAATCAGAAGTAAATGTTTTTTACCTGACAAATTGCCATCTGTGCATTTATAGCTTATGCATTTCTCCTAGGATTTCCTACGTTTGAAAATCAGTTCTCGAGAGATCTGTGCATACATGGTCTGTGCATACATGATCATCCGTGCACACATGCGCTCATACATGGCTTCCTGTTTCATTACGTCAGGCTGTTGCCAGCTTCGTTCAGACCTCCGGCTTTCGGAGCGGGAGGGCAAGGAACAAACGTCCCACAGAAGCTGCGGGCGATCGTCTCGCTTGAGATACAGTATGTTTTGTATCTCGTTTGTTTTATAAAGGGAGCAGGGTGCTTGCTTTCCAGAGATCTTTCCAGGAGTGCTCTGCAAATACCTTCTGTGAAAATTTCAAATGCTTACGATAATCATTTGATCATCAAGAGAACGTGGCTAACCGCCTTTGCAGATGCTGAGTCACTGGGTATCTGCTGCTACAAAGTGCCGTTTATCTCCTTTCTCATTTGAATCTCACAGTGGGTTTGGATTCAGTGCCCCTTATGGTTGCTTCAACGCAGGAGAAGAGATGAAGAAGCTATATTTTTCAGAATGAAATGGAGCTGGGCACTGAGCTCCGACTCAGGGTGGAAGGAAATGAACGTGATAACTTTAGTGCTAGGAAAGGGGACAGGGCTCGTACAGTAGGGCTGCCATAACAAAGCACCCCGGCTGGGTGGCGCGAACAATTGAATTTTCTTGTCTCTTGATCCTGAAGGCCTGAAATCAAGGTGTCATCCAGGTCCTCTGAAGGCTCTAGGGTGGAATGCCTCCCTGGCCTTGTACACAACTCTGGTGGCGGCCGGCCATCCTTGGCTTTTCTTGATTTGTAGAAATGTCATTCCAATCTCTGCCTCTATTGTCACATGGCATTTTCTCCCGTGTCTGTCTTCATACTGTCTTCCTTCTATGTAGGTTTTTGGGTCTAAATTTTTCTCTCTTAAGGCCACCAGTCGTTGAATTAAAGTCGACACAACTCCAGTATGACCTCATCTTAACAGATTATATCTGCGAAGACCCTATTTTCAAATCGGGTCACATTCAGAAGTCTTAGGTGGTCATGAGTTTTTTGGGGACACTCTTCGACCTAGGGCATCTTCTTGTGGCATCTTCATTTCACTGGAGCTGCTCCACGGAAAAGCGAAAGCAATTTTCCAGCATAATTCATCCAAATGGGAACCCATTTTGAATATAACATAAATATAAAGCCAGATTCTTCTGTGTTGTGGGTTATAGGCCACAAGTGAACATGGCTTCTTGAAGATGGCTGTTCATTTTAGATCACTCGGGACAATTTTTCAAACCTTATTTTTTGAGTACAAAATAGATTCCTTTGACATTTCCTAAAGTTCCCAACGTGAGCTCACACTGGAACAGGTGCCTTTGCAAATTCTGCCACGTAAATCGATTTCACAGTCTGACAGCACCATCCCAAACTCAGATGCTCCCAATGACTGACATCCATTTCAGAAACATTTGAAACTTATCTTCAGTTACCACAGAAACATAGACAAGCACTGCAGTCTCAGCGACGACCGATCAACATGCTTTCGTGAGAGAATGTGAAACATTTATTCTTTTTACTATATTTATTCACCGTGGTTCCACATGATCTCGTGATAACAGATAACACTAGTGCTCAGGGAATAAAAGAAATCAACAAAAATTAGCATTTTTATGTCACTTGTTCTTAGATTTTCATGACAATTTTTTTTTTTTATTCATTTAGACGCTTAGGTTGTCAGCTTTCAGGAACACATAGTCTGAGCTTATATGTCCTCTGTCCCATAATGAGAACATAAACATAAGGGATAAAATATAATGACATTTTAAATATTTAATATTTAAATAAGTAATTATAAAGAAATAAAAATATGCACCCAACCGAGTACCAGAAAAGACTAAAACACTAAGAGTCAGTCCGGGCAGGTGTGCCAGCGGTCAACTTGTGTTTGGCCCCTGAGTGACAGAGCAGTCACAGTCGGCCAGGGCGAGCACACCCAGTAGAGGGTTCTCACGATTCCTACACTTGAGCAACAATCGATTATTTATCATCACTAGTTACCTTGATCGTAAGAATATAAAACAAAAAAACTTAACTTAAAATTGTACCAGGATTTGCCATTCTTCTTGTTCCATGTTGCTTCTAATTTACTCTTTTCTTATCCATTTCTAGCTTCCTAAAATAGTACTTTTTCAGTATTTATGTGTGTGTGAATTTCTTTATACACCATCACTGTCGAACTGAAATTTCAACTGAATGTTTTTCCTACAGTCGCTCGAGGATCTCAGTCCCTCGTTTGCAGCCTTTCTTGTCACTAATGGAAAGCCTCTTAACTGTCATTTTTTCAAGGGTCCTTTTTGTTTTCTTCCTGGTTGTTTCATCTTTATCTTCAGCCCGCAACTCAATCCGCGACTGTCCTTGCCTATAGAGGTTGTCACCTGCAGACCCCTAAATTTATTCTGGACCTTCGGTTCAGATTTTGATTAATACTGGGATATCAAAATGGAATCAGGACTGGGCGCGCTGACTGCAGGGTGCTGGGCGCGACGGCCTTTATTTTCTTCTGCTCAGAGAGAGTTCACAAGGACTCCGCGGACGCTTACAGAGCAAAACGTCCTTGGGAGATAAGGACGAGTTGCGTTCAGGTGTCTCCTTCGGGAGAGGTGACTCTGCTGCTTCTTCATCTCGCTCCAATAGGCAGATCTGTGAGGCTGCCCTCGGTCCTGTCTGCCTGGCTGGACACTCACCGCATAGCCACTTCTGATCGATATAGCATCTCTAGGAGACTGTGTTCACTGTCCCCTTCTTTACTTCAGCAATGTCCCTACCTGACCTCTTAACCTTCTTCACAAATCTTTTGGGTCCTCCAAGGCCTTGGGGCAAAAATGTCAGAAAGAAAAAAAAAATTGTCGTTCTCTGTGCTTCCACTTTTCTCCACAGCTTCCTGGAGGTGACGCCGTGCAGGTCCCTCCACCTACTTGTGGGGAGGAACACGGGGACAAGAGTTACAGTTCAGTATAAGGAAATGCTGCTTAGTGAAATCTAGGATCAAAAATTGAGAAAACAGCCCACTAAGATTGCATAAACATAAAATGCATACGGGTTTTCGACGAAATGCTTCTTGTTTGCTGGATGCGATGGGAGTGACGGTCTCATTCCTGAACGTCAGCACTCGAATGGAGTTTTAGTCCACGTCAAAGGGCCCACCCATTCTGATGGTGTCAATACCGTGGGGAGATTCATATATTACGCAAGGAGAACCTAGGTTAATAGTGAGAGATGCAACACAAGTTTCGATAGCTAGTGGTTATTTTCACATTAACTGAATTAGAGGGAACATAGCAATTCTGAGTGACATCGAAGAGTAATTAAAAAGGCTTTCTTCCCTGTGTCTTCCATACCCTACAGTTTCTAGTAATGCACGTAACGTGTTTCCGGTGACATTCTGGCCTAAGCAAAGGAAGGAAATGCTAGCAATGTGTCAACACAGTTAGCCTTTGAGATTTCTGCTTTTGCAAATGGAAGATCTGATTGGCACCTGAACTTTAGGAGGCTGATTTAATGCTGCAGAACTTCAGTGTTTTCAGGTTCAATTCGGAATTTTCTATGTGTGCAGAACTTCAGTGTTTTCAGCTTCAATTCGGAATTTTCTATGTGTTTTTTCCAGTGACCTGTTACTTACCTCAGCTTAGCCCCTAATCCCCTTGCTCTTGAGGTTGGCTTCTCCCAGCTTTTCTGTAAATCTGGGCGCGTGCACTGGTTGCCCGGGAGATAGGCTGGCTGAGTCAGCACCTAAATCTGGCTCTTCTGGCAATGGCGTCCTTACCCCACGCCTCCGCCTGGCTGCTTCTCTACCTCTGCAGACTGAGATGTGTTCCCTGCCTAGAAGCCTGACGCTCCAAGGACAAATGCTCTGAGGCCCCCACTCCCTGTGTCCTGTTTCTGCCACTTATCCTCCTTGCTGCTCCATTGTCATATGGATTTCTGAGTGCTCCGATGGCACTTATAGAATGCCTCGCTGTCCCTGAAATGGAAGGAAATAATGCAAATTTGTCATTTGAATCAGTGCTGCTCTGCCAGTGTTTCAATAATTAGCCCATGACCTGGCATCTGGAGTGTGTGTGTGTTTCTGGAATGAGAACATCCCGACCCAGGTGTGGCTGTGGTGCCCCCCGGAGTCAAGGTGGAGAGAAAGAGCTGGGGTTGGGCTAGCAAGTGGAAAAGGAAGAGAAAAAGGAAACACGACCTGTTTCATGCTTTCTATCCCAGGTTGGTGGTTTAGGTAGCCAACTTGCCACCTGCAGTTTTATTCACTTGCAGAAGAAACTAGACCTCAAACGTTACCTCGGAGAGTAACACGGAGGTGGAGAAAGACAATGGACACTAGTGAGCAAGTTACTGTAGACAGATAATGACATCATGGCTGGGGGGTGGAATTAATATGCACCTCAGGCTTGGCCTCTAAAAGATTTTAATCACCCTCTTCTCTCACTCTCCTGCTCCGTATGGTTGAAAGAGAAGGAATCCAAGATGGTGCAGCCACATGGTGAAAAGGACCCAGGTCTCCGAGTCGTCACTAAAAACAGCAGAGTCCCTTGTGGAGGTGAAGGGAGGCTCACAGCAGAAGTGTTCTGGTCGGTTAGACATGCCCAACCTCCTCCATCTTTCTGGGCATGTGCTCTGGGCAAATAGACCAGTGGTGGAATGCTTGGTGGGCATCGTGTGCTGCCGAGCCCTGGGGCCACCTGAGGTAAGAAGGTGTCATGGTCTTAAGTGGGGGGCCTTGACCAATGACATGCGTGTCCCACAGAGATGATAAATGCAAGTGGATCTATGGATAATAGAGGAAAGAGAAAGACTGACAGAAAATCTCTGAAGTCCTTAAGGATTCAGTGCCTGAGTGACTATGGCTGACCATCTGAAGGTGGTGGGATAGGTGGACATGTAAGAAATGGTGGCTTTTGCATACGACATTTTCGACAGATGGAAAGAAGTTGAGACAAGTCCTCTGCACATGTGGTCAAGGAGAGAGTATGGTGAGGGGTGAGGGACCAGAGAATGGAAGCCAGGCTTGCCCAAGTACAGCAATGTGTTCTGGTTTCAGTAGCATCAGAGGTACTAAGGGACCTTGGATTATCATGTTATTAGTTTTAATTTAGAAGAAGGAAAGAGCGATATCACCAATGCATCTCTGAGATCTATAATGAGAGAACTCTAATGCAGAATCAGACCTGGGGTGGGGAGGATTAGAGGTCAGCAAGGCTCTACCACCTGAGACCTGTCCGTGATAATCAAAGGTCTAGAGTGATGACAGGCTACCTCCATATCTCTGGGCACAGGGCTCAGGCCATTGCGAGTGGCTTTAACCACTGCTTTGCTCTGTGGAACCAAAAAGCACAAGCAAGAGAGCTGGGCTAGGTAGGCAAACGACCTCTAAAAGTCTACAGTCTGGATCGTATAATTAAGGTAAAGCTGCAGAGGATTACACCTAGGTTTCCGTTACTTGTAGCAGTGTCTTAGACTCAGGTTGGGAAGCCATGGGAAAAAAACGAACAAACCACGGATCTCTGACTTCTAGGTAGTGATCAAACTCTGGGTGGGACTCAAGGAAGCAGACATATCCACTTCCATTATGGCTGTAGGGAGGGTGAGATTTTCCTATAAAATTACCAGTATGGTAAGAAGCCGTTTGATTCAATGGGGGAAGCTAAGGATGGCTTGGGAAATAAGGGACAGGAAAGTCATGGAAGAAGAAATGAATCGCCCGAACGTTTGAGTTAGTATGACAAGTTGATTCTGGTCCTGTCAGGTAGATGCAGTGAGACAGGGAAGCTGAAAACTCAGATCAGAGGATTTAGTGACTGTTTTTGGGGCCAAAAATAGTTGATTCCCATTCCTTGGTCACAGAAGGCTATTATAGTTGTTCCCCCAGGACTAAAGAATTGGAATCAGTATTGACAAATGTGAGAAGGTTAGAAAATAAATGGCGAGACAAATAAGGGTGAGAAATAACTCTTTTAATGGGCTCACACACACAGCTCCTAGGGTGGAAGGCAAGTGTTGCTTTCAAAACCGATTGTATTTGGTGTGTAATAGACACTGTCCCTTAGCAACCAGCCCTAAAGAAGTGTCCAAATGACCCAAACAAATAATTGGTTTACATATTTTCTCACTCATCTCTCAGTCAATAAACATATATGGTAAAGCCTTCGGAAAGACTGCAAACTCATTACGCAATGAAGGATAGAGCAGGGAGAAAAAAAAAAATAACAATGCTTGTTGTGTTTTTTCCCCTCATGCAGTGTATTAAAAATTTTAATTTCTTTCCCCACATATGTGATAGAGGAGAAGCGCTGCCTAAAAATGAACTAGAATATGTTTAATCACATCATCCCCACATGAAAAAAATCACCGCTGTTGTAGATAGCGGTGTGAAATGGATTTTTTAGAGAGAGTGTTAATTTCACTAAGGAATTGAGAAAAATGGATTTGATCCCAGGGGAGGCACTCTAGTGAGTCATTTGAGAGAATATCATTAGCAAGTAGGTTAACGTGGTCTTGAGACATGGACTAACACTCGGGGTTAGCGCACAGGAAACAGACTGGTTTAATTGAGTCTCCATTAGTGACTGAATATCGCCACTTGAGAGTTAGGACTTGCCTATATCGCAAAACAGGGCGAAAGGTTGGAGAAATTAGACCGAAAGGACCTGATTCTTTACTAATCTGGACAGTTTTGGGCAGAAGGCGCTCGTCTCTTCATTGGTAGAAACAGGGATTAAAATTGGAGTTGTTTTGTGTGAAAAGCCATCGAGCATTTAAATAATTAGATGAGGAACTGATAATTTACTTACGTACATGCTGAGCCATTTACTTACTGTCATGGTCATCATCCCGTTATCGTCAGCATGTCTTCCATATATTTGGCTTCCGCTATTTTTGGAAGTATGTTGGGAACTTTTCCATACATGCTCTTATTAATCTTGACAACAATTCTGGTAGATGAAACAGTTACCGATGCTCATCAGTATCTGTTTTTTATCTTTTCTTCCTGAGCACACAGAAGGCTGCATTTCTCAGCCTCTCTGAGGCTAGATGTGGCCTTAGGTTTAAGTCCAGCCATGGGACAGGAAAGGGAAGTGGTGTGTGCCACTCTCAGGACAAAGCACTTAGTCATCAGTGGAGATCGTTTGCTTCATCGTGTTATGAAAATCTAGGTGGAAGCACTGTGTCAAGATGGCGGGGTCAACATACTCAAGTAGCTTGGATCCCTGAGATGCCTTTGGTCCCACAGAGGGCTTTGCATGGATAGGAAATAAAATTTTCTCGTTTTAAGTCATGGTGTTACGGTTTGTTATTACATCATCATTCAGCTTCTCTCCTTGTTTTACAAAGTACATCCACTTACCATTTAAATTTTACAGATGGTAAAACTAAGGCCTAGAGAAATAAGACATTTTACTTGGTATTGCATCTTAGGTTCTCGAGCTGGAGCCTGAACCTGTTTTTGTCTTCAAAACCTGATGGTAGTAAAATAGATTGGATAACCTAATCAGCTAACTGGGTCTCCCAGACTGACAGCACTGTAGAAGAATGGTCGACTAGAGAAGTAGAGTAGAAAGTCTTTGGAGGTCTAAATGAAACACTTGAAGAAGTTGAAGAAGAAATTCTTGAGATTCTTTTATGGTTACGAATTAAGTTACCAACACAGAAGACTTGGGAACCTTATTTCTGGAACTGACGTGGCCTCATCTAGGAACCTGTGCCTGTGTTTTGATTCTTTGTCTCTTGAGTTATTCAGAACTTTAAAAATACCTGCACTGCCAGGTATGGAATGAAATAAACAACAATCACAAAAGACCCTTCGCTTTGGCCTGACCCGCTAGACTCATTCATTCATGCTACACTTGAAAACATTAGGAATAACTACGGCCGTCATTACCTGTGGCAAAACGCTTTGCTGCGGATGGACGCACCGCTAATGACCACCCAGCATGAAATATGGCCGTGGAAGCATTTCTCCGTTTCCAATTCAGGGTGACTGGTATGTTTTTCCACATTCTGATTAGTACTTCGGAATCTCTGTGTGGTGCTTCCCGAGAACAGAGTGGGGTCCATTTTGTTAAATACTATGGATATGATGATTGGCCACCGCGGATCGAATGAGCGCTCAAGTTAACCCATCAGAGGAAAAACTATGTGGGAAAAAATATTACAAATTACCTTCCAATACAGTTTTGGTCCTTTAGCGTTCAGCTAGTTGGGATGATTTCCTTATTATGACATATCATGTTTTCCCATTTCATCTCTTTTAAGAATGACTAGCAGAGCTTGCAGCCATGCTTCTTTTAAGACCAGCTGTCAGTGTGAGATAGGATTAAGGCAGGGTGTTTCACTAAGAGATTGCTAATTCCTTGCCAGAAAGGATTTGGCCTCACTCATCTCTGGATGCCCGCATCCCAGGCTCACCCCTGGCACACAGTAGGTTCTCAGTCAACGCTGGATGAGAGAATGAGAAAATGAACAGTTTCTGAGTTCACTCAGGCTTAGATGCAAAATAATACTGATAATCCTGATACTACTTCATTTCTGATGTTTAAATCTGAACTATTCTCTATAGGATAGTAAGGAAGATAAATAATGATAATATTTAGAGCAGAACTTGAAAGCGCTGAGGTCAGCCGATAGATTTGAAAGTAGAGCACAAATGTTCTAATCTCGAACCCTTTTGCTGCGTGATTTTTGCTTCAAAGAAGCGAGTCTTGGGGCAAGAATTGAGGTGTCCTAGCCCCTTTCTCTGTCCTCTCTGGGTGACTGTTGGTCTCTAAAGCTGCCTCAGTAAAGTCATCTCAGTTGCTTCAGAGAAGTGTTACGCAGGCAATGTGTTTCTACGCCAGGCTTCCTAAGGATTATGAAAGGCAGACTTTAACACTTTTTAATAGTAAAATTTAATTAAACTAAATGTACCTCAGGGAAGAACGATGTATGCAAACTTATCACAAAATCAGGCACCATGGTGAGGAAAAGTGGGAGCTTCATGTGAATAAGCTCCAAAATATTTGGCTTAAGCAACAAAATCAACTTATTCTGTTTTCCCCTTAATAGGTCTTTTAACAGTTGGTTGTTTAATAATAGTGATCTTCAAGCTTATTTCTCCAATCAGCCTGCACGTGACTGTCCTTCATTCTCAGTAAACACTGAGATGGAATCAGCCTGCCACAGATGCTCCATATTCTATTACTGTGGCATAATCATTTGGGGAAATCTGTGAAGCCAATGCAAAAGCTCACAGAGTTATTCAGAAATATGGATTGAAAATGGAAGGCTAGAAAAATGGCTTGTCATAGCCCATTAGCAACTACACACTGCTATTTAAGAAATTATTTTTCAAACGTTTCCTTTTTACACATTACTAAAAAGAAAGAAAGAAAAAAAAATATCCAAACTTGTTTGTTCCCGAAGAACGAACATAAATGGGAGCATTTATCGTGGAACTTTAAGTCAGATTTACCAGGCAAATACTAGTATTTCCGCCGGAATAAATTATATGGCTTGACTTAAGAATAGCCTGTGCATTTTTCTCAGAAGAAACAATATTTCTGATATTTTTCTTGAGAACAGAAGACATTAATGTTAAGGTAGAATTTAATGGTATAATTTTATTTATCTTTGATGAGCAAGATTCTGTACTTAATGATTGGCCAGCACATCATCAAACTGGCTATTACTTCTTACATTTTTTCCCCCCTTTCTCTATTGTTTTATAAATATTTATTCAAAAATCTTGCCTCTCTGTAACCTCTTCTAATCCTGGCGCCTTTCTTGAGCATTCATCTCTTTTTCCAGAAAGATCCTTTCATTTCCCAATAATGGTGTTAACTTCATATCTGGACACACTATCCCCTCTGCTATGCTAGCGATTTTACTTGTTTTTTCCTTGATTCCTGGTTAAGAGCACGACACGCTTTTTTTCTTTTCTCTTTTTTTTCTCCCCCTTCTCCAGGAAGGAAAAGAAGGCACCTACTACTTAATCGTTACTGTGAGACCATTAATACATTCTGAGCCTTGCTCTGAGAGCTTTCACGACAATTTCTTATGTTTTATAGGATGGAAAACTGATATTTAAAAATGTGTCTAAAGATTGCGCACTGAGAATATTGCAGAGTCGGCATTGAACTGCTTCGTTCTGACACTCAAGCTCTGAGTCCTTCCACTTTCCTTCGGTAGGTACCCCGGCACGGCTAACTGCCCTCTCCTCCGGCAACCTGCTGCCTCCCCCGACGACCTGCCCCCTCCTCTGGCAGACCCTCTAAGGAGCAGAGTTAGAGGCGGTGTGAACGTGGCCTGCATAGACGGGTGGACCAGGGAACTACACCTCGCTCGGCCACTTATTGCCTTAGCAGCTTCCTTAGTTTTCCAGTGAAATGAGAACCAGCTGACCAACTCGAAGTGAAAACCTAGTGAATAATGCAGCACAATGCCTAGTTGTTGCCGAGAGCCCCCAAATGAGATTATTATAACTATTACCCTGTATATACCGTGTAGATTTATCCTGGAAAATAGGCCATAAATGACTTTCCTTGATTTGACTATTTCTTCAAAGTTCAGAATTTGTACTCCCCACCACTACAGCTATGGGGAGCAAGCACAGGTTACTGAGAGGACGTGCAGGTTTAGACCTCCAGGCTCGTCCCACTGCGAGAGCGATGGGACACACACCTTCTGCTCTCTTCCCAGTCCAGGGACCAGTGGGAATGCTGGGCTGCGTCACTTTGAAGCCCCTGTTCCACCAGCAGGGCCAAGACGGCCGGCGGCATTAAACCTCAGCCGTGCATCGAGTTCGCGTGGGCCCATTGTGCGTAGAGAAGCGGTAGATGGTTTTGACCTTTCTTATCATGAGTCTTGACCTTTGGAGGCCCACCCTGTCATGATAGCAGGCTGTTTTCCACGCTATCTCTTTGAGGATTCTTGGGGATTTCTAGGACGTACTGACATTTGTACTTCTCTCAAATGCGAATTTCTATTAATAAACTGACAAATAACTATCAAAGCTGAAGCGGGGATTCATGGTATTTGCGAAAAGCGCACAAAAATGGGAGAAGATAAGACATCGAGGGGTCCTGATTTCAAAGGGGTCCTCCCTGTGCGTTTCTTAGTGATACCTTCTGAACCCCACTTTGGAAGAGGAAGGCGGTGCTTCATTTTGTTACTCCAAACTCTTCAGCAGAGGATCGCTAAAAGGGACAAAACGTAAGTTCATCGTCTGTCATGAACCAGGATGATTCTGGTTTGATTCGTGACATTTTATACCCCAAGTCTGAAGAGGAATTTTCCACTCAAATGGCTAACATTGTAATCAGCTCTTTGATCTACTTCTGTAGACATGCTTGCCACATAGGCCAAAGAGCAGAGTGACCTCGAGATCAACTGAAGACTCGCCCTCCCCTATGCTTGTTCTGTCTAGATAGGAGATGTATTGCCTTGGCTTGTTCTGTAACTGCTTGTAGCCCATAGCTCCTCCAGTACTCTGCAACTGCCTGAGGACAAATTAACCAATCAGCTTATGCCAGCTGTAACTGCTCAGATAAGCCCTAGAAAAGTAAGGTTACCCCTGAGCTCAGGGCCGGGATCTTCAGAGCGCTAGCTTTTCTGAGACTGCTGGCGTAATAAACCTGAGTTCTCCAACTCTCCAGGTGGTGCTTGGTTTCTTGCCGGTCTGATTTTTCTGCAACAAGTCAATACTGTAACTTTCTGATACCTCCTTTGGTGTTTATTGGTGAGAATGCTTACTTGTGTTTTTTAATGAGTTTGCGTAAGAAGCTGGTGGACATGGTGATGATAATAAGAGAAAATATACATAAGGAAAAAAGCCGGAAAATTTTCCAAGAATCTCAGCATGCTCTTCTGCACTCCCATCGTCCCCACGCTGGGCTGGGGGGATGCACCATTTGTAGTCAGTTACCTTAGAACTGACTACACAGGAAGAACACTGCGCTCTGTTCTCCAGGGAGATTGGCACGCTGGAATTTAGCAGAGGCTGTGAAAATTACACTCATTCCCACCTTGCCTTCAACCCAAATCATCTGCCTTGTCCACTGTCCACGAGTACCCGTTTCACTCATTTCTAGAGGGTCTCTCTACGTGAGTAGGATATTACGTTCCCACATGTCCATCATACATACGCAGGTACCCTTAGAGGGGGTGAGCATTAATCTACCATAAGCCATCAATTAGTTTATGAGCAGAGATTATGCTATTAAGCATCTCACTGGGAAAGTAGAGATGCATGAGGCACCCTGGCCTCAACGAGGAACAAAATGAGAAAGTTTTCCAGCTCGAGCAAGGGCTTTGCAAGGGAGGGGATATCAGATGGGACAGTGGAAGGAGAGCCCAAGACATACTCTATGTCCCGAAATATTTTAAGACATTTCGAAAGCAGTGGAGATCGGGTTTTTTTTAAGTAAAAATTTTCTTATCGTGAGTCTGACCAAGGTGGCCTCAATATTCACCTGAGCTGGACGTTAGGCAGATTCTTCTTGCTTCCAGGCCCGTCACCTTCTGTAACCTAGAGCATTTACTTTAGAAAATCTGCCAGTGAACATTCTTTCTCTACCTTTTTGAGCTGTAAATCTTGTTAAAAGCCTTTGCCAGTTTTACAATCCAGGATTTTTTTTCTCATGCACCTGAAGCCACCTCTTGGATAAGTCATCATCAAGGAAGCTACTGCCCTTATTTCAAACTTCTGTGGGAGGGTAGGAGCCCATCGTGTTCCAGGTTACAAAACTATCTCTTTCCCCTTTGTAGGGCCAGTTAGAAAACACAGATGCTCCAAAATTCCCTCACCTCAGCTCTTTCGAACCTTCAGCTCTCTGTTTCAGTGGAGTTAAAGGGTGAGTTCTGACCTCTCTCCTATCGTCATAGCCGTGAATAAAGTCTTCCTTGCCTGCCTAGCTGTGTCTGATGCAATTTTTGCTTTTATAGGTGGGTGAAAATACTTGCCTGTCTTCCAGACACATTTTCTTACACAACAAAAAGTGCTAAACTCACCAGCTGCTTTAGGTTTTCCACAGGCCTTGGGCAGAAATGAGTCCTGAGGTGGGAACGTGGTTCTTTTGTGTCAGTGAGCTAAAACCCACAAACTGGATTCCTTTATTAACACGAAGCAAAACAAAATTCACGCAAATGCATTTTTAATCTGTGTTTGCATAACAATTACTTTCATTCTTCACAGTGGCTAATTTATTCTCCATAGTAATTTTCTCAGGCTCTCAGTCCTTGCTCACTTCAATAAATTAAGTGCTTTATAAACAAATCTTAGAACTCTTTTAGAATTAGTATCAAAATGCTAACTGTGGTCCTTCTTTAGGGCCCGGTTTCACAGGAAAATGAGAGAACTAGACTCAAAGTCTTGAATACCTACTCTATCACTCTGTGCCACTAAGATAAAGTACCCCCATCCCTAATACACTGTAGATCAGCAACAATTAAACATCTACTAAGCATCCTTGTTATGATGGACCCCGTATGTAATAATCTTATCTAATGTTTATAACATTTACAGAAGTAACGCACTGTTATCTCTGCGGATAAAGAAAGGTGGAGATAGCATACCCATCACACACTAGATTTCCTAAGTAGTATAGTTAGCAGAGTTATATTTCAAAATTCATTCTGGTTGGCTTCAAAATCAGTGAATTTTCTATTCCTTATGCCCTTCCAAACCTTTAAAATGGGTAGATAGGTAACTGACGCATAAGTTCTTTCTGGTCTTGGAATTCTGTGAGCTCGACCTCGAGATGTAACCCTCACAGGGAGTATTTTGGACCCAGAGAAGTATATATAATCCAGGCGTTTCGAGGAGGGTACTAGAAACAGTTCTCTCTTCTATGAGACTTAGCAACTCCTTATCCCACTGGGTCACCACTTGGGATAGTTGCTAAAAGAGCGTGTAGGGTGTTAAGGTGGCCCGAATCAGCACAGGTTCAACCAGAGTAGCCCCCGGTCTCTCCAGAGAGCAGATTCAATCTTTGTCTTTGTGTTTTCATGTTATTTTCTCCCTCTAAACCCAGAAAAGTGATATTTATGGTCGAGCCTTTCTTGAGAAGCTTACAGGGTGTAAAAAATGGAGCTGTCCACAGGTTGGGCTTGTCCTGCTCTGCCTGCTCCCTTTGTTTGCCCTTTGATAAATAGGAACATCATTTCCGCAAGATGTTGTTTTGTCTCTTAAAGAGTAGTGAGAATATCGTGCATCTTATGGAGATTTTCTAACAATTAGGTAGAGGAAAAACTCAGAGAGCCTTGAGTTCTCCAGACTGAATGGATTATATATTTACATAGTGTGATTGCTGAATGGAGGCTTTATATTAGTCAGGGGGTGCCTTTGGTATTTATTCTGTATAAATAAAGAGAGCTTAGAGGAACCTTAGCCATCACCTCCTCTAATGCTCTTATTTGACAGAGGAAGAAAATGCTCGATTCGGTGATGTTCGGTGAAGTCAGTGAGGTTAAGTGTCCAAATTGCCACGCTTTGTCTCACCCGGCTTCTCTCCTTCTTCCAGGCCCCGAAGAACTTCCCACCCTTGAGCGCTGGGACACGGAATGACCTTTCACCCTGAGAATCAGCTGACCTCAGGGATCTTCAGATCTCAACACCAACTCATCCCGCCCCCAGCCTGTTCTCTCTGCTGTGTTTACTCCTTCTCGTAAAAGTCCCTTCCTGCCTGACCTTCAACACGCATGCGGACCTCACAGTAGGAACGTTCCTTCCGGGCTAGTCCTGTCCCTCTCTCTCCTGGAATACGTACGGTTATGCTATTGGGATGGCCCCGTCCCTAATGCCCTGTCCTCCCTTCCCCCACTGCAGTAGCCTTTCCAAATAAGGTCTCTCTAAAGATTTGTTTGCACTTTGCCATTTCCTCTTAACCCCTATTGTCTACCATATTCCAGAAACTGTTCAACCACTATTTCTGCATTGTTTATTTTATGCTTATAATCTACGCGTTTTTGTCTCTTTCACCAGTCTAGATCTTATTTCCCCAAATATAAAACAAAATTACTCGATAGAGACCCTTCTTTATGTATATTTTTATTTTTTCTTTCATGCACAGGACTACACTTTGTATAACATAGGGGCTCAATAAATATATGGTGTTTCATAATTGGTTTATTTGCTTTTCTTGACATAATTTGTTAATCGGTATGTACAGCGTATATTTAATGAATATTGCTTTTGTGCAAATATAGACAAAAATGAATCATAGGTCCCGCTTTTCAAGAATGCATGGTTTAGCTAAGGAGCTAAGAATTTTTGTCAGGCAATTAATAAACAACAGAAGAGAATATATATAATAACTCCAATAGAGCACAGAGGAAGATGTAGCCTCTTTTGGGTAAAGAACTCCTAGAAGAGAACAGATTTTTCAGTAAATACTGAGTGAAAGTAAGAGTGAGAATAGAAGGGATCAGGGACCTTCTCAGTGGGCGAAATAGCTGAGTAAAGTCTGGAGTTGGTTCAGCCAGTGGATCATCACTTCGGAAGTGTTTAGATAGAAATTCTGAGAGTTTCGTGAATTTGAAGTTGGGGAAGGGTTTAATTTTTTCACTGAGCATCTTTAAAACTAATTTACTGATTCACTGAAATTAATCATAATTATATCCAATTAATTACATATTGAGTTTTACTGGGCTGAACATAATAGGGATTAAAAAGATGAGATGAAATGGATACAGGTTCTTCTTATTACTTATGATATGGTAAGAACTGCTAGGAGTCCAGTTGTTATACACTTTCTGCTTTATTGACACAAAAATTCACCAACAATACTTCTTTACATTTCTATTTTAATTGAAAATTGCTATGACATGTTTCCTCAGAGTGGATGGATGGCGGAAGTACTTCTCCCATGAGCTTTTCCCAAGACACTTTCTCTGCGTCTCCTTTTAAAATGCTGAGATGGGTTTTCTTAAACCTCTTTGACAATAGGCAAGAAACTGAAAATCTTCTGGATTGTTTTACTGGATTGTTTTACCTCAAAGATTGATCTACTACTCAAGTCTTTTTTTTTTTTTTTACTTCCTATGGCTGCTTTTTTTTTTTTTATCTGTTATGAACAGTCTTGGGACATAATTTTGCTGTTGCTTTTGAGTATGCAGTCTGTCGGATCGATACTAAAATTGACAGTTATGGCCCTTTTCCATGTGTATGAAAATAACTAAAATATGGAGAAAAAAACAGCCACCATAACAAAATGCATAAAAAATAAGCTTTGGCCACTAAATATTTTTATGTGTTTCCTTCCCATTTTTTGAGAAGCAGTTATAGCTAATTATTTTTTCCTTCAAAATAAATGTGTGATCGTTAAAAGGGCCACCTTCCCACAAAGTGACCAGGGGAGGGAGTAATGAGAACAGAGCTGTCAAGGGCCCCAACCCAGTGTGGTGGGATGTTTCCCAGAACTGATGCTCTTTCTTCAGTCTCTAAGATGGCTTTGATTTTTTTTGTTAATTTGAAGACAGCTTAAGTCTCAATGATAGTTAAATTTAGAGAAACACTCTGCTTGACTGACATGCCAAATCTTTCTTTTTTTCTTTTACTTTTCTTTTTTTAGGTGAGGCAACCTTTGGTTGACCTCACAGATTTCAAGGATCTTGTCAGCTTACAATCCCTTATGTATATATTTTTATATTCTTTACACCTACAGCACCTGGTCTTCCTAGGTGGTCTCCCATTCAAGTACTAACCAGGCTCGACCCTGCTTAGCTTCCAAGATCAGACAGGATCGGGCTTGTTCAGGGTGGCATGGCCATAGACCCAAATCTTTGTATTGACTGCTGAAGCTGGTTCAGATTAATGATCTAAGATCCCTGTGAGAAGAGCACACAGTGATAAACTAAACGTTCACTTTAAGCAGGGGATTCTTTTAGGCTCTGTAGAATTTGTAGAGAGATTCCTGCTTAACACATTAGGTGTTGAGATGATTGAGAATAATGCTTGTTTCCGCATTAACTTTCTTCGTACATCTGTGAGATGTCTGGAGGACATTTGAGATGCTTGAGGAGAGCCAACGCACAATTTCGTTTTGTTTTATTCTATGTCGGGAAATTGTAGTCTCTTTAATCCTCCATTGGAAATTGTATCTTTAATCCTCCATTATTCAGATTCTAGAGATAAAGGCTTGAATGATAGCAATTTAGTTATCACATTCTATTTCCAGCAGAATTGTTTGTAGTGTAGCTCAAAATATCTATCTTCTTAATTTTAACTGGTTTTGCCAGTTGCCAGTTAAACCAGATTGCAAGTGAAAATGAATATCATCAACACACTTAAATATTTCTGTGCACCATACAAAGCAGACTGTAGATGATTACAGACTACTGGAAAATGTGTTTCCACAGAAACTTTCTTAGAAACTGCTCGGAGTGTGTTAGACTTAAAAATCACTTATAGATGTGTGCTCAACATTTTAGTAAATTTTTGAAAGATTACTTTTACTTTAAAAGTATATTATATTGAGGACGGTGAAACTACTCTGTATGGTACTGCAGTGGAGGCTACATGTCATTTTATGTTTGTCCAAACCCACCGAATGTGCGCCACCGTTCACTATAGACTCTGGGTGACGATGACATGTCAATGTCTCCCGATGTGGATGGTGGGGGAGTCTGTGCGTGTTGGGGGCAAGGATTAGATGGGAAATCTCTGTATCTTCCTGTCAATTTTGCTGTGACATAAAACTGCTCAAAAAGATGAAGTCTATTAAAATAAAAAAAATATGTATCAAAGAGAGACTAATATTCTCTAAGGCAACGATTCCTCTGTTCTCCTGTAGTTTAAATATGGTACATGGAACATTCATGTTGTACACAGATAACTCTGAGTAGCTGTGTGTGATAACTTTAAACACTTCGAATTATCATGACGCTGCTGATGACCCCTCATTGATCTCCCTAAGCACATGCCCAAGTTTATCCCTTCATTATTTTTTTCCTGGATTGTCATTATTGCCAAATAGGCCCCTCTCTTTCCACTAGCTCTCTCATAATGAACTTAGAATGGTCTCTCTAAAATGGTTCTAAGGGCACACTTCCTTTTTAGAGATCTCCAAGACTCACGAACTGCAGAAACAAGTCAGACCACTCGGCCTACACGTAGGTGTCCAGTACCACAAGTCTCTCTCAAAGTGTCTTGTCTTTGGATCACCCTCTACCCCTTTCTCTGCTAACAAATCCACACACCAGCTATACCTTAATACATATTGCAAATGCTGGCTTCACCTCCAGCTCTCTCCTTTCGCTCATCTTGTTCTTTTTTCCAGAATGCTCTTTTGATCCACATTCCTGCATGTTAATGTTTTATCATTCGGCATCCTTGTAAATGATACCCATTCCAAAAAGCCTTCTCAGACATCTCCCTTGCCCCATTATCCCTCCTAACCCATGCCAGATTAGCCTTGACACTGTACTTCTCCAAGAATGACATTTACTCTCTGCATAGTGTGGCTACCCACTGATCAGAACCCATCAGCTGATGAACATCCAGTATGTTCTGACCAATGGCCAGCCTGCAGTCTTTAAGATCTCTTGGTTGGTTTTTCTCATCTTTTAGGAAGAGTTCACAGACTTCTCTCTAAATAATATACTCCTCCTTTGTGGTGCCATAGGACCCGCGTGTGTGTCTATCATTGAGCTAATTACATTGTGCGAGAATCAAACTCTGCTTTGATTTCCATGCTTTGCCGGGGAGCATGTCTGGCATATATAGATGTTCCATGAGATCTTGCTGGTTGAACTCACTGAATTAAAAAAAAAATGAATGGAGGCCAAAGACCAAATTTAATCATCTTCCCATAACTGTTTATAGTAACTACATCCATAAAGTGCTTGAAAACATGTGTCGAATGAAACCAGAGCCTTTGCTCTCCAATAAAATCTTAAAATTAATCATTTCATAATATCAGTGATGATAATGATGATGATGATGATGGCAATAATGATGATACTTTCAAAGAATTATACCGGAGCACTCACTTTGTGACTGGCACTGTGTCAAGTTCTTTATAAGTGCTTATTTAATCCTCACGTCTACCCTTTGAGGTGGTTCTACCATTTTTCCTGACTTGTAGGTGAGAACGGAAGCCCAGAGAGATTAAGTAAATTGTCTAAATCCAGGCACCTTGTCAGTGCCTGGCCAGGCTATTATTCTGGGCAGTTTGACTCCAAATCCATTGTTCTCTTGCTCGGAACTTACTTTTGATGAAAGCCCATTTCGTTCTAATAAATCTATGACATATATGCATTGCTTTCTCTTCCCAACCACCTGTCTTTTTCATTAACCACTGATACTTTGGCTCTGCCCCCCATTTCCCTGTAGAACAATTTCAATCAAAAGCTTGTAAATAAACCTTAGCACCAACACCCATCACTGAAATCCTCTAAGACCCACAATGTTGCCCACGCGTTTAACTATTTCTTTCCTGCCTTCCATGAAATAGCACTTTCTTATCTCTGTATCTGTGTTTGCCCCTTCATCGTTTCCCAGCCAAAAATAACTCCTAAAAGTCTGTGCCTCTTTCCACCTTCCCTGGGCCACTCAGCTTCTCAGTGGCCTCTTTATTCCTTAGATATTTGCTGCCACCAATACTCCAGTACCTTTTCCTCTCATTCTAATTTCTCACCCACATGTCAGTTCAAAGTCTCCAAAATAGATGTTGGCTTTCCTTTCATCATTTAAAGAAAAAAAGCACCTAAAGAGTGAGTATCTCTCCTGTCTTTAACCATATTCTCAAATATTGATCCCTTCAATTATATTAGTAACACAACTGGCCAGTCCAGAGTCCCAGTTTACATGGTGGTTCCATTTTTCACTGTTGCTTAATGGAAGCTAGCCTGGTTTTGAACATCGTCCTTGAAAATCTGGTTTATGTTTGTTCTGTTAAGAGGTAGGTCAGCCTATGGATCAATCCCCAGCGCCTGAAAGTAGCCAACATCTTATAAAGTAGCAAGAGGATACCTGTTTTCAGCCTATGGATCAGTCCCCAGCGCCTGAAAGTAGCCAACATCTTATAAAGTCTCTTGGAAGGCGGCCCAATGACCCAGTCTCTCTGTAAACTTCTACCTGGTGTGTGGGGCTGTTATTATTAGTAACCCATGTTTATGCATTTCTATCTCCATTCGACCTCGATATCCTTAAATAATAGGGGTGCATTTCTCTTGTGGGTTATTCTCCTCTCTAAATTTGATTCTCACATACAGTGCCCAGAACATGCTAAGAATGGGAAATTTGGGGTTTTGCTAACTAAGTGAATTTGGGGAGGAAGGAAGTGGAGTTCAGTTTCACATGCTGAATTCTCGAAGGTAGAACTAAGTTACTCTAGTAAGAAATATGCTTTACTTCTTCTTTTGGGCTGTGCTTTTTGAAACCTGCTATCAATGACATCCAAAGTCACTGCCTGATACTAATGTAATGAGTCAGGTTAAATCAAATAGTAGTTGTTTTGCAAATGAACAACCCTAGTCACTTACATTCAACGCAGTTCGACTTTATAAAGATTTCAATAGAAAACGCGATTCTCTGGAAGAATAATTTTTTCAAGTTTTCTGAGATACTTGGCAACACAGAAAGTACCTAGCTATTCTTCAGCTTGGCTCATTTGACCTAAACGAGGAGAATGGAAAAGACATATATTCTTAGACTGTGACGCTGTCATCTGCCATCTGTCACCTCTCACCCCCAGGTCAGGATCTTGAATTGCTCTCTAACATAGACTGAAAAAAAAAAAAAAGTCAGTGAACTTTTACCTACTGCAAAATGTTATTTTATTTAAAGTTTTACAATCACAGCCTTGGAAAGGGTGTTCAAAATGAGTGGCAGCTGTGTGTGATGATTTACCTGGGAGCACTGAAATGAAAATCACAGCCAGCCATCACCTTAAAATCATTGGGGTGCAGGACTTAGGGGCGATTTTTTGAATCGATGATTTATTTTCTCTTACGGTGGTAGGCAATGCTTTGTATTTCACTCTAGACTTGCATGCAGACCTGTGTGTGCAGGTATGACCACACCGATTGTTACAATATTGAAAAACTTCTATACCCGTTGATAAATAATCACTGTGCTCAGGCCTCTGAGAAACCTCCTTCCAATCAAAGACCTTCCCTCAGGACTCCAAGACTTTCTCACAATTCAGCAAATAAAGGAAATAACCCTCACACAGCAGGACTCTCTTTTGGCTATGCACCAACACCAAGGCCTGTGCCATTCTGTTGATAAATAGTTTAAATATTGCCCCTGTCATGAGAAGTGGAGAACTTGAGTGAGTCGACTTTTATAAAGCATCAGTTTAAGAAATACCCTTCTTGTAGCCAATGCTTTGGATCTTTTTCAAAACGGAAGTGGAAGATAGCATCTCTTAGGAGTCAATTGTCTCTCATTACAGTATTCATGTGTTCAATTTCTTAATTTCTTTGAGAGCGCCTTTTTCCTGGGAATGTAATTTGCTTCTCCAGACAATCTCGTTTTTCTCTTAATCAGGCAGAAGGAATGAATACATTACAATGTGGTTCCTCTCTGATTCGTCTCTTAGGAATTCCAGAATGGAAATTAATGCTCAGCTGAATAATAAAATAATACGAGCTACTTAGTTTATCTCTCTTCCCTCCTAAATGATTGATTTACTAATTTAAATTTTTAAATTTTAATATGATTTAATGTTAGAAGCTGCATCAAAAAAAAAATTGATAGAGGGCATAGGTGGTAAAGAAAGCAAACCTAAATAAAGTATGCTCTGTGTGCTGAATGCTTTGGGGACCATGAGCTGCAGGATCCCACAGCCCCTCAATGTATTCTTAAGCATCCTCCCCTGAGATTTGTGTATCCTTAGAGTTGACCTAACTGGAAATGGGGAAAGGAAATCTTCAAATTCTCCAATATATTATTATTTTATGTTTTGCCTTATGCACAGAATTATTCTATTTGTGTAGATCCAACTCTTGATATTTACTTAGTTCGTGGACAATTATAATCTTTTTAATTGCTTCCTTTTCTTCCCTTCTTTGTAGCCATTTCACACGAGCATGTCTATTTTGTAGAATTAATGAAGGCGGAAAGAAGTTAAGTTCAAAGTAGTCATTTTTGCTAAAGGTAATTTATAACTAGTCTAAGAAAAAGTGGTGTAAAATGTTACATATTGAGGAGACCAATTAGAGTGAATACAGGTTTTATGTTTTCTGTGCATGTCATTTTCAAGAATGTTCTTTTTTTTTTTTTTTTTTATCACATATGCCATGGACGATAGGCCAAAATGAAAACCAACTCTCTTTAAGTACTTTCTATTTATTTTCAATAGTCTATGCGTTCCATAAATTTAGAGACAATATACTTCTAGTCTTTTTGATTCCTGTTCTTTGTTCAAGGTTTTATACATGATAAGTACTTAAGGACTATTTATCAACTTTTTAAATGATAAAGTATGCATTGTGTGTTTGGCTACTTCAGTGGGGAACAATGAAGTCTCTTCCCCTACCTGCCCCCCCCCCCAATTTCTATAAGTTTTAAGTCTCTTAAAGTTCTGCCATCTGCTGATCAAATAAATAATTATTATCACCCATCCTACCTTTTCAGTTACCCAATCAGTCAATAATATACAACTTACTGTGTGCCAAACATGTTTCCAAAAGAAGACATAGATAAATAAGACATTTTTCTTCGAATAAATTTGTTTATCTTCTGCATTAGAAGATAAAGATTTACAAGTAAACATTTTTTTCGACCTAGTGCAGGAAACGAAAATAGAAGTTTGAAAAAGTGTGATGAGAACAGAGAGGTGGGATGGACTCTGTCCTCAGAACTTGAGGAAAATCTTCACAAAGGTGTTGACATTTGTGCTGTAATTCTAAGTATTAATATGAGTTTCCCCAATAAAAGGAATGAGAGCAGACAATGACATTCCAAATAGGGTGGATGCCTTGTTCGATAATCTCATTTATTCAAGAAACTCAAGTTGCATGGTGGGGAGAGGCGGTGGGAAGACTTGGAGAGGTAGCGAAATGCTACTGTGAAGGACCTTCCATACCATGCTGTCTCTGTCACTTTCGGATGCAATGACAAAAATATAACTGGCTGCCCTATATAGCAGAAACTTGTTTTTCATAGCTCTGGACCCTGAAAGCCAGGCCAGGGTGCCGGCATGGTCAGATGCTTGGTGAGAGCCTTCTTCTTGGCTTTTAGGTGGCTGTCTACTAGCTGTGTCCTCACACAGGGATGAGAGAGAGGGAGAAACAAAGCTCTCTCTGCCATCATGAGAGCTCTATTCTCCTGACCTTATTGGCCCCAAATTGCCCACATCTCCAAACCTTCGGGGGTTAGGATTTCAACATGTGAATTTGGGAGAGGGGGATACAAACCTGCAGACCATAACACATGCTAAAGAACTTGGGTTTTAGTTAATAGGTAAAGAGGTGATTGGCCGAGCATCTAAGTCACAACTATTGCTTCGTTGGTGACATACACAGACCAAGGACAAGGGAGGGGGGGCAAAATCCCTTAGATTGTTGCTTGTAATGTATTTAGCTCTACTGTGCTATGTTATTATGGAAAAAGTATGCTGCAAAAATATAACAATTTATAACTAATAAAATAGAAATAATATGTTCTTCAACTCACATGTGTGACTAAAAGGGTTCCTCTTTAAACAGCTCCAGATAATAATATCCATGACTAAACATTAGGAACAATGTGCTTTTATTCAAAAAATATGGTAGTGATTCCTTTATCATTTTAAATATAATGGAAACCTTGACCTCTATATACTATGCCACAAATTTAACTTACACCTAAAAAGTATTCATGCTAGGCTTATGTGACATCTGCTGAGAAATCTAAATTACCCATTGACAAAGATCATTCAGATAGAAAAGGCTAAATCTATGTAGAAAAATTGAAAGGAACTAAATTGGGCAGCTGTAGGGGAGAGATGATAAATCATCCATTTATGTCAGAGGAAAGTGCTTGCTTTTGTATTGTTGGTATGTCATGTGGTTCAGGTTTGAAATACAAAGGTAATAATTTTTCTTTATATATAGCATCCATCCATGAAGGGCTCAAACAGCATTTATATAATGGTTTCTCACAATATTTCAGCGGAATAAAGGAGAACCTATGATTGCAACTTGTAGATCAGGCGATGGCAGTGATTGCTGGGAAAGTACTAGAAAGATTGCAGCATCAACTTTTTGGGGGATTTGGTACAACAAGCGGGTCAGACCGGAGAAGAAGGTTGCAGAGGGTGGTTGAATTGCAGAAGGCAATGTCCTGTGAGCAGATAGCTGCAGAAGTGTCATCAGAAGTGGGGACTGATCATGCCAAGATGGCGGGCATTTCTGTCCTATTTGAAATAAAAAATCATGAGGCAAAGAAGTATCTACCCCAAACTGAAAAATTACTAATTTTCCTGGCTCAATGCTTGTCCAGTGGCTCCTTTGTGTTACTTACTATCCATTTTCTTACTTGATGTATTTGTATTTTTTATTTTGTTTTTATTTTGTTTTATAATAAGGAGTAATGTCAATTTAAGTAAAATGTAAATTTATTAGCACAATACTAATATATGCCATATTCATTTAAATAGGGAAATGAAGGCAATTGAGAGAGCATCTTACGATTTAACTGATATTCTGTGGGAATTTCAATGTATTCAGACATAAAAAGCATCCTTTTAAATGATCTCTCCCACAGAAAAATAGGCGGTCTTATTCTACAGCATCTGCATGAACAAAGTAATTAGCAGTAGATCTATTGATAGGAGATTAATAGATAATTAATCATTAACAGCTTGAGAATTATTTTCCTTCTCCCATGGTTCTTTGTGTCTATATGTGTGTTGGGATATGTGTGCCTCATTATATTAATTATTCGTATATACTAGTAATGATCTGTTTTGGGCACGGTGCCGAATTCTTTACGTGGGTCACCGCGTGTAAATCCAAGATAACTTTTTCTTCCAATTGATATCATTGTTTCCACTTTACACAAGAAAAGCGAAACCAACACGAACCGTGGAGCTCAGTGACGTTAGCCGTAGACCACACACCCTCTGAGCCTGGCCTGCTGGGAGTGAGTTTAGCCAGGTTCCCTGGTCCCGTGTGGCCCCGCCTAAGCTTCTGGGGCTCGGACAGCAGAGAAGAGAGGGTCGTGAGTTCCTGCCACAGAGGAGGAGGCACTTGCTCTGGGCACGGCTGTGGTCAGAGGAGATGCTGAGGGGTCACTGAGGGTCTCTCTGGGTGGCTACTACCTACGTCTTCTGGGGGTGGCGGTGACCCAGCATGATACATCCGTGGGATAGTCAGGGGGGATGAAGGCTCTGGCTATGTGGCCAACGGTGCCGAAGAGGACAGTGGAGGCAGTTAACGGGGCCTCCGTATGCTTCCAAGGATCGCAAAGTGATGCGGACACTGGAACTTCAGTCCCTACACTGCAGGGCCTAAGCCAGAGCTACTGTTGTTGGTGTTGACACTTTGGGGTTATTTATATTACTTTGCTCATCGCTTGCAAAGTCTGGAAGAGCAGGCTAAGAAAATGTAATTGAATTTCTAAGACAGCAGGGGCCTCGATGTTTTTGGCACCAGGGACCGGTGCTCCTGTGAGAATCTAATGCCTGATGATCCGAGGTGGAGCTGAGGCGATGATGCTGGCGCTGGGGGGCGGCTGCGAATACAGAAGAAGCTTCGCTCACTGGCCCGCCGGTTACCTCCTGCTGTGCAACCCTGTTCCTAACAGGCCACAGACCAGTATCGGTTAACTTTTCTAGCTGTGTGCTACTGCAGCCAATGCAAGGGACAAATCTGAGAGGATATACCGTGTCGACTTTACTTCTCGTGAATTACAAGGACCCAGACCAGAGGTGGATAAAGGGCAGCCAGATTTGAAGGATGTTTGAGGTTCTGAACCAATTTTAAGTTTTCGGAGCGGAAAGAAAAGATGCCCAGCACTCTTCCTGATTCCTTCTTACCCTTGTTCATTCCATCTTCACTCGGAGCACGGACGTCTAAAACGTGAGTCGCAGGTGACTCCTGATGAAGTCACCTACAGAACACAGTTCCAATTGTCCAAGAGGTCACGGATGGGTGGGATCTCGGGTCCTGGTTCCTTTTCTCATTTTTGCCCTGATCTCTGGCCAAAGATCGTGAGTTTCTTAAATGGGCGTCTTTTGCTTTTTAATGTCACATGTCTGTCTCAGGCTGGTTTCTCCAGGCAGCAGTGCATTTTCCTCTTATACCCCATAGTTAAAATTCTCTCCACCCCTCCACGGGCAGCTTAAATTTCACCTTCTCTGAGAAGCTGTTCTTGACCTTCTTATTTTCAACAAGAAAAAAGGACTTTTAGCATTTCATTCTCATGGTTTCTAACATAATATTTCAAAATCCAAGTCTATTCTTGTTCTTTCCTGGCTTAAAACATTCACTGGCTCCTCTTTTTCTAGAGGAGAAAATAGAGCTTTATTCCATATGAAAATCAGCCTCCTATAAAATAGTACCTACCTGAATAATATAGCATTTATCAGAATATTTTTTAAAAATAAATATTTGTGTAATAAATATTTAATTGAGGGGAGACACTGAAATACAGTTTTTTAAGGAATTAAACAGTTGAAGTTTCAGATAAAAAACTTCTTAAATTTATTTTGAACCATATTAGAGTCTTAAAGAATATGAAAGATAATTTCAATATAAATTTATTACGCATTCTGTGACACTGTAAGAAAAGCACATGATATCCCCCTAAATCACCAAGGTGAATCTAAAAATTTTA
>NW_006436810.1:10264374-10269511 GCF_000325575.1 Pteropus alecto
GGGTTATCAGAGGCTGTCTATAGCTGGTGAATGTAAGCAGGGGAAGAAAAAAATAAATTCCTTCTTAGCAACAACACAGCAGGTGAAACAGAATTTCAAAATTTTATCTAGTTTTTTTTTTTTAATAAAATAAACACGTTTTCTTGAGCTGATCAAGATTTGTTTATCTCTTATTCAGAAAATGTAACTTCTCTGCTTCTCTAGTTTGAGTAAGAGTTTTTTGTTTTCCCTAACGTCACGGTAGGAAACACCAGCCCAGCCTGGACCCTGAAGTCTTCTGCACACAATCCTGTTTCTCTCACTCAGCTGTTTCTTTGTGAAATGACTCTTCGTTATTTATGTTAATTGGTTTTAAATGAGAATGTTTAACTAAAAGCTTTGATCTTAACATCACGACAGCTGTTATAAATAGGGGTGTCCAGGCTGTGTCATCTTCTTTCTTCTAATTTGTTTACTTTCCAGACATATTATTGTCTTTTTAATATCTTCCTGAAAGGAAAACGTGCGTTTGAAGTTTTCGTGAAAACTTTTGGGCTAAGACTAAGGGTAAAATGAAACAAACGTTGAACTGTAAGTTACGAGGTGTGCATTCAGAGTCCGCTTTTTCAACATTAATTGGAACATTAGGCAGGCTTCACTTCCTGGGCCTGTCACCCTACTTGTCATTGACAAGTTAATCGATAATGTCTGTATTAATTTTCCAGGCCTAAGTACAACAAATTATGTAACATAAACAACCAAAATTTATTTCCTCACAGTCCTGGAGGCTGTGAATCTAAAATCAAAGTGTCGTCAGGTTGGTTCCCTCTGAGGCTGTGAGGGAAGGATTTGTTCTAGTCTCTCTCTGGCCTGTAGATGTCCATCTTCTCCCTGGGTCCCTCCACACTTTCTTCCCTCTCTGTGTGTCTGTCTCTGTGACCAAAATTCCCTTTTATAAGGATACCAGTCATATTGGATTAGGGACCCCCCAAAGGACCTTACTTTAACTTGATCACTTCTGTAAAAACCCTTATGTTCAACTAGGCACACAGATGGAGGCAGTGGGAATTAGGACTCCAATATATACATTTTTTTTCCAGTGGGTTGGGGGACTGAATTCAACCTATAACAATGTCCAAATTCTTTCTTTTCAGCTTTAACATTTTGTCAAGGCCATATAAGTACTAGCTTGTCCTCCTCAGATTGTTTCATGGGATAAACACAAATGCACCTGGTGTCGGTTCAGGGGAAGGAATTTGTTAGTTCACAGAATCTAGAGAATGCCAACCAACAGAGATGCAGCTCAGGCCCTGACGTGTTGGCAGGATTCTCCCTCCATTTGTTCAGCTCTGCCTTGTATTAGCTTTATTTTTGTTCTTTACAGATCGACTTCTCACGAAACCAGAAACTTGACCGCTGGCATCTTACACGTCTTCCAAGGTGGGACTGGGGACGGAGGGGCGTTGATGACTATCATCCTCGGACTTTGAACAATCGCAGGGCAGGCATCTGAGGGCCCAGCTCAGATCAAGTTCTTACTCCAGGGTGTTTCCTTTGTGGCTCCACCCACGGAGTGAGGTGGGAGTGGGGCAGACAACCCCCAGGAGAGTGGTGGTTCATGGGGGAGGCGTTTCTGCAAGATTTACTACAAAGATGCTATTTAGGAATGTGTGTAAGAAAATAAAGTTTCCGCATTTTAAACCATCCAGTTCATAGCAATTTGTTAGAACAGCCCTAGGAACCACACGGACAATATGCTTCAATTCTGAGCAGAAAGCTTTGCACACAGATATAACTCTGCGGAGCCTCCTGACTTGTTTTAGAAGCAAGAATCAAGCCATTTGAACAATTAAAATCCAGAATTGACATTCTGAGGTGGAAGTTTGTGGGGAGATTGTCCATTACCGTGTCTTGTTTCAGGCCTGCTCAGTTAGACTCCAGGAGCTCCCAGTTTATACCTCTGTATTGTTGGATATCCTAAACTGTCAAGACCGAAACCAAATATACATTTTTTAGAGAGGAACACCTATCTTAAATGTTCCATTTAATAAGAAAAATTTCTCTGAGACTTCAACCTAAGTCATTAAAACACACAATAAAAAGCACAAATAAACAACACAAACCACTCGTTTTTCATCAGTCCATACCCCCTCATATTTTATCTTTTTCTATAGCTTTTAGCGTTTTCTTAATTCCAGAGTATGGCCTGATTTGAATGGGAAATAACAATTTCCTCTACTGAAAAATTTCAGATTGCTTTTCTAAATGTCACTGGTATTGGGCTTTCCCTGAAAAAAAAAAAAAAAATGCTGTCAGGGAGGCAGTTTGCAGATCAAGTAGATAAGAAGAGCCTGGATGCTATTATTAGCGATGGAGAAGGCAGTGAGTCTTCTGGTTACATAAGCGACATGGTAGCATTCTGGGAACGAGGAGAGAAATGGAATTCAGATCAGCAAAGAAGATCTGGGCTGTTTTCTCATTATCTCTGTTTTCTACCTAAAATGAAAATGAAAATAAAATAAAATAACAAAACAAAACGAAACAAAACAACACCAGTCCAGGATTGTTCTCGAGCCTTTCTGTCCTCCTCCCGTCATTTGAATCCAACCCGCCAAAAAAATAATATTGTCTTTATTTAAAATGTTTCAAGGTTGATTATCACATCTCTTGTTCAATTCAGTGGACACAAGTGAGAAATAAAAAGTCAGGCACCTTTGGAGGGAAATGTTATTTATATCACGCCCTGCTTTTGCTGTGTTACAGTTTATAAAATTCACGACAGCCCTTTCTCAAGTTTCTGTGTATTTCTTCACAGTTCATAATAATCTGACTGTTAGTTTGTAATTTCTTTTCTAATTAGGTTTTTGGCAAGTGAAAATGCAGAGCTGCTTTAATTCTAGTCCGTTTTTTTTTCCTCCACCTTTTTCTTCATTTTTCGTTTGTCTATTTTTTTATTCAGCTGTCGGTTTGGTGCTTCTGTGGTTATCTCGTCACCGTTGGCCATGGCGTACTGAGGAGTTAGCTTCTGGCAGACTCTTTCCTAATGCTTGTCAAGTTCCATTTCTCTCTCTCTGTGTTTTCTTAGTACATAAAGCTCAACTATCACTTATTGTTTTTTGAAGATAATGTTGGTCGTGAGCCTGGAACGACTTGAATAAACTTGCAGGAAATGACCCCGTCCAAATGCAGAGAGCAGTATGCACGGGTCACAGGCGATAACCAGCGCACAGCGACAGTATCAGTAAAAGCTGTCGGCTCCCCGGCAAAAACACCGAGAACCGCCACAGGCAACTCCTCATAATAGAACTTTTGCAGGAAGCAGTTTCTTTTCAGTGACATTGTCCTTAACAGCCTCCAAACATTCACCGTCTGTCTGTAGACACTCCACCTCCAACCAGAAATTAAAATTCCAAATCAGCAGACTGAAATACTTTTCAGCCAACCACTCAATTCTTAATCTCCTGAAAATTAAGGAACCAAAGCTTCAGCTAGGATAGATTCATGGCAGGAGCCTCTGAACAAGGTCATTTTTCTGTTCTCATTCCTCAAAGTCCCTACTGCGCTTGCGCACAGCTTTAAAGACAAAATGATGCTCGGGGAGGAGTACATGGGAGTAAAGTCATGCATGCAATCTGATTGCTCGAAAGGGCTACTAGGCGAAGTCTGATAAAATTCCTAAGACAGCAGCTCGGGTGCAACTGGTTTGCCGTGAGACATGACGCAATAATCCTAGGGGTTAGTTATTTTTAGCTGCAAAGTAGGAATGGTGCATTTGCCTCGTTTTCCAAAGCAGTCCACCACTTTCTGGAGCATGCATAATTCTGATGCATCGCTATGGTACAACATCCCTGGACCTACAATGTTTCGGGTTGGCAAGTTTAAGAATCGCCCCCTTAGCAATAAAGAAAAAAAGTGTGTGTTTTACTCTTGAAAGATCTGAATGACTGGTGAACAAAATTAAGCTCGCTATCCAGTAAATAATAAAGAGTATAATTACACAAAAATAAAGGAAGCGAGGGATCAGTGAGGCACAGACATAAAGTGTAGGTCTGTCACCCGTAAACTGTCCCTTTGCTGTGGGTAGGTGTAGGATGACTGCAAGCGGCTCCAAGTCTAGAGTCCTTTAACTTCCCAGAGACAAGTTCCATCAGGTCTTGAGGTGATTGTTTTAAACACGCGTTATATCATGTCCATTCTTTATTCCAAACTCTCAAGTGGCTTGCACCCCACTCAGGATAAATGAAAATCTTTATGGTGGGCTTTACCTTGACCTAAAGGCTCCACGAGATCCAGCCTCTTCCTACCTCTCCCCTCCTCCTCGCTGCTCCAGCTGCACTGACCTCCCTGTTTTACTGTAAATACACAAAAATGTGTCCGCCGCAGGGCCTTTGAAACTGCTGTGCCCTCCCCTCAGAACGGCAGTCCCTCAGTTACCATGCTGCCCTCTTTCTCACCTTCTGTGACTCTGTGTCTATGAGGACTTCGACTATCTGATCCGAACCTCCACTCAGCCTCTACTCCCTTCATCCTCTGTTATCTTTAGGTTTGTTCTCGCTCACGGTGCCTTCCAGCCTGGTACCGTCCATCCACGTGGGATTCCTTGCTGTCTCTCCAGCTAGAATGAAAGCTCCATGGGCAGAGAGGCTTCGTTTTGTTTACTGAAGCCTGGTGCTTAGAACAGAGCCTGACAGACAATAGGCAGTTAGTACATATTTATTAGCTCAGTTGGTGAAGTGAGATGGGCTGGCCTGGCTGGAGTGACATGGGTATCTCTGACTCAGTCACAGGGGATAGAATAGTTTAATGGGTCAGGCCTGACTCAAATGTCTAATCCTGAAACCACTTGGATAGAAGGTTGGGGAGAAGTGATTTTATTTATTTATTTATTTATTTATTTATTTATTTATTTATTTATTATTTTTTTTAATTTAATTTTTTTTTTTTTCAGGCAAGGCAAGCCTTGGTCCTATTTGCATTTTCCATAATTCACTCACCTTACTTCTTAAATTTTTTTCTGTCAATGTTTAAAGGATCTGGCTTGACCATTTCTGGCCTTTATCTCTTAGGCTAACCTTCTTCTGTTTAGCTGCATGGTTAGAGCTTCCAAATTAAATGATGTCTGATGAACTGTACTTGAGTTTGTGCTTGCAACTATTTT
>NW_006436810.1:10271014-10273649 GCF_000325575.1 Pteropus alecto
TATATCAATTATATTTGAATAAGATTGTTAAAAATTCAAAAAATAAAATTATGGCTTCAGGTTTTTAACACCTGATACCTATACCTGTTTTGTCCTTCAGAAGTTTAGAGGAGTAAAAACTTGAGCAGAGTAAATTAGAACCTTGAAGAATAAAGAAAAAATGAGAGAAGCATAAAAAATTACCTAATGCATATTTTAGGCTTCGAAATTTAATATACAGAAGACAAAGTATTAAATGGTTACTTAAGTCATCTGTTATTACATGGAGGATGTAGAAAGTAAGGGTTGTACATAAGGTATGGACTTTAATGTTATAAAATTGAATAGTTTTTTAAAAGGTTGCTAATGAAAAAGAGTGTGGATTCTTTTTCATTCGGAAGATCTTGGTTAGTGTTTAAGAGTCAGTTGCAACATTCTTGGCCCAATGACCTTGGGCAAGTCACTTAAAACTGAGACAATGATGGTATTTACCTTACAAGGTGATTGTGAAGAACCAGAGGCATTTTTTAAATAAAAGTGTTTTGTAAATGGTGGAAAAAAAATCATAAAAATATGAGTTATTAGACTATGGCAACCCAATTCTCTTGGATGTGCTATTCCACTGTGGTAATTCTGAGATTCATTTATTTTTCATAAGTGTTTTTTTCCTAATCGTTTCAGTGTAATATGCCTATGAAACAATGTGCTTTAGCATTATCTGCATACTTAAAATGGGAATATTCTCACTTCATGACTAATGTGAGGGCGAGAAGCTAGCTCAAAATATTTATGGCATGTTTAAGGCTGATTAATCTTAGGATCTCACAAACCTGGTCTGTTTCACAGTTTCTAAGCTAAAATAGGGTGCACGTTATTGAGCTTTAAAGGTCTTTATATTTGTATATGAACAAGCATAAGAAGTGGCATTTCACTGGCTGAGCTGCAGCCCATACCCTGCTGTCTAGAGCACCATGGATGTGGAGCTGGGGTGTGCACTTCGAGTGAGTGGTTTAACATCCCTCTCCCCGCCAAATTTCGATACATGTATTATCGCTGCGTGACTTTCATTTTATAACCGATGGAAGACCATGTAGTTTGCCTGGCTACAGATGCTTAGTGGGGAAGGGGTGGATAGATTCGGTGGCGTGGGTGGCATAGCATGTCCTTCTGGTCCCGTCATTGGATTCAGGCTGAACACAGGAGTGAGAGTTCACAGCTCTTGGGACTGTATTTACGTGAGGATTGGGAGCCTCTGCACAAGCGGGTGATAAAGTGATAAAATGTTGAGGAGACAGTTACCCTCACCACTTCTGAATGAGACTCTGCTGTTCGATGAGTCTCTAGACACCAAGTGTAAGCAAGAATATGGGTCACGGGGACCCCCATGCTCTGCTGGTGAGAACATACCCCTCGTGGGTGGAGCATAAATATGTACTGCTCAGTGAAATAACAATCGCTCATTATGCTCTGACCACCTCCCCCCACATATGACCAGAGAAACCTACTCTAGTGGTCAGATTAGTTGGAAGCAACTCAAAAACCAGGAGAATGGATAAGTAAATGTGCTGGATACATGCTATGGAATATCACCAAGCAGTTGGAAGTAACAAATGATGTTGTACATACTGTAACGCAGACAGATTTAAAAAGTACCATGTTGAATAGGAAAAAAAAAAAAAGAAGCAGAATAAAATTTATAGTTACCATTTACGGACAACAGGAGGCCTGAGCGCGGGTGGTGTGCATCCCACCCTCCTCTGACCTAAGTCAGTATTCAGATATCCAGAGCCTGCCCAGGCCCGGTAAAGTCCAGTGTCTGTGCATGAGGCCTGAGCACCAATCGTTCCACAAGTGAATTTGATGCAAGTATTGATCTGGAGCAGGGGTTGGCAGACAAACTTTTTCTGTGAAGAGACAAATAATAAATATTTTAGGCTTTGTAGGCCATGGGGTCTCTGCAGCAAGAACTCAGGACTACCGTTATAGAGGGAAAGTAGTCATAGATAATTTGTATACAAATGGACATGGCTACACGCCAATAAAGTTTTATTGACAAAAGCAGAAAGTAGGTTGGATTTGGCTCCTGGGCTGTAGTTTGCAACTCCTGGTCTGGAGCGTGGGAACTGCACGGAGAGGTGGGCCTGGAGAGACAGCAGGATTCTCAGGGAGGTCAGAGATTGTCAAGAGGAATACCAGCACCTGGTGGATGCAGCATGAAAGATAAACCCATAATTTGCTTAGAGAAAAGTATATGATAAAAAGCATGTTTTTAAGAAAAGATGGGTGTACTGTTTGCTTTCATGCACACATTAACATTACATTCTCTTTCCCCACTTGTCATGCATAGGTGGGAGTTAAAAAGAAAACAAACAAAAGAAAACATTGTATTTAAAAGTAAAAAAAGAAGTAAATCCTGTTATTCGCAGCAACATGGATGGAGTTGGAGAGCAGTACGCTAAGTGAAATAAGCCAGACACAGAAGGACAAACACTGCGTGATCTCACGTATAGAATCTAAAACAGTCAAACTCATAGAAGCAGAGAATGCAATAGTGGAGCCAGGCGGATGGGGTACATAGGGATTTATTGGTATACGTTGCATATAAAAATGCAGATGAATAAGTTCTAGAAATCAGTTGCACTACATGGCGCCTGTC
>NW_006436810.1:10275139-10278209 GCF_000325575.1 Pteropus alecto
GCGCTGCTGGTGAGAACATACCCCTCGTGGGTGGAGCATAAATATGTACTGCTCAGTGAAATAACAATCGCTCATTATGCTCTGACCACCTCCCCCCACATATGACCAGAGAAACCTACTCTAGTGGTCAGATTAGTTGGAAGCAACTCAAAAACCAGGAGAATGGATAAGTAAATGTGCTGGATACATGCTATGGAATATCACCAAGCAGTTGGAAGTAACAAATGATGTTGTACATACTGTAACGCAGACAGATTTAAAAAGTACCATGTTGAATAGGAAAAAAAAAAAAAGAAGCAGAATAAAATTTATAGTTACCATTTACGGAAATAAAAAACATGACATATTTTAGAGAATCAAACACACCCACAGAAATACACCAAGCAAAGTGGGTGACATGAGGAGAAGGGAGAGAAAGTGGGGATTCAAACTGTAGGAACGAGCACACAGTGACACCGGACATCGGGAAAAGCTGCGGTGAAACTGGGGGCAGGAGAATGATGTATCTGGCCTTGGGTTATGTGGCTATAATACAACTACATTTTTTATTGTAAAATGATCTACTGGTTTCTATTTTGTTTATATGTGTGATTCCTTCTATTTGCTTTCCAGATCTGAAGGTAGCCATAAGAAGATTAATACAGCATCAAAATAAGTACCTATTGATACCTAACTTGGCAGCTTTGATTCCGTTCTATAATAATTAGTAAATGACTCAGTATTGATAATTAGTAACACTGCGTGATCTCACGTATAGAATCTAAAACAGTCAAACTCATAGAAGCAGAGAATGCAATAGTGGAGCCAGGCGGATGGGGTACATAGGGATTTATTGGTATACGTTGCATATAAAAATGCAGATGAATAAGTTCTAGAAATCAGTTGCACTACATGGCGCCTGTCGTTGACCACACAGTATCATGCGCTTCAACCTTTTTTGGAGGGTGGATCTTAGATCTCATGTTAAATGTTCTTGCTGCAAACAGCAACTAAAAACCAAAGAGGCACAAAGAAACTGTAAGGTATTAGATATGTCTGTTACCTTGATCGTGGTGACTTTATCACAGGTGTCTGCATATATCTGAACTCATCGTATATATATTTCTAAATTAAGGTGTGTCAGAAATTTGGAGAATCTTTGCACATAGAGATGGATTTAAGTGTCGAGAAGCATTCTGTCTTCTATGAACACCACAAGTATCTCCTCTTCACGAACTGCACACAGCGCATGGTACTTAAGCCAAGATCTGCCTCTTTATCAGTCTTTCGTTCCTAGGGGTCAGTGCTGATTGACAAAGGGGAAACTTTGTCCTTCCGTCTCGCTTGCATAATTTGAGTTTTATTTCTGTCAAGTTGAAAGATTCTTACATATGTAGGAAGTTGACAAAAGTTGGTCAGTTATTAATATTCTATAGAATTGGTTTTTCTTGACAGTCACCTCATGTACTACTTTCTCTGATAGGCAGGATAATGGACCTAAAGATGTTCACATTCTAAGCCCCATATTGTATGAATGTGTTACCTTTCAGGAAAAAGGGGAATTAAGGTATTAAGAAGATGAAGTTGAAGTTGTGAATCAGCTGTATCTAAGATAAGATGATTCCAGATGAATGAAGTGAGTACAATGTAATCACAAGGGTCCTTAAAAGTGGACGAGGGAGGCAGAGTTCAGAATCAGAGGGAGAGTGACCATGGACACGTGGTCACAGAGATGCAACGATGCTGGCTTTGAAGATGGAGAGTGGGGGCCGTGAGCCGAGGAATCCAGGCAGCCTCCAGAAGCTGGAAAACGCAAAGAAATTCATTCTTCCCCAGAGCCTCCAGAAAAAAAATGCAGTTCTGCTGAAATCTTGATTTTTTTGCCCAGTGACACCTGTGTCAGATATCTAATTTACAGAACTGTAAAATAAGAAAATTGTGTTGTTTTAAGCCATTAAATTTTTGGTAGTTTATTAGGGCAGCAACAGAAAATTATTGCAGTCTTGGTGTTTGCTGCTACCTGGGCATAATCGTATGTCTGCACACTAGTGTGCCCTCAAATTTAAGCTTGATTGTAACTGCTGAGAATATCATTTCTCTTTTGGTAGGGTCCACTTGTTTTTAAAAGCCATTAATATTTAAAATCAAAAGGCAGATTCAAACTAAATCATTTAAAAAATATAGAGTACTTATGAGTCATTCCAAAATGAGGAAAAAACATTAATGTAAAATTAATATTTCATGGAAAGAATAAACCTCAGGCTATTCTCAGTAACTTACAGAAAAAGTTTTAAAAGAGAATTAACTTTTTATTTTAAGTTTATATTACAAAGTTTTAGGCAGCACTGAGTTAATTTTGTCCAATAGTTTATGGTAACAAAAATAAATTATATTTTGTGTCTTGGTTAAGAAAGTTTTGGGAACAGTATTATTAGAGAAATTTATCGATAATAGCACAGATTGGTTATAAAGAAAGCTATTTTTTTAAGAGCATGGAACGTCCAAAGATGACAATGTAAATTTCCCAAGAAATGGCTCTCATTAGAATTTTTTCTAAATTTACCAGTTTTTCATTTAATTGGACTGTGTATATGTGTGAATATGTGATGAAAACTTATGACCAAGGAATGTGACTGTAGAAAGCATCTTAAATGACCAGTGTCCCTTCGGGGACACTGAATACTGGGGTGGTGTGCCAACAAAAATAACATAGTGTGTGGAGTTGACCTGACATGCCCTGTGCTCTGACACTCATCCTGAAGAGAAGCAGCTTGACGTAACCAGTGTGCATCGAAGAACCGGCCCGAATAGACACCACGGGTGGAATTTCATGAGCAAACAAAGATTTAGTTTGTTGAAGGATCTATTAATAGACAAACAACTAGGAAACAGTCAGATGCCTAAATCTTTTGAGAGTCTCGAAAATAAGATGTGATTTCTAAGCAGAGTCATGCTTTAACACGCGCCGTGGGAGAGTAGTGAGCAATAGAAGTGCTGAGTGTTTCTGTGGTCGCCTTGGACCTATTTCGAGAGGGGAAGTTTAAGTGCATGTGTTTATTATATGGAACCGCTGTTAAATTAATAATTAGAG
>NW_006436810.1:10278220-10305858 GCF_000325575.1 Pteropus alecto
AGATGCTTTAGCTCAGCTTCACATACTAGCTTGTCGATTTGTGTGCTTTTGAATGTTTTTTTTTTTTAACAGCTTATTGCACTTGTTTTTCTACTTCAAAAATTACACATACGACTTGCATAATGAGAAGCTGTGTTTTTGCGCAAAGGGACCATAGCACTTACATGGGTTCAATAATTTTGAATATCCCTCAATATCACATGTAAATATTTGGAATATTACAAATGGTTTACATGGGGGTCTACAGATTCAGCATTGTTCCTTCTCAGAAAATGACAGCTCATGGGTACCTTCAAGCAAATTGGCTACCTTAGAAAGAATTATACTAAATGGGACTGGTAGCATTATGTGGTAATAACAAGAATCTAAGCCATCGAATGAGCATGTTTCTAAGGTGGTGTTAAAGGTAGAAGAAATATATTGAATGTGTTTATGTGAGTTAAAGTATTGAGGAAATTTACATAATATGGGGGTATGGATGGAGATGACTGGTCAGTGGAGTGGAGGCTGCTGTGGGTGGAGCGTAAGGATGAATTAATGCAGGAGAGTCAGGTCTTGACCAAGATGATAAAACCAACAAGGAACGATGACCGCTCTGGACACATAAGCAGCCGGCGCTGCCACGTTGGGTGCCGAGCCTTGTGCCTCTCGGAGACAAGGCGTTTTCCAAGCTCCATCCAGAGAAGTAAGATACAGCCTTCCTACTTAGGATCCGCACCCATCGCGCAATGTTTCCTGGGGAATCTGCCGCAGTCTCTCTCCTGAGAATCAGTTCAGAGGGGAGAGGGGAGGACGGAGAGCGTAGTCTCACCCCTTACTCTCTTCCGTGCTCCAGCATCAGAAACTTCAGTGGCCGGAAGAAATTTCTTTCTGCGAGTGGCAGCCTTTCCTGACCTTTTCCTTATCTGATGTTCTTACATCTCTTTACTGGGACTCACTGTAAAATTACGCTCAGATTTGTAAGCTTTGCTCTTGATATAAAAAAAAAAATGCTAATTTTTTTGACTATTAACATAATCTTCCCACATACCTTCAAACAAGCCAGGCTTTCAGTTTACTGTCTTATAAGGAAATGTAAGGATGTCTGAGGATGAGCCAAAGCCATGTCCGGTTTCCTTAGGTCAAGGCAGTCTCCAGTGGCGGGGTGTGCGTGTGTGTGTGTGTGTGTGCGTGTGTGTGTGTGTGTGTGTGTGCGTGCGCGTGCGCGCGCGCGCGCGCGCGTGTGTGTGTGTGTGTGTGTTCAGGTTTATGCTCCTTCTAAAGCGTGGAAAGGAAAAAAAATCTTCACTTCTCTGGGCATAGGCTGCTTCTTAGAGTCATATTTGGAATTTTCCACACACAGCAACCACGACGTGGCTGTTGGTTCATATGTTTTATTTTCTTTACCCTCAATGTCGAAGCAGAGAAGAGTGTGCTTTTGGAAGGTACCTTGCGACGGGCAGACCGGCTCTCCTGGTGTGGTGATTCTCTAATGCCAGGACGCCAAGTCCCCAGCTGCTTTCAAGATTCCTGCAGCCCAGCTGAGATGCAGACCGGCATTGGTCCCTGGGCCACAACATGGGCATCACTGGGAGAAGTCGCGCCGGAGGGACCTGGAGGGATAAGCTGGAGACAGGTTCCCAGGAGGAGGAGGGGGCATAGAAGCCAGAGCTGCGACATTCCCTGAGTGAGCTGGCAGATCGTGGGGGTGGACTGGGATGGCCGGTGAACTGAAGGGGTGGACGTGTTCTGAGGTCGGAGGGAACAGACTGGAGCAGACGGCTACATCAGCAGAGAAAATCATTTAATCGTTCGCCTTCATGGCCACTGGAGGGTGGAATGAATGGGCTGGGTGCCCCCTGTAAAATGCTCCAGCATCCCTCAGGCAGTGGAGAAAATGACTTTCTCAGCACCGGATGGAGGGACACTAAAGCCACCACCTGTACGTAAGGGAGCATCAGAGTCTCGCTTTGCAGCAGGGCGTTTCCCTGACGCCCTCGAACTTCTGTGGGACCCTCGGCCGCAGCCAGGGGTGCGTTCGCCTCCGACATCGCTTGCAAACTCCGACTCGCGCCGTCGTGCATGTTGTCTCGAGATTCTGGTGCTTTCATCGGATTCTCAGCAGAGGCCCTGACTCCAAAACATTAAGGCCATTACATTAAAGGAAATGCTGCACGAACAAGGAACTGAGAACTCGGTACATTAAAACCCTTTTTCTTTTCTCAGAAATTCCAGCGAAAGAAAGCAATGTCGCGGATCACAGAGTTTGTTTTCTGTTTTCCTAAATCCCTTTAGTGATAAAACTCATGCAAAAATGTCCCCCTAAAAGACAATGACAACAAAAGAGAACAAAAGCCTGCCCTCGGGGCCTCCTGCAAAGAAGAACCCTTTGCTATAAATAAGAATATCTTTAAATCATTGAGATTCATTATAAGAATCCATGTTTGAAAAACTCTTCTGCCAGCCGAGAAGCGTCTATGAGGACGAACGGTAGCATCTGATGAATAACTTACTGTAAAAGGCAAGTTTCTGTGAGGAACTAACACTTCGTCCTCAGGAGGCCTTTATTTACTATACAAACCCAAGTGCCTTTTGCTGTTATCAGGCCGATAGTTACAGGGAAATTGATTCTCTGCCCAGAATTTCCCCAACGGTCCCAATAAAGCATGATGCACGCCGGGCCCCCGGTCCTGGTCTCGGTAGCTGCCCTGCAGTGGCCGGCAGCACCCTCTCCGCAGCAATTAGTGGTAATAAGTAGGAGCTCACACAATTGATGGTGTAATTTGCCCGGACAGTGTGGAAGCAGCAGTTATGAAATGCTTCACCGGGCGGAGCCCTTGTCCTTGGCGCCTCCCTCCCATCAATTTTTCGGGTAGCAGAGCCTAATGAAGGCGCGAGGCAGGGGGTGTGGGAACGCTAAGGGCTCGGGCGCAGAGCATCCTGTCCCTGTCAAACGGACCAGCCTCGCTCAGCATGATTGCTATGCGTTCTTTTCTTTATCACTCTAATCGATGCTTCTCCTCGATTAACCTTGAAGAGGTTTTGAGGAAAAGGGGTCTTGGGGTGTATGTGGGGGAAGAGCATGTACAGGCTTTTTCTTGTTATCTGTCTCTAACGGTGTTTTTGATCTCTTGCTTTCTTTTTTTGGTCCTTTCTCAGAATTTCCATCTCTCTGCTTACACTGCCCATCTATTCCTGCATGTTGCCTACTTTTTCCGTTAGCGCTCCTAGCAGATTAATCATAGGGGTCTTAAATTCCCAGTCTGATGATTCCAACATCTCTAATTCCAACATATTTGAGTCTGGTTCTGATGCTCGCTCAGTCTCTTCAAGCTGTGTTTTTGCCTTTTAGCATGCCTTGTGATTTTTGGTTGCATGCCAGACACGCTGTACGAGAGTAGAAGGAACTCTGATAAACTGGCCTTTAGTGATGAGGTATTGAAGGGGAAACTGAGTCCTGCGACAGGCCTTAGTCCTTTAGTGAACCTGTGCCTCTGGGTTATTCTTGTCTCTTTCCCGCCCTCCTCCCTGGATGGGATAGACTAACTGGAGTGGGCAGAAGTTGCTTATTTCCCTTTCCCCAGATTGGTTAGGCTCTTAATACCCCCCACTAATTTAGGGTACGGTAAAATAGTTTTTCTTGAGGGCAGATCTTGTTAAGAAGAACAGAATACTCTGGCATATTTCGAAATTGTTGCTTTCCACCTCCTTCCTGCCAGAAGCAAGATGGGGAATTGTCTCAAACCCGGTCCAGCTTCTGGAGGCAAAACTCACAGAACTGTGGGGTCCCACGAAGACCAGCCTTTGTCTCTCAGACTGCTCCACACTAAACCTCTGGCGGCTTGTCAATTCCCACTTGAGTTTGGTGTCTGCTCCTGGGTTTCTGCTCTGCTAAGCTGTGATTCTCTCTATCAGCCCGTCTGTCTGCCGATTTTTGCAGCAGTGTTCTGTGACTTCCCTCCTCTTCCAGATCTCAGAGTTGTTGATTTTTCAGTTCGTGTGGCTTTTTACTTGTTGGGAGAGAGTGGCAACTTCCAAACTTCCCTCATGCTTGACTAGACCGGAAGTCTACCTCTGTGTTTTGAGTAAGAAACTTCAACCCATTCATTATGTTTTATAAGAAGATTTTGGAAATCTCTGATACAAAATGACTCTTTCTGGGCATTTTAGTAATAACCATAGTTTAATTGCTTGGCATATGCAGGTGGGTCTTGAAATTATGTCTCTAGGTCTGGTTTCTCTGTTGTTCTTTAGATTTGCATGCTCATCTTTCTGCTGGGTCGATATATTTGGAGAAGCAAACCTCAGACTGAAGTCAATATCTCCTTGCCTTTTTCCGAGGACCTCCAGTTGCCACCTGCTCCACCAACAGAACCTATGCTCTCAACTAGAGGCGCTCACGTCTACCTAGTTGTCCACAACAACTTGTCTTCCCAGACTGCCAGTCTGCTAATCTCTCACCATCCCACCGTCAGCCAATGAACGCGACGTGCTGACTTCACTTCTTCAAGGTTTCCTGGATGTACTCACCCTTCTCCACAGTACCGCCTCGGTTTTAGGTCAGGGCACTCCTGGATGTCATAAAAAACTCCTCAGTGAGTCTCTGTGCCTTCAGCGCCACTTCCAAATTGTCCCCGCCAGACCCCAGTCCGAGCATCTTCTCCACAAGTGCAGTCACCACAAACTCCCAAAGTTGTACACTTATTCCCTCACGGTATCATCTCCGTGTATTGTCTTTTATTCACTCCCTTTTTAGATATTGTCTCGTCTCTTTAAGTACGGAAGTTTACCGATTTCCCTTGATCTCCACCTCATCTCATCAGCAAAAACTTCTCATCCTCCTTTCTTGGTCCCTCGCCTTTTCTTCCCTCTCGCCTCTGATGTGCAGTTTATCACATAAATCCCATGTTTTCACCTCTGAAATTGGCTCACCTCTCCAGCCTAACGCGGTTTGGGCCTCTGCCATCTCGCCTCTAAATCGCCGAAACAATCTTATTTTTTCTTGTCTACGGTTACGTATATATTTTTTTGGCCAATTTCTCAAAACATGGCTACGGTAATCTATGATGCAAACATGTTCGTGTCACTGAGCAGCCTAGTGCGTTTCTTCGATTCGCTTTGCTTTCTGGGCGGTCCTCACTCGTTCGTGGGATCCGTGGCAGTCTCCACCCTCAGCCCGCCTGCCTCCTATTGCTTGTTCTCTGTCATTTCCCGGCCCCAAGAAACGTGTTCTCTCTGGTCTCTGTATGGATCTCCTCGGCTCAGAATGGGTCTCCCTTCCCCGACACCTCTTTGTCTGCCCAGGTCCCACCTTTACAAAAAGTCCTTGCTGATCATTTAATGCTAAGCTGGATGCAATTCAGTGAGCACCCACAAAGACCTTTGTTCCTTCTCTTATAGCAATGACCCCTTGGTAGCTTAATCACACATTTGTCAGAGTTTAGTAGTTGAGAATCGAGACTCTGATGTTGGACCGAAAAATATCCCGTGAACCGGAAATGCTTCACTGGTTTCTCATCCTCACCCATCCTCTCTAGCTTTATTTCTTTCATTCTGTGCCTTTGAATGCCACGCTTAGGTAATGCCAGCCAACTGTGGTTCTCTGTACATGTTATACTGTGTTTTGAGAACAGGTCTAAGATTACTCTTTTCTATCTGCTTATATGCTTTCCTCACGTTTCTTTCCCATATGGCATCTCATCTCCTCTTAGTGGTCTTCTTATATGTCTGAGTGAGAAGTCCTGACGGGAACTCCATGGTGCACGCAGACCATCTGTTTACACGTCCATCTTTCTTTGTGGGCCAAGCCTTTCAAGAGTGAAAACTCCATCTTCTTCGTCTTTATAGTCTCAATGCAAGCACATGTTAAATGTTCACTTAACGTCAGCTGAACAAAGAGAGGGCGAGAGCATGAACTAGCAGCTATAAAGTGCAAGAAACTTTGCCAGGTGTTTTGCATGAGTAAGAACAGAGGAGAAAACTTAAGTCATAGGGAGCGAAATTGTGTCTTATCTTCCGTTCACTATCAAGAAGGTGTTGGTTCTGTTTCTAAGGGATGCAATGAATTTCTTAACTCTTTTGTACTGTCGGATACTTTGTCTCACCCACTCTGGGATGGACGGTGAGAAAGTTTGTGTGTTGGTCAAGTCACTCTACGGAACCGTTAAAGAATACTTGGCATCAGATTTTTCTCCTATGAAAATCTCCTATGGAAGATTTTCCTTCCATCTACTTCCCCATCTTCCCTTCATTACGGTTTGAGTGCAGCTAAGATGTGCTGTTGTCCTGTACCTCACGGGCGTACAGAGCAGAGAGAACGTCTCCAACTTTCCCATTTTCATTTTCCAAAAACTCCTGTGTTGCACAGAATAGGAAAAGTGTAAGGCTGAATAAAATCTAAGGCACAAAATTCCTCAGAGAATTGTTAGAAGTTATAGTTGATTAAAATTTGAGAATATTACTTGTAAAATATTGTCTGCTCTATGGTGAAAAAGCCCAGAATATGAATTCATAAATAAATAAAATGAATAATCCCATTTCCCATAAGAGACAGATAAAAAATGGATTTTTTTTTCTTAAAATAAGTCAAATTGCAAAAAGAGAGAATAGGACCGATTGTGAATTTAAATGAATGCCCAACTTTGCAATTACAACTGCATTTTTTTAGAAAGAGCGAAATAATTTTTAAGGATTACAGATTAAATTTAATTTCAAACCTCTGTAAGGATAATTTATGAAGTGGAAGGTGTCATTTAAAAAGAAACTATTTCTGTAAATAGTTGGATTTTTTTCTTTTTTGGGTTCTCAGGTCATACCAGTTGATTCTGGATTGAACTTTCAGAAAAGTTTCTCTAAATGCAAACACTTTTTAAAAACAACATGATAAAAATATGGTTTGGGAGGCTGAGGCAGCAGAGTAGATATCAAAGTGTTGGTGCTTGAACATTTACTTAAAGAACAAATAATCTACTTTCCTCCAGAGCCATCTTCCCATCTGGAAGCTTAGAGAAATTGTTTTGCACTTCATTTTGATGAAACGTTGCATGTGAGTAATGTTGTCTGTCAAAATGTGTGTACATTGTTTCTGTAATCAAACCCTGTCTTTCTGGGATTGTGGCAAAGACTCTCTAACATGTAAGACTGAGCATGAGCTGCTATAAACTTTCTCACAACCGGACCGTTTCTAGAACCCTGATTATCAGTTGGTTCAATTCCGTGACTACTGAACAGGTGAAGAGGACAATGACAGTAAATGAGATAAGTGACATTGTTTTAGTTAAAAGTATCTTGATAATTCCATGAATTACCTCGTGACTTTGATGTTGTGACGCATTGTTTCATTCAGCCCTCTTATTAACACTTTGAGTTATAATTTACTGGCTTCAAGTAACAGATGAAAGTGAACTTCAGAAAGTAAATGTGAAGTCAGGGACTACCCAGTGGCTCAGTGGGCTCAGGCTCCGATCTGGAACTACCCCATGTTCCCCAAAGACAGTTCATGCTCTGTGTTTATCACCTGTTTTATCCCCTCCTTATCAAAATATCTCTCCAAAGAGCATTCACTCAGAGCCCTGGTTCTGGTGCTTGATAATCTGCTCACCTTATAAATGAATCCCAGCTAGTGTGGTATCGAGTGTTAATCAGATCATCCGCAATTTTTCTGAGATAATATAACTACATTTTAATAGAGATATTCTTTGGATAATTTGTTACTATAAGTAATGGATCTGATGTTGACATTAGAGTTAGTTGGCCAACAGGTGGGGCAGACAAATTTGGGACATGGGTCTGGTAGTGTCCTTTAAATTGAAATATGGGGTAATCAGCACCGACTTTGGAAATGCAAGAGGACTGGCCTCAATAATGGTGTTTTTACCCTTTTGCATGAATATTATCAAGAAGGTTTATATGTAAATACCAGACTTTTCCGGTATAATGTTATAGTTTTGTTCCTATTTATAGAAATTTATGGTCTTATTACATCTACTGCATATTAGGACAACTGATCAAAATGACCCCATTACATTCACTGAGGGCTCCTGTTCCAGTGGCTTCACTGCTTTCTAATAACCCTCCCCGGCCACACCCCATTTTCAGGGCTCGATGATGCAGAACAGGTCATGCATGTGGGTCTCACTTATTTCTTCCGTAAGGGAGAATGGTGGCCCTCCACAGTCTTTAAGCTTCCATTCAGTTGTGACACTGCATGTTTCAGTGTTTGTCCTGCTCTAATTGGCCTGTCATCAACCCTAAAACTTCTCGCACTTTTGGGTGGCAGAAGGAGCAATTTCTGCTTACAGATTCAAGATTGAGAAACTCTGACCCCAGGAACTTGAAGCTCCCCGTTGCGGTGACCGCAGCTCATCTCTGTTCTTGATAAGCCATTTCTTGGCTGCCGTGAAATTCATTATTTGAAAGAGATTTGCTGTAGCCCCAGCTTCTGGGCCTTTGGAAGAAATAAAGTTCTCCTGCCTCATTTCTAATCTTCTTTTCACGATAGCACCAGAAATCTAGATTTCATCGGCTCAGCAGTGAAAGACTTCACCCATCTCACAATATTCGGTCGCTTCTGGGTCAGATGGATGGAGAATCGAGAGCTGTGCCTTTTGCTTTCTTAGAGATAATAAATGTAGCTCACTACTGTTGCCACACGCCAGAGATATGGGCTCCAGCAGGCTGGAGAGAGGAGTGAAACATTAAGGCACAGAGAGTTCACACACTCTTTTTCATGATAATGTGTTTTCAACTGCCAACATAATCTTAACTCCTCTTTCATTGGGCTCCCTTTCCTCCCCCGACTCCCTACCCTGTATTTTAAACTGCTATATATTCGTATAAATCCTCAATTTTTCTTTTTTGAGCTTAGTGCACTGAACATTTCTACTCATACATAAAAGATGCCTAGAAAATTCCCATTACGGCTGCATAAGAGTTTGTTTTTTAGTTTTTGAGAATCGGGATCCGCAGTAGTGCCTTCAAGAGATAGGCATTTATAGTTTGCTGTACGATTTGGTTCAGTTTTTTTTTTCTTTCATCTTGTTTGTTTATTAGGAGTAAAAGAGGGAATTAAAGGTATTACAGAGAGTTTCTTTTGTAGTTTATTTTAGGTATCTTGTAAATAAATGAAATATATGGGTTTTTAGAAAGAAATAGAACTATGGAAAATAAGTCTTATCTGTAGATCAGGTGTTATTAGAAAATTCACTGCAAGGTCTATCTGAATAATGTCGAATCACTAATTTTAAATTCGATGCACTTTAGATATGAAATGGGGAATTTAATTATAAAATTTTTACATTTTAATTTGGGATTCTGTAATAATCCCTAGAGTAAAAATATAGTATTTTAAATTATTTTGGTAATTAGCCTAGATTGTATGTAAATGAGGAAAATTAAAAAATCATTTCGCATTACTTTGTAGCTTTAAAAGTTTTCTCCTGTGCAGCTCTAGTGTTCTGATTTCAAAAAGTAAAGTGAAGAAGTAAAAGTGTTTTGTATTACCACGTTAAATTTAAAAACTTTTTTTTCTTTTGTTCAGAACATAAGAAACTTAAAAATTGTAGCTCTGTTTCTTCAAACTGAAATAACTTTCGAGTTACTCTGAAGGTAGGCAGTATCGTTGGCCTCCTCTGAAGCGTAGGTTTAAGGACTAGATTGTAAATTTCCCCCATGGAATGTCTTCTGGATGAGAATGAAAACCCAGTTGTTTCCAGCTGCGACTATGAAACTCTGAGTGTGGTACCCTAAGCACAGCTGTCAATCAGATGAGCTTTTAGCACTGAAAGGACAGATGTGCTCATGAGGGATGTTGGGAAATGCCTGCGTAGAACTTGGGCCGACTCTGACCAGCTTGTCGATAGCTAACCTGGATGAAACACCTTCTCTGGGGTCTACCTAATACAACTCCTCCAGGTGTTTCACATTTTAACTTCAGACTAAGCCAAGAGCCAAATTCGTGCAAGATCTTATTGCCAGAAGAATGGAGATTTCCCGTTCTGTCCCAAAATTTTCTCAGAAGGATATGTTTTTTTGATAGAACATTGGTCGATAAGAATTAATATCAAAATCCACAAAGAATGCCAATCTACGCCCATGTCCTTCTCTTCCCTTTGACACTTGTTAGTTAAGCTGTGTTCTTCTAGCTATGGTTTTACAGAGAGTATAAAAAGCTTGAATAATTTTTTGAGGTAGTGTAAAAATTCCATTTGACACCTAAAGATTATCTAGGTTAACTGAAAATCATCCAAATTAACTGGATCGTTTTAAATAAATATTTATAAATTATACATATTTAAAATGTAGGCTCCACATTGACATTTCCGGCGCATTTATGCATCTGAGTATTGAAAAAGGCAAAGTCATCTTTAGCAGAGATGCAGTTAACCTTGGATCAGACCTCTAAGGACCCTGGAGCAGTCAAAATAACTTGGAAAACTGGTTCAGAGATATAGGATACACCGTCACAGAGTTGTCATCACTCTGTCAATAGAAATCTAATATTGATCAGACTCACTATATTTTCTAAAGACCGGCAGCTTATAACAAAGCAGTTTCATCAATTAATTTATATGTAATAATGTGGATGCCGAGGGCCTGGATTTTCAGAAATCTATGGATGTGTTAGATTAAATATTACAGATGCTGCTCGGAGAAAGTATGCGTGAGCTGAAAGTCTTTTAGGCAAATGATTCTGTGCCTTCCAGAAGGATTCATATGGTCATTGCTGTGTTTTCTGCCATGAAATGTTACTTGAGATCCACTTTAGCTCATTCTCTCCCTATGCTTTGGAAAGGAAGCAGCTTACAATAACAGTTGATCATGATCTAGCCATAGACGTAATCAGAAAAAAAAAAAAAAAAGTCCTCCCTTGATATAATTTGCCCACAAAGCTTTCAAAGGAAGGCGCCCGGAGTTGTTTAGAGTGAATGAAATCAGAATCCAATGCGATGTAGATGCAATCATTTTCTATCGCAGCGTACCTACCTGCTGGGTTGATACAGCTGTCATTTGTCACAAAAGGCTATTGGGAAACTAAATACAGGTTCTCCCTTCAGCTAGAAACGTACTTGGCTAGAAGGAGAATTGCTGGGGAGGGTGCAGAATAATCTCCGTTCTTCCTTAAGAAATATGCTCGTCTGCATTCTCTGGGATTAAGACAGAAGGAAGGATTGCGCAGATCGTGCGAGTGATCTGCCCTGTCCTCGGGCTTCGGGATCCTGCTGGAGAAACCATGTCAGTTTCCCATAACCGGAACCCTTTCCGGGGCTCTCCAGAGACTTCCTTCCGAACACTCTGTCCTCAGTCTCCACTCCCCGCCACACTGTTCGAAAATGATTTTCCAGTGTCCTTAAATTTCTCAGGTGTCGCTTGAAAGCATGGTCGAAGGCATTTTTAAGAAATATGAATGGGATATTATATTCCTGGGAGAAAAGAACCTAGTCGATTAAAATAGTGAAAATGAAACCTTGTTAAAGAAATCTGGTTTGCTTTTCTGAACTGGGAGCTGAATTTACACTAGTCTAGTATTCCTCACCACCTTTTTGTACTTCATTGCCCTTGTTCCATTTCCCCCGATAGACTCTGAGTTCCATGAGGCAGGGACAGCGTATGTCCTAGTTATGGTCACATCTCTAGATGCAGACGAGCTTAGTGGATGCCAACATATTAGTTAAGTAAGTGGCATAATAAATGACCCCAAGAAATAGGACATGTGGGGGACGTATCACGAGAGTGCGGGAGCACGATTCTGTCCTTGTTGTTGAGGGTTCATGGAATTGACTAACCAAATTTAAAATGGGGAAAACTGCTTTGCTCAAATTAGGGGTGATTCCATTCCCTGAACCAGGCCTACTTTTAAATTATTTTTAAATAGGCAATTATGCAAAAATTTCAATATAACCAAAGACCTGATGTCAAGTCAAAGGCTATTTTACTGCTACCTTCATCTCTACTTAAAAGGATATTATAAAACATTCCCGTAGCTCCACAGTGGCCCCAGCATTCTGTTTACATAGTTTCAACTCTTGCCCTATGAAATGGAAGTTTTGGGAGCCTCACCTCACAGCTTTTTTAGGATAGACATGGGATATTAAAAAAAAAACAAAAAACTATTTCAAATTTTAACTCATCCACTGTGGGATCTTAGGGTTGAAATGATCGGGTTGATAACGTCACGGTATAACTGTCACTTCATTTCTGATTGGTTTATAGGCATTTCTTCGTTAACTATAATGCCACACACATTTTTTTTTTTGATCCAGATATTTTTTGTGAGAACTTCCCAAATGTGAGATGTTCCGTTTGATATAATAATGTGAAAAGGTTGTTCTGCAAAGATTCTCCACATCGTAGTGTGACTTACTTGAGAACACCAGTTATTTTCATCTTTTTTTTTGCCCCAAGAGAAAGGGAGAAATAATAAAAAATATGGTAGATATTAAGGGTGCTTCATAACTATAGAATCTCATGTTCTCCCGGAATATTACATCAGCGGTAGCAGAAAAGATGCTCTTTCCACCTTGCAAATTTGGAGAGCGTGCTGCTGGATGGAGAATTTCTGGGGCCATATTGAAGGGGGCATCACGATACCCACAGTAATGAGACCCAGTGTGCCTGTGCCGTCGGTGACGAGGTTCCTGCCAATTCCTTGTGAAACTTTGAGACTGGGAGCAGTAAGGGTAGGCGGGAAGGAGGGTCAACGTAGGGACAGAGTCTGCTGATGTGTCAGGCAGCGTGCTAGGTTTCCGGGCAACAGATTTGATTGAATAAGACGCTGTGGCTGAGAGATGTTCATAGACCGCCTAGTGAGAGGGGAAGGGCATACGTATTGATATTTCTCTCACACTCACACACACACACACACACACACACACACACACACACACACACACACACACACACTGTCACTCTCTCTCTCTCTCTCTCACACACACACACCCCCAATGATTTTCCAACTTTTAAAACTCATGCTTCTTTTGAAAACTCAGCTCAACTCAATTCAACTCAGCCCAACAACGCGGCACCCCTGCGTTTCTCGGACATGACTCGAGGGGCGTGTGCTCTTGCCACTCACTCCTTGAGACCCAAACATGGATTTTAACTGGCGATTGCAACACAGTCGAACACTCGCTCTAATCGCAGCTTGTGTACAGGCTGTGGGGATACTGAGGAGCGAGCAGTGGTTGGCACTGGCTCCTGGGCCGATTGGAGCCGACATGGCGGAGACCACAGCTGGGCGCAAGCCTCCACACCAAGCTCTGCGCTTTGCTCCAGCTGGAAAAACTAGATTCAATAAAGCAATGATGTGCCAAGTAGGGAGCACAGTCATAGCTGCTCCTCAGCCAAGTAATCTGGTAAATGCTAAAACTGAGGCGACCCCTACACTGCAGGCTTCAGGCCCAGAACCCTAGAAATGCCCGGCGGCAGTGGATAATGGGGACACCCCACCAGACAGTCAGCTGTGGCATGGCAGGGCCCTTGTCTGTCTGGTTTCGTTCAGTTTTTCAGCTTAGCTTCCAACACAGTGCTAGGCACATAGTAAACACTCCAGATCAATATCTGCTGAATGCATGAATAAGTGAAGTTCCCATGGAAATACATTAAAAACAAACAAACAAAAAAACCCCCCAAAACCTCACTGAGTTATGCTAAGGTGGGTGAGAAAAAAACTCAGAATTTTTTTTTTCTGGCCAAAATCAGTATCTGCCATAATCAAAAATATAAAATTCACTTAAAATTTTTGTTTTACTCCCTGTGGAAAAATAGATGTTTTATTCCTGATATTTCTCCAAGGTATCATTGCTATGCTCTTGCAGCTTAAAAAATATATTCGAGACCAGTGGAAAAATAAATATAACACTGAAATAATATAAGTTTTGTGTAAGAGATAATTAGAATTTTCTCTGCTAAAATATTTATTTGTAATTTGTCCTTCTAAAGACATTTTATACTTAATACATGATTGGTGTCTGGATGTAAATTTAAATCACTTGATATTCCCCAAATGTTTTGAGTTTACACCATTAGTAATAATGAGAGTTCAATGGTTGTATAAGCCTATTCACTAAATTTAGACTGTTCTCCTTTGGGGGAGCTATAATAGATTTTAATAAGAGCGGTGAATTAAATGTGATCATTAAGAGATTCTTCATCTTGCACGTTAGTATGTGTCAGGATAATAAGGTGGGTTTTAGCTATTTCAATAATAGATAACAACAGAGAGGGGATATAGTCTCAACCTGGTTATTAACAATATTGCTAAATTTCTATTTATTGGTTTGAAACTACATTTTTTTTTTCATGGCTTATACATTTCACAATTATCAGCAGATGTGCCTTAATAAAAATGGATTATTTCAAACAAAGTAAATAATTCATTAAGTCATAAATGAAATGCATATTTGGCAAGCCAAATGAAAGCATTAAGCAATCTGGGTATTTCACCCCGTAACTGTTTACAGATTGCCTCAACGTTCAAATCTATAAACCACTTAGCACTCGACAACTCCTGCTGAGGCAAAGCTCTGCCAGTGCTGAGTAATAGATGGCTCAGCAGCATAGGGAAATACATCAGAATTAAGGAAAGAAGGATGGCGTTAGTGGTGTTAAAAAAACAAACAAACAAACAAAAACGCTCTCTTCCACTGCTTCATTCTGTAGCTTTTAATCCAGAACACTATAAACCCTGCCTGCTCAGTCTTGGAAAAGGACCGGTCTGCCTTGAGGAATTATGTCTGTAATACACGAGGCTTCTAGAGAGAGACAGATAAATATTTGAAAATAAGAGTGCCTCTTTCTTTGAGTTAAAATAATTCTGATTCTTCTTTGATAATGAAATACATTTGACTTCATTTGAATTTACTATACTTGAAATATTAAACCTGTACTTTGCGGATCTGATGTTTTGTGGGATGTTACAATTGATACTATGGATTGTAAACCAAATTATACATTTATTTTAGCAAATTTTACTCTTATGCTTATACTAGAATAGGACGTTTCTATTCTACTTAATAGGATTTTAGAAATTTAGATTGTGTAGGCATTCTTTATTTATTCTGCTTAAAATATACTAACTACTGTCTGGTATAAAATTGAAAACTAATACTGTAAGTAAATAATTACCTTAATCACATAAATTTACACACACAAGTACAATACGTTCTAGTGGGGAGAACTGAGTCGATATAATGCTAAGTTAAGTTGGCGGGAGGTGGTATGAAACACAGAACCTGACAAATAAGTTGGTCTAAACTAGACTAAACTAAACTAGAGGTCAGCCTCTGGGTCAAGTATATAGCTTGAGCTTTCTGATTCCTTGGACATATCTCTATTTGTAAAGAATATTGAGTACGTGGTGAAAATGCCTTTCATTATGCCATGCAAAGGCCCGAACATTAACCCGTGGGCAATGGAGGGAGAACAAGAAATGTCTGAGCACCAAGGGGACAGGCTCGCCAGCGTCCACCTTTATTCAATGACACAAGAAAGTGCTTATGTCGGGAGCCGCCTGTTCCTTTCTCATCATCTATTTTCTATGCGTTTTACCTTCGTTATGATCCAGGGACGTTAGGATGAGTCAAGCAGGTATAGAAAGCATTTAATTATCATTGGTTTTGTGTTGCGTATGAAACAAATTTCACAGAAGCAAGTTTCAGCTGCTCCAGTGAAGAACAGAAAGAGTAAGAAATGAAGAGACACCACTTGTTCTCCCACCCGGATAAGAAAGTCAATGTGTGTAACTTTATTTGTGGCTTTTAAAACGTGTTGCGAGCACTACTGTTACGCCATTTAATTTAGGGCCGTAGTCGTCTGATCAGTAGGGAATGAGATATCTTGGTTAATAAAACAGCGTGGTTTACATAACATTGGCATTTCTCTTTCATCTCTCATTGGCGAATATTCTTCTAGAAGCTCTATGACCCTTTGACTATGACATGACCTCCTAACTGGTCTCCCCATCCTAAGTCTTGAGTCCCTGCAATCCATTATCCTCAACACATTCAGAGTGATTTTCGAGCGTGAGTCGAGCGCATCAAACCTCTGCTTGAACCCCTCCAGCTGTTTGCATTGTTCTTAAAAATACATACGTTTCATTCTAAGGCTTCCACAGCCTCTAAACCTGAGTCCTGAGTGGTTCCATGACTGCAGTCACACAGTCTTCTGAATATTCCTTCAACGTGCCGATCCCTTCTTCGTTTGGGTCTTTTGTATTATCTGACAATAGTGCTTCCTTTTTATTAGCTTCTTTCAGGTGAAAGCAGAGTATGAAGTAGCAGCAAAATCCAGCAACTTATAGTAAGAGATTGCTTTCTTCCAACTTTAATTACTATATCTGGAAGCCCAGGCAGCCATTCCAAAAATTATTTTGTCCCATTGAATAAAATCATTGTAGGCATTAGAGTTTTATGCCTTTGAGCATGTAAAACTTTATAGTAGGAAGATTATTTGAATTTAAAAATTCATTGCTGTTTCTATCGTTCCCTCTGTGCCTACCTACCTCAGAGAGGCTTTGGGTTAGCTTCTGGAAACGAAGTCCATTGGAATTTCGGAAAATGTACTAAATTTAGAGCCTTCGTCTTTTTTTTTTTGAACAGCAGCTCAGGGTGTTTGGTATGGCACCATGATGTGGTAATTATCACCATGTTCAGGCCAGGAGTGAAATTCTAGGTTTGTCAACTCTTTTTCTTTCTCTCTCTCTCTTGTAATTATGCATGTATATATGTATGTATGTATGTATGTATTCTATCTATCAATCATCTATCTACTATTAATGTCAAATAAATAATAATAAATCAAGTTTTCAGAGCACCAAGTCCACACTAGAAAAAAAATGTTTTGGACTATGTCCCTAGGTAAAGTTAAATAAATCACTGTGTATGCTTTAGTTGTCCACATTTATCTGAAGGAAGCTGATGTTTGCTCAGTGCCAATCTCTCTGGAAGATCAGGTAATTCATCTGACAGCATCTGCAAAAGTTCTGAACACCTCGGCACAGGATGTTCTGCACCCGCGATGTATTATCGGAATCGTCATCTCTGTCTCTTCTGCACATAGTAGAGCGTACTATTTGCCATCCCTCTCACACTGATGTTGTACAGATTAATGAGATAATATCTATAAGGCACTTAAAGCTCCTTGGAATCGGGGTTATGAAGTACGAGGGAATCTGATGATTATTAACCCAATACATTATGTTGCCACCTCAGTGTCCCTGTTCATGAAAAGTAGATGTAGATGATTTATCAAAGTCACAATTAGAGAAACAGGAATATAACGTTAAGGAGCTTTGGAAACTGGAGTGTGTGCATGTGTGTGTGTGCGTGTGTGTATGTGTGTGTGTGTGTCTGTGTGTGTCTGTGTGTGTGTATTTGAGATGTTACTTAAATTGTTTCTTAGGCAAACACGTTTTCTTTCTGAACTATTTTCCATTACATTTAACATAAAGAGATGTGATTAGAAGTTGCAGATCTTGGTGTACGAAGCTAAACACTTTGAACCACATACTCCATTAAGAAGAAAAAAACAATAAAGTAAGATATAAAGTCATTTTAGTAAAATTGTGACAAGAATAGATTTAACTGTTTTCTTTTTTACTTTTTTAAAGTCTATTCAGGCGCTTTGCCCATTTGTGTTTGTTTGTTTGTTTATTTTAATGTTCACAGCACCTGGTCTTCCTAGGTGGTACCTATCCAAGTACTAACCAGGTCCAACTCTGCTTAGCTTCCAATGTACCTATCCAAGTACTAACCAGGTCCAACTCCGCTTAGCTTCCAAGATCAGACGAGATTGGGCATAGATTTAACTGTTTTTTCAATAACGGTTTTAATAAATCTGTAGACATATGAGCAATAAAAGCTGATGTTTCATAAACATTATAAATATTTCCCCTCTCTCCTTAAATAATATTTTCTCTTTTTAAGGAATTTAATATTCCTCAAATTAATAACTAAATTTTGAATTAGAAATAGGGTGTATGGGGTATTAGAACCAATGAGAAACAAATTAAATAACGTATAATGAAAAAACAGAATCAAGTGCCATTAGTTCTGTGCTTTGACAGATACTTGTGAAGGGTTCTGTGTAACACCCAAAAGTTTTCCATCACGACTTTCTGTACAGCGCACTCTGCTATCAGCCTCCCTCTGCTCTCTCCATCCATCCCTCCATCCGTATTTCAATCCACTTACCTCCCCATCTGTTTGGTCCTCTCTCTATTACATCTGTCAGTCGCATGTCACAGCAGTTAATAAGTTAAGCTGTATATCTTCAGTCAGGTGCCATCCTCTGAGGTCCTGATGCTGCTGACCCTACAGTCCCCAACAGAAACCTAGGATGCCCCACCCTCTGTGTCATCTCTCCCTTCTAACTACCAACTATATCCTGTGGTATATATTCTGTTTCCCTCCATTAATCTTACCAGTTGCTATTACTCAGAGAATTAAATGGCTTCTCTTCAGTTCTCAAACTTGCGAGCTGAAAGCTTAACTCTTATATCTGTTTAGTTTTCCTCCTCTGCAGGGAATTGTGGAATCATTCCAGTCAGGCCTGGAATGATTTACTTAACAGGCCTATAAGGTGGCCCCAGTTGGATTTGGGAGACTATGTTTAATGGTTATTAAAATCATCTCACTGGTCCACCAAAGTCAAGGAATTAAATCCACGTGTAAATTATTTTTTTTCCTAGTAGTTTGTTACGTGGATGTTGTAACATTGAAAAATTAAAATCTTTGGCTAAACACTTTTTCTAGTCATGACTTTTTTACAGCAAATTCTACACTTCTCTGCTTTCTTAAACAAACTGTTATCTGAACAAATTATTATCTGAACATATTATCTGAAAATTTAATATTTTCTTGAGAAGTGAGAATTGACATTTTGGATTTCGAACGTTTATTAATGTGTAACGTGTTGATGTCTTTTCCTGAGGTATGTAGGGCCTGCTTCCTGTTTGCTAAATGGCCAGAGGCATCTGTGCTTTTAAAGTTTGTGCTTCTGTTACCGTCATGCTCAGATTTGATTCAGTCATCGTGTCTGTGTAAAATGACCTGCTTCTAGAGGCAAGGGGTGGATCCATATAGTTTTCTTCACATAGCTCTTAGCACAGAGCTTGCCCAAATAAATTGTAGATTTCTTTTGATGTTAAAAATTTTTTAAAGATGAAGTTATCTTTTAATCCCATTTTTGGGGGCAAAAAGGAAAGGTTAATAAAATTAATATAAGCTAATAATTTTATGTTAGTCTTTCCTTGAATGTAGTTAGGTCTTCAGAAACATGTTTTAATTCACAGCATATTTGCACCAATGGAATAATGATCTACCAGGAAGCACTTTACTGATTACAGATAATTTGAATTATCTTTTTCTGCTTTTGAGAAAACCCGTTTTATGTAGCAGTAAATGTATTTGGATGCTAACACTCCTCCCATTCTCGGTCCCCTTTCACATACTGTCTGCAATATTTGTCATGGAGAAATAGTTGGGTGGGAAAGAGCCCATTTAAATGGCCCTGTCACACATTTCGATCCAGGTGAAATGGGAGAAGCAAATGCTTATTTGACCTGGAAGGGAGATGGCTATCTGGGAGTTACAGCCTCTTAGCCTATCGTTTCCCCTGATTTCTCTGAAGGAAAAATGTACCGGTGTTCATTCGGGATGTGGCGGCCTTGGGGATGGTCCCGCCCCAAGCTTATTGGGCGTGTGTTTCCTCAAGGGTGCACGGACTCCACTTGTACCAGTGGGGATGATGCTTAATACGAGACCATATTTCAGGGGACACATAGCTTTAGAGAAAGGTTAGCAGGTTCTTTAAACAGATATTAGCATGGGGTTCAAATTTCCCTTTCTAATGCCACTGATTACCCAGTGTAGATTCTGCTTGCTCACAATACATGGGTCATCTAGATATTCCGTCTAACCAAGGACCACAGATAAGACTGACAGAGCCAGCAGCCAACACACTCTAATCCAATCAGCATTCAGGACAAGTTCTGATAGACGGAAAACGAAACTCGTTTTGTCAACCTCTTTTCCTTCCTGCCATCCGCCCCCCCTTCTCCCTACCCGCATCAAACCCGCTTCTTAGTTTTTGTTTTAAAAATATGGTTACGACATGAGTGGTTTCGAGCAGAAGTAACAGGGCTTCGAACAAAGGAAACTGACAAAAAAGTAGCCTGGGACAAGTTTGCCTGAAATATAAATTGTTTTTATGAGCATATACCAGTTTTCGTGCCGGGTTTGAGCTGTCGGTTTGTGTTATTTTCACTGCAGTCATTGAGGAGGTTAGCTGAAGAGCAAGCAACGAAGAATGAACGAAGCAGAGAATGAGAGTGGCAGGGTGAGTCCCTGGCAAGCTCAGAGCCAGCCACACACACGGGGACATATTTCCCAGCTCCCTACACACACACACTCACACACACACACACACACACCGTCCGCTCGCTCAAAATTCTCATTTTCTTTCCTCAGATATACAAAAGGATGAGAAAAAGCCAGGAAGTTTCCATGGGTTCCCAGCTGTGAGCAGAGGCAGAAATCAAAATCTTTTCCTGCACAGTTTTAGAGTCTGAGTTAAAAGAGACAGATGCTTTTCGGCTCTTCACCTAAGTATCAGCCACTCTCCTCTCCCCGTTGCCGTTCTCAGCCCATCGGTCATCATTAGTGGGCTTTACCTGCGACTGCAGGGCAGAGTGGAGCCAAACCTCCCCCATTAATCAAGCGGCAGATGGAGAATTAAGGGCCGTGAAACTGGAAAACTGGAATCCTTTCTTTCTATCCCCCGAGATTTATGTACATTACCCAGAGGCTAAGCTTATTGAGAGATGATCGTGTACTAATACGCTTTACAAATGGTGGCTCTTCTGGCGTGGGCGTGTGTGTGTGTGTGTGTGTGTGTGTGTGTGTGTGTGCGCGCGCTTTGCTGTGTTTAAACAGCTGAGCAGAGTATCGACTCTGTACTTCCCAAAGTACTTTTCAAAACATGCCTTAAATATAAGATTTGTTAAATATACCAGCTCTTTTAATGCCAGCGTCTGGTGAACACTCTTCATCCCTCGTGTGTTTCCGAAGCGAACAAGTGCCTCGGCTGGGAGCGAGTGCCTTTTTGATATTTATGGAGACTCACAACGTGGTAAGTGTTCTAGGATGGCTTCGTGCTGTCAGAGTCCTAGGAAGCGAGAGTGAAATGTGAGCCTCTCTGGCGAGGCCTGGACCTCACAGTTATTATTCCATAAGGACAGTTGACCTCGCTCTCCAGAGAAATGGAACCAACAGCATGTGTATATACTTAGAAAGAGATTTATTTTAAGGAAGTGGCTCATGTGATGATGGACTCTGGGAAGTCTGAAATCTACAGAGCGGCTGGCAGGCCGAGTCCCAAGGAGCCAGTGGCGCCGACTGCATCTGGTCCTGCTGCGGGACACCTTCTTGCTTGGGGGTCAGTCTTTTGTTTTACTCAGACCTTCGGCCGATTGAATAATATCCACTGGCATTACGAAGGACAATCTGCTTTACATAGGGTCCCTCCATTCGAAAATAATCTCGTTCAAAACCAGCCTCACAGAAACACCCATAATGTTTGACCAGATATCTGGGCATCATGGCAGAGCCCAGCTGACACCTAAAAACAACCATCACGTTCACTCCAACCAAAGGCTGAGAGTGGCAGTGAGATCCATCAGAGTAAGATGTCCCTCTTTCTTCTTAAACGCACAGACCTTAGGTGTACAGCTCCGTGGTTTTAACGTGCAGTTACACACCCGTGCACATACGCACCCACGCAGCCACACCGGGGGCAAGACATGGTGAGCATCCATTCCCTCATGAAGCATCCTGTGTCCTTTCCAGTCAGTCCTCCCCATCCCGAACCTAACCATTTCGTGACTTCCACCCCTACGGATTACTTTCGTTGATGCATGAACTCCATAGAAATAGAATTGTTCGGCATGTCCTTCTTTGTCTCTACTTTCTTTCACTTAACATCTTTTTGGATTTATCTATGGGGTTCTCATAACTTAGATCTCTTAATAGCAACAAAAAATCAGAATACGAGAATTTCTTTGTCCTGGTTCCTAGGAGTCTCACTTTTGTTTCTTATTTTGTTTGCACGTGGTCCACCAATTCTCTTCCCGGTGCACGCTGTCCTATGCCCCCACACCCTTTTGCGTTTTACACTGTATTTCTCTCTCTTGCCGATTGCAGAAGATTGTCCCATTTCACAGTCTGCCATTGCCCCGAAGTCACGCATTAGGATGGAGGCTACATCAGTTGTTTCATGTGGGCGAAATGTTGAAGCGTTCCCCCTCCCCAGCTTTTAACTGCCAGCTCTCAGGACCTAGAAATGTCCTCTTTTTTGGCGCCCCTTTGCCCAGAGGTCTCTCTGTTGTACAGAAAAAGTGCGGGTGGAATTATATAGATCATCACACTGTTTGACTCCCAGGTCGAGTCCTACCTAAAAAGCATCTCTACTTCTGTGCAGAACTCATTTAAAAAAAATAATAGCTTCTCTCAATGGACTAAAATCCAACATCTTTTCCATCAGTTTTACCTTTGACTTTGCTCTCAGGCCCTTTCTGGGAGGGACACATGCTCGGGTGACTTGGGGATACTTTGGTTAAGCTACGGTTGTGCTGGGAAGAAGTATGGCAGGTGAGTCTCTTTGGTTCGTGAACTAGCCTCACACCAGCACAGCTCTGTGCAAAACACAGTCGTGCATAGGCTCCGAAAAGTCACAGCAACTGACGTTCTGGGGAAATTCCTGATCTGCTTTCTGAGTATCGTGAAAACTCCTCTCAGGCCTCTGGAGTCACCCTGAATTCTAGAATCACATTTTATCACTGCACTGGAGAAGGATGCCTTATAGCTCGTGAATGCATATCTCACTGTGGATCACTGCTTGGGTTACCAGTCAGGTAGCAAAATCTAAAACAATTCCTGCAGAAGTCTCGGAATGATAGTCAAGGCTCATGTTTATTCAGATGCTGAAAGCCTGCATTCGTTACGATATCTAGTATTTCCTTGACTTTATAACTATTTCCATACACGCCCATGTTTATGCCATTAGAATTTACCCTGGGCTGAACTGTCATAAAAAAAAAAAAGACCAGCATTATATCTTTAGCATCGAGAAAGAACGCTTTAAACTTTAAAGATAGAGAATTTTATGCGTTAAGAGGAAGAAAAAGGTGGTGACGTTTGCAACACAAACTTGGTATAAACACAGCTCCCCATTCCCACCTCTTGGAATAAAGTGGCATAGATGCCAGAAAAACTGACAACGCACTCGTAGTATAAACATCATAACCTGTTCAAAAGCCTTTCAAGAAATATAGAGCATGATCCCCAACTGTGGGAAATTCTGTTCTCTAAATATAATCTGATTCCTTTTGTTCTTCCGTCCCTCCTCCTTCCCTCCCTCCTTTTGCCTCTTCCATCCACTTTGTTCCTTTCTTCCTCACTTTATCTCTTTCGATACGCATTTGGGTGGACCTAGTGTGTGCTGAGGGTCCCTCTAGCTTTTGACAAGAATCATAGAGGATAAGGACCCGTTCTCCACGGAGCCCTTCTCCCTTCTTCCTTCTCCTCCTTCTTCCCTCCCTCTGATTGATTTCATGCCACACCATTGGGCTAAGACTAGAGTAGCCTCGTAGCCATAAAGCATGGGCACTGCATTTCAGCGGCAGCCACAGGAAAACCTTGTGAAAGCAATGATACTGCTCCACAGGCCGGGGGCACAGAGCAAGGGGCGAAAGGCCCCTCGTGTACCACTGCAGTTCTAGTGACATGGAGTGATGCGGCTGGCTCTGCACCTCTGCCAGCTCCCCATCGGTCATCGATACCCTTGTCGGCTGTTGATTAGACTTCCTAGATGTCAGTATGATATTGCTAACGTGCTAGCAAGGCCTCACCCCATCACTGTTTCTGAGCAAGTCAACTTGGAAGGGTGGCGAGCAGCAGCTGGGAGACCCTGATGCTCCGGGCTCGCTCTCGGATACCTTCTGTGGCTTTTCATCATGTCATATTCTCATTTGCTTCCTGGAGATCCTGCAAGCCTTAGTCAATCTCGCCTTATTTTAGTGAATCTGAACTGTACCTGATTCAGCACCAGCCCTCGCTGTACCGCGAGACTCGGCTACGATGCTACTTGGTGTAAACAAATCTGAGCCACTGGACTGGTTAGATCACTGCTTTCACTGATATTTCAATTTCTAAAATGATTTAAAAAAAAAGAGACCTGACTTGGACTTACGTTATACATTATTTATACTGAATCTCACCTCGCTTGTGTTTTTAATACCTGGCCCAGGTGTTGTACGTGGTAGGTCCTTACCTCTAATGGTTGAATTAAATAAAATTGGAATATTATTGCATTCTCCATGTTTGATCTTTATGTCTGTTCTTGCTTCCTTATTCAGCTTAACATTAAGAAATTCACAAATCAAAGAAATCTCTCTCACTAAAAAAAGGAAACTGGCGAAGCTATTTAAAAACATTTTTATTAGGTAAGGTTTTATAGACTTAGTGCTTGCCAAGTTTAGGACACACTTGCAAAGTTTCCTCTCTCTATATATATATTTTATCAGAGACTATTGATATATTTGGCAAGATCCCACTTTTTTAGCACTTCCCAGAATATCGAAGATGCAGAACACTTTTACTACAGAGTTATATTAATAAGTTTAAATAATTTCAGTTGCATTAGTGGTTCATGTAGGAGGCTGATAAAACTTCACACCTTCTCTCTTCTGCCTCTAGATTTCCGATTCTGGAGGGTCATTGCATCGTTCACGGTAGGTGAAATTTTCCACGTGAGAATCCTCTTTGCCGCGGAACATTTTTCTGATGCTCGCCTTCTAAGGATTATGGAAAAAATAAACTGGGGCTTGATTCCCTGACATTCCAGGACCCAAGGGCACCTTAGTACCTGCTGGCTACCCATAGGTTGTGCCTAAGAACTATCCAGGAAAAATTGTACCAGAGTTAAACAGGTGAAGAAGACTTTATTCGAGACTATTGCAACAGGGGAGAGAATGAACTCAACTCACCTCCTTTGTAACCGGACAGATGGGAGGAGTTTTAACGCTGGGGTGAGCTAGTGGAAAAGTACTGAGAACATTAGCAGGGAGGATGGGCTATGTGATTGGACCGTCCTCGCTGGCTAATTGACACTCATTGAAATTAGGCTTCTCCCTTTCACAGACACAGGAATGCAGGTGCTCTATCTCTTCTGATAATTACCTTTCAAAGGGATCTCTCTCAGGTCCTGGAGAAAGATATTCCCAGGCTTTCCAAAGTGGCAGGCAATCTGGAGACGATCTATCTGCATTTCAAAGGAACTTGCAATTACAAGTTTTCCAAAGCAAATGCTCTATGAGAAGCATGAGAGGGTCCTGGTTTCAGGAAGAGAGCTTTCTGAAGCTTTGCCAAGCAGCGGGGAACACTAGGGTGTCTTGGTAAATGCTCATCCACTTGTTTTGAGATCTTGTCTCTTTCACGGAATACTTGTTGGCTTTGTGAGGAAGGAACACAACTCCAGTTTCTCCTCTTCCTTGGAGCGGTCACATTCTCCACTCCGCTCACCACCTGCTACTTTCTTCGTGCACCTTCGGTTCCCCTGGGGACTTTCTTCACGGTCTGTCGGGCCTCCCTCTCGTGGGGTTGTTATTTATCAGCTCATATCACGCTTCCCTTCTCGAAGAGCCTAAGGAGGCTCAATCCCATTACCTCTAGCCTTTATAGTCTGAATTTAGCTTCTGGGTTCCTCGAGGACAAAGACCATGTCATGACGGAGTTCTGATTTAAACATATCGCTGGGTTAGTAAGCTCTGCTTGGCCCCAGCAAAGACGAGCTCATTCAGTGACTCAGCACTGAAGGCAGTAGACACTGAAAACCAAAGAAAATGTGTATTTTGCACCAGTCTAAATTATAGATGGAGGAGTCTGTTTCTCAGCATTCTTTGAAATCAGAATATTCACCGAATGCGTATGTCAAATGTCCGGTATAATTCATTCAAATTTTCAGCTCCAGAGAAAACAAGGAAGCAAGTATCGGATTCTATAGGAAACAACGAGGGAGGCAGCCTGAAAAAGTGAGAACACGCTGGATGATGTGAAGTTTGAAGAAAGCAAAAGTGTCCATTGTGTCAACAAAGACAAGCCAAGCTCAAATCAACGTGAACCAAACTGAGGACGTGTGAAGAATCTGACAGCAAATGATTTTGAAATGGCTACGGACTGTAGACTGTGCGGAAATAAAGTTCGGTCCACTTTCCAGAACCCGGAGTGTCCTGTGACACTCATCACAGGGAAAGCCAGAAGCCTGCATCGTTTTACAGTTCTAAGGAACAGTCACTTGCCTAATTGCGAGGTGAAAAGAAGGAAAAATAATTGACAGGAGCTCATGAAGAAAGTCTACTAATAAAAAATTTAGATAGCACTCGAGAAAGAGAGCAGAGAAAAATTTCTTGCAGCACTAAACTCTGTTGACTTTATTTAGCAGGTGTCCTGAGTTCCCAGGTAGTGGCTCAATGGCTGGGTTAATGGAAGGAAAACATGTTGATCGATAATGCAGGTGTTTTGCAAAAATAGATTAACCGTTTGCCTCTCATCAGTTGTGGCTGCTGTAACAAAATACTGTAGACTGCGGGACTTAAATAATAGAGATTTATTTTTATGGTAACAATATCATGTTCTGAGATCAGGGTGCTGGCATGGCTTTTCGGTGAGGACTCTCTTCCTGATTTGCAGACGGCCACCTCCTTGCTGTGTCCTCACACGGTACAGAGAGAGATCATCTCTTAAGCTTCTCTTCTTATGAAGACACAATCCCATCATGAGGGCTCTATCCTCATGATCCAATCACTGTTCAAAGACCCAGCCTCCAAATACCATCACATTAGGCATTAGGGCTTTGACATATGAATTTGGGGGTGGGGGCAACCATTCAGTCTACAGAACCTCTTAAAGTAAACACAAGGAACTAATCTATTGAATCGGGTATACATTGCATGGTCAGTCCTATCAGCAGTAAATAATAATAGGGATAGTTGATATTTAATGCATGCTGTCTTCTTGTCCATCATGGGTGGGGAAAGGTTGGGGTCGCTGAGTTCAGCTCATCACAACTGCTCAGGAATAACCAGGGAACTAGAAGACTCAAACCATCAAGGGCATCATGTGATTAGATACCCATCTAGGCTTCTCATTTTATCAATGATGGAATGTGGCTCAGTAAAGGTTAAGAGATTCTCCTAAAGTCAGTTAGTGACAGAGCTGGATCAGAGCCAGAACTTTTGGTGTCGATTCCCAATCTAGTAGGTTTGCTTGTTTTGTTTTTGTTTGTTTTATTAATGTATATATCCCTACCTGTATTAATTCACTATATTCAGAAAGTTTAGCTTTTTCTACTTTGTTGACATTCTATGTTTCCATGATTATAACTCCTTTGTGTGCAAGCGCCAGAGTATAAGAATTTTATATTGATGGAAGCATCATTGTTATAAATACATAAACACATAATTTACTTTCTATTTTGTCGCTTTAAAGCTTTAGTGCCTGCATATTCCATGATTAATTTTGACAACCTCGCTGAATTTCAAAGTGGACTTTGAGAACTATAGATATGAACACTTCATGTCTTTCTGCAAGAGATTGACTGACTGCTTC
>NW_006436810.1:10305883-10314714 GCF_000325575.1 Pteropus alecto
AGTCACCTAGACTAGTCTCCTGCTTGCGTGCATTTAAATTTAGACGAACTGCAGTCCAAACTCGTTTCCTTTTTTAATCCCTGCATAATGGAGACTCCACAACCTCCTTCAGTGTTGGTTCGTTCAGGCATTCCTCTGACACCTAACGTAAATCTCCCCTTCTGTGCTACAGGTTCGCTTTTTGCAGCCTTATCTTACAGTTCATGTTGCTGAAGCTTTTTTACTTTTCCCCTAAATTTGATTTCAGTGGTGGATAAAAGTAATCATCTAAATTCCCCTCAGACCTAATATCATGTCCAGAGGCCTCAGGCAAAAGGTATCTTTTCCAGACAGCTTCCAAACCCTATAGCAGCTAAGGGAGAAATGGCAGAGGGTTGAGAAAGGCTGACCGCTCCTCACTCCCTCCAGACCCAGAGAAGGAAAAGGGAAAGCCTCTTTAAAAGAGAAAGCAAGGGAACAGAAGGGAAGAGAGAGCAAACGAGAACGAGGAAGAAATCTGGGAGGTCACGAACCTGGGAAGCTGGTCCTCCCACAATAAGACCAGCATTTCCCCCCATAACATACTGACAGGTCACCAGCACTTCACTGCCCAGCCCCCTTCACATCCCCATGAGTGATGTCCCTTTCCCACAGGTGGGAAGAGGAAGAGATATGCAACTGTAGGCAGCCAGCGCCTCTTCCTCTCTCACTGTCGTAAGTATGGGTGATGCATATTTAATGCACGATTGACAAGGACACAGGAAAGATGCAGAGAGGGCGAGAACTGTGTGTCCCATGGATCTTGTGTGGAAGCAAGCTGAGTGCAGGGGCGCAGAGGAAGGATGTATGAATAGAATTTTTAAAATAGGGGTCCCAAGGAGAGCGTCTTCGACATGAGATTGTGAATGAGGCGAATTAAAAAATTTATGGATCTAATTTTTTTTGGTAGCCTTATCTAGTTTTGATAATTTTTAAAAGGGTCATTGACGGTCTATTATTGAACTCATAGAAAGCTATTTTTAATATCTTAATACGATGAGCCACACTGTCTTTGTCAAGCTAAGAAACATTTATGTCCGTCCGACATAGAAGTGTGATTATATTTGCTTTTCAAATATTCATATGTTCTTTTCTTTTCTTCTTCCTTCTTTCCTTTCTTTTTTCACTCTTTCATTTCTTTTGTGCGTGTGTGGCTTTCATTCCACCATTATTGTCTTGATAAAAGGGAAGCTGAAGGTTAAGATGAACGACCTTTTCTTTAGCATTTCATGGTTTACAATCACGTATTCTTAATGAAAAAACGAATCCAGATTATCTCCCCAAAGTTGTAATTTTAGAGCCAACGAAGGTTTTATTTATTTATTTATTTATTGTAAGAAAGGTAAAAGAGATTGAAGTAAGGAACTTCTCGCATGTTAAATTTTTATTATTTCTAAGCAGGGTAAAATTACAGCTTCTATTTCTATTGCATTTGGGAGAATTTAAGACCTCCATACTTACATTTTAAAAAGGTTAGGGAGAACTATACACAGATGACATTTCAGTGTATCATCAAAGTGTTCCTCAATCTTAACTATGTGCTTTAAATGTGTCAAATACAACGTCGCCTGCTCACTGTAGCATATAAACTTCACCACATGCCACCTGACATTACCTGACCAAGTGATTTTATTGTTTAGTGTGTCCTACATTCCACCTGTCAAGCCATTCCACTTAGCATTACGTCTGCTAAGGAGGACTTACCTCACACTGGTAACGGACTGTGTCTACGTTTATCTTGCAAATGCCCCTATCATTTCTAGATATTTTAAGTGATTGTCATCACCCATCCCTTGGTGGCCTTAAAGAAAGGCAAAATTCAAAATTTGCAACATTTTGTGCCATATCATGCTAATATGATTCTGTATTTGGAAAATCCGAGAATTCACTGTAATGTTCAAATTAATAACATCGTGTTTTCATTCCAAAATCAAGTTGTCAAAATCAACAGGAGCTTACGAAAGACAGGAATGGATGCTATTAGAAAAAGGAAAGATTGCAGGTCATGTGTATTTTTAAAAATCTACTTAGTTCTTTCCATTTTAGGTAATTGCATTCATATCTCCCATTAAATTTAAGATCTCAGAACAATTTGGTGAGCTGAGACTGCTGGACACCTAGATGCACAGCCAGCATTTTTTAATATGCAGACTTTTGTTTTTACTTTCGTGAAATAATAATTTTTTAAAGGGAAAAAAATTGTGAGAAAATTTAGGCTGGTCTTGGGCTTCGTTTCCTTTTTGGGGTGGGGTTATTTTGCTTAAATTGCACGTAGATTGTTGAACACCATTTCGGTGGTTTGTATTTTATTTGATTGTAAGCCAAGTGATCCCTTTCTTTACAGGTGACAGATGGGCAGCACGATTGAGGAAGCACTATTAAGGAAAACATAGTTTGTTGGAAAGAATCACAGAGGGATTGAGTGGAAAATCGAGAACCCGGAGAAGCACAGTGAATGTGGTCGGTCACGTTACGGGCAGGTGCTATTGAGCTGTAAAACGCCTAACTCCTCTTTGCCACCTTCCCTTGGAAACCCAATGTTGAACTAGAAGGACGTTCTGGTGAAGAAAAGGGAATTCGATTCGACACATTTATTAAGGTGCTGCCTTGTAAAAGCACAGTTAGAATCCTTATGAGCCAAGAAGAAAGCTCACTAAGCTGTAGACATCTACAGAGCTTACGATTTAGGATATTCACTATATTTTACTTGCGCATGTGTGAACACATGCTCATGAGATGTACACAAATCTGCAAATATTCTAAAGCATTTGTCTTAGTCAGTTTGAGCTGCTACAACAGAACACCATAGGCTGTGTGGCTTATAAGCACCAGAAATTTATTTCTCACACTTTGGGAGGCAGAGTCTGAGATCGAGGTGCCAGGAAAGTTGGGTTCTGATGAGAGCCCTCTTCCAGGTCGCAGACGGCTGTTTTCTCATGGAATGGAAAGAATGACATCTATTTGTGGGTACAGAGAGCTCAAAGATCCTCCAACTGGGTCACTAAGAATGATGACAAAGCCTAATTCTTCCCTTTGTTTCCTGTTCTCTGTTTTCTAGCTTTCGGGGGACAGACCGTCGGTCTGCTAGCCTTTTGTTCAATATATTCTGTGTCTCGAAGGGCAGAGAAGCAACACTTAACGGTTGCTGGCCTTGAGCTGAACGGCGTTGTTACGCAGGCCAGCGGTACCTGCATGATGCATTGGACACTAAAACCACAGGATTGCGTGTTCTTGTGTCCATTGTCACTTCTTTCACATAAAGTGGGTCCTTGTTCCTAGGGTGTATATGTGGGATCTGATATCAATAAATCAGGAATTTTGTTGAGCCTTGCAGAGTAACTGCAGACAGAGAAGAAAAATTCTAGCCAGAATATGTATCCATCCGAGTGAGAATGCAGCGTCAGCGTCCCCTCCAGGGTCAAAGGGGCTGTTGCAATCAGCTTGTTACCAAGTAGCTGACTGATCTCTAGAGACACTATCATATGGAGGACTCAGAGCTGATCTCTGCCACCGACAGGTCAAATATCCTTCAGTGGCAAAGTTCTGGAGAGAGGCTTTCTACCTCCTCCATCCTTGCTCTATCCCCAAGGTCCTTGCACAAGCCCTGGAGTGGCGAGGACAAAGATTGGCTGAAATCACTGTGTAGGTGATACTGTGTATCTGATGTTCGGCATTCATGTATGGCCAATGTGAGACACAAAGATCCACACACTTCGTGCCTGGGCCCATAGGTGCACTCAAAGGCCTCCTGCTCAGATGTCTTTGCTTATAACACTACTCCTTCAGTGCCTCTCACGTTCCAAGACATTTGCTTCTGGCCATGAGTTTGTATATATACTCGGTCCCTTTCTTCTTCTACCGGGAGGATGGCTTCAAGGGCCCCAGGGCCGGTGTCCCTGCTCCAGTGATTTTCGGGGGTACCCCTGAGTGGGCTTGCAGCTTCTCAACTGTTCCTTTTCAGTCTGCACCAATGTTTTAAGCCAATGTTCATCTATCATGAACAAGGCTCAGTTACTTTTTTCTTTTTCTATCAGCTAGTTGTAGAGAACTCTCCCGTCTCATTTCCCACATAAGGCCGTAGAGGAAAGCTAAGGCAGGGTGCCAGTTCCAAAGAGGTAGGCGACATGGGAACTGAGACTCTGGTTTGTTAATATTTTTGTGCTCTGTGGACCTGCTTGGCCAGAATTTTCTATCGTTTATGACAAACTGGTGCATCCATCCCACCTTGTGACTTGGTGGGTATGATATGTCCTGGCTCATGATGAGCATCTCCAGTTGCACAGTCACTCAATAGCTCTGTTCCCATCTCAGTCTGTTAGAGCCTAGCACTGCGCTCAGGAGAGGCTTTGATGGGGGAATAGCTCTCTGCTGCAGAAAGCATATATCTTGCTCTGGATCCCTTGAGAACTGCATCACGGCTCTTTATTTGGGGGGCAGGAATCTCACATGATGCCCTTATCTGCCACAGATTCCTGGGAGACCACCGAGGCTTTCATGGCATATGACCCAGACTGCAGGGCAGCTTACGTCACAGTCTGAGCCTACTGTAGAGTCCTTCTTGTTCTGGGTCCTGCTCAAAATCTGTAGCCTTCTCGGTCCTCCAGCAAATGAATCAGGGCCCTGTCTCTAAGCACAGCATATCTTGTCTTCCAAATTCGAAGATCTTTAACAAGCACTGTGACTCTTTCTAGTGAGAGAAGATACAAGTGCAGCAACCTTTCCTGACCTTGGAAGGGGTGATGTCCTGCCATGGCCCCAGTCATTGGACCCCTACGATCCTCAGAGTTGTGACAGACCCAGGAATCTGTGAGGGTTTGCCTCTCACCCTCTGGCACACCTTCTAGAAAACATGAGCAGCCAGAGAGATGGCTCCCCATGACCCGTGCACATGACAGCAAATGCACAGGGGGCTAGTGTGGTGCCCCCTTTGCATCGTGGCAGAGGGCAGGATTTACATCGATTATTTTAACTAAGAGAGTTTAATATAAGGACTTGGTTAAATGAGTGTTGGAAAATTGAAAAAGCCAAAGGAGAACATTGAATTAATATTAAGTAACTGCAGAATGTACCCCTCCCCTCAGGCGGGGGAAACAGTGGAATAAATCAGGGTATTAAAACTTAGAAGCTTAGAGATGGAACCCAGTTATATGAAAGGAGTTTGCCTCAGGAGCTTGGAGGACCCCCCACAATGCTGGACTCAGGTCTCTAAGGAAGGTGCTACTGAACCAGGGCTGATATCTCTGAGGCTGGTTCTGAGAATGTGGGGGGAAATCTAGAAATGAGCCAACTGTGCTTCTAGGGTAGAGGAGCAGAGCTAGAGTGATTCTGGCAGAACCGTGAGCTCTCCGGCAGAAGTGTGTCCCTTCTTCCTTCCCCAGCCTTCCAGTCTCTCTCTGTGCCCCCTTCTGGCAATCAGCCACAGAATAAATAGAGTTGGCAGAGTCCTAACCTACTGTCAAAAAGAAAAATCCAGAAGGGAGAGTTCAGAGCTGAGAGATGATAGCTTAACAACCGGCACATCTGACAAAATAATAAATGACAGATAAGACCACACAAATCCAACTCTGCCCAATTTTCAGAAATCCAGATTCAAAGTCCTTGTGTGCTTTATAGACTGGATTTATGTAGGTGCTTACCTGGCTCTGGAATAGGTGAGTGCCCTCGTTCATTCACTCACTCTTTCATTAATTCATTCTTTTTTTCCTAAAACCGTTATTGCACACTACTTCAAGCTACACCCCGTAGCTCGTTGTTTTGTCCTCAAGACTCCTTGACACACATATTTCTTTCAGTTAAACTAGAGAAACCAGAGAGTTAGAAGGAGAAGAGGGCAAAGAAACTAATAATGCGGGCCAAGGAGAAGGGTTTCAATGAGGAGAAGCATGTGCAATTGTTTTAAATGCTAAAGGAAGCCATAAATAGACGAGTTAAATGAGTACAACCATAATCGCTAAAATTAAATATTTGTTTCTCATTAGAGTAGAGAGAACGTCTTACTAGTATCAAGGTTATAAGACTTTGGAGGCGTTATTAGTTGATAGTTTCTCACAAAAGAAGGAAAATAACTTTTTAAGCAGATACGGTCTGCATAACAAGTAAGAAAGTTATTTGGAGAAGACATCAGAGAAATTCTAACGGGAAGCCAACACGCAACACGCTTTTCCTTGGCGAAGAGAAAAATGTTGAGATGCATGGAAATGCAGTCGGAAGATGAACGCTTCCCCTTTTGCTGCTAGTTTAGCTTTCCTTCCGCAGCGCTTTGTTTTCTGTGCTCTGTTTGACTTCCCGTTAATTTTTTATTTTTACTTTTTTACAATGATCTTAATAAAAACATCTTTTATTCACCCCTCAGGATCCAGGCAGAGTGTAATTTGTAAAAGCAAATCGCTGATCCCATGCACCGTCGTGGAGACTGGGGTCATGGCGCGAAGCGGGATGGGTTCAACCGATGCCGGAGGGGGGCGGCCTGAAGACCCCGGAGGTGGCGCGTCAGAGTGAGCGCGGAGCCGCCCAGGAAGGCCTCTCCTCGCAGGAGGCCCTGGAGGATGGCTTTTATTTTAGATAAAACGGACTCATGCTCTGTGGCTTCTCCATGGTCACTTCGGGAACCTCTACTCCTGGGGCCTCTGTGCAGTGGCCACCTTGTTGGCCATCCTGGCTGCAGTGTGGCTTCAGGGAGGCATGACTCGCTCTCCTCGGTGTAACTGACCACCTGTGTGTGGGACTTGATGCCATGTGCATCCTGAAACGTTACAGACCTCCCGTATCTGATTTGCAGCACACGGTAAGCAGGACGAGGCCATGGAATTATGATGCTTTATCTTAAGGGGGAATTTAACATAAAGCTTTTTTTATTTCTCCATGTCGATATGAAAAATAGGCATTTTCTTCAATAAATTACTACGTGTTTTTAAATGTTGCTAAAAGAAAAGTCAAGTTCAACATCGCATAGTAGTGCATTTTTTGCTTATAGTCATAGCTTATAACAGGAACTAGGTACTGAAGCATAAAATCTTTGATGTTGACATGTATTTTAAGAGAGATAGATAATTGTTCTAAAACCATTAAGAAATGGATTATGGGGGAAAGCCAATTTTCTTTGTAAGATTTTAGAAATAGGCAGTTATAAAAGTAGATTTCATGAAAAAGGTTAACTCTGGTTTCAATCAGCACAGAAGTGTAGAAAAACCTACAAGACAAAATTAACACAATCCAAACCTTTCAGGAATTACTTGCTCTGCTTTACGATGAATACAATTGTATAACTTTATGACTAGAATTTTAGATAACATTTAAGGGGTGTTAAACCCACCCCTTAATTTAACTCACGTCATATTGTGACCATGTTAGTTAACTTTCCCGAGAAGCATCGCTTCCTGAAACCCACACGCGGCCTCCCCTCAATGGTGCTCAGGGACTCTGAGGCCGGTGGCGGCCCCCTTGGCCTTTACAAACCTAAATAAAGTTGGCTGAGATTCCAGGTTCAGGGGTGCAACAATCCCAACCACCCTACGATTTCTGCAAATTCTTAAGGAGCTATTTCTTAGGATCGTCTCTGTTACCACACCCCGAGCTACCTGTTGTCCATTTTTTCCACCTCTTCATAAGATGACACTCAGCCGCATCACCAGATTCCACACACGCACCTTAAAAGTCTCTCACACCAAGTGTTTGTTAGGTTTCCCTGAGGGTAAGTCCCGTCACCAAGGAATTCAGGCCATTTCTTTCTCCTCTTTTCTCTTTTTCTCTCCCATCTCCAGCTCTTTCTCTATTTCTGTTCGCCTCTTTCCGAAGGATGAAAAAAAAAAGAAAGAAAGAAAAGAATTCTCATTTTACAGAGGTTCAACCGAGCCTTCCTCCAAAGACCTGGGGTCCTCGGAACTTCCATCTTAGGAGATTTATCAAGACCGGCCCTGACTAAGGCGCTCCTCTCGCTGTGAGAAGTCTCCCTGCCATCGAGAGAGCGGCTTTCTCCCTCTCTTCACATCTCAAAAGTTGCTTCAAGTATAACTCCTTTAGTCCTCATGATGTTACCTTAGACGGTGGGAAGCGATGGGAGTTTTCATATTTGAGATGAGAAAAACTCACCCAGAGAAGGAAGACTCAAGGCTTCTTATCTTTACAATAGGAGGAAAACCAGGAAGAGTAAATCACTATCTACTGATTTCACTTACCTCTGGGAATGCCATCATTTCAGTAAATACGGATTCGAGTGACTTTGCAGTGAAGACATAGGCAACATTCCTCTGAAGTCCAGCGATGGTTCCGGGGTGGGGACTGGAGGTGGCCGGCTCTTCTCAGCCAGCTCCCTCATTAGCAGCCCACTTTGGACCAGATGAAATGTGGAAGCATCTCAGGGGATAATGAAATTGTGTTTATGATGCGAAGTATTTTTTCATGATGCTGTGTTTTAATTTGAAATCCCCAACTCGCTTTCTGCTCCCTAGAAATAACTCTGGCTGGAGGCTTCTCTTTCTTTCCACTAAAGCACGGGAACTCTTGTCTTTCACTCTGCTGTAGACAAAGACTATTTTCACGTATACGTATTATATGTATCAATGGCTCAGTGTTTTGTATCTTTACCTTAACATGGAGCTCAACTTCCATATAACCAGGATTTCCAGTGCTTAAATTATCTATTGCTAAATTACCTAGAAAATCTCTCAATGAGGCATTCATGTATTCAGTCTATTATTGTAGAATTAACAGACTGTCCACCAACAAATGATGCTGTGTATTCTTGGCTCCTCAGTCTGTTAGCTTGAAGAAGCTCAGGCAGACATTTATTCATTTCATGAAAATGAGAAAACTTT
>NW_006436810.1:10314757-10320425 GCF_000325575.1 Pteropus alecto
TATTACAAAGTATGACTAATATAAATACAACTATAGAAAATGCTTGTGAAAAAAGCACTATATCCGTTTATCCAATAGAGTGGATAATTCGAAATCATCATTAATCCCCTATTGAATACATACATTACTACTCTCTAGCAAAACCACTATACGATGCCAAGTTCGTTAATTATTTATTTTTATTTTTTTTTTATTTTAGGCCGTTTTTACAGGCCCTTGAGTTGCGAACATTTTTTAAATTTTGGTAAAATGATCCATTTGTGGTTGCTTTGTAAAATAAAAAGAAAACATATACTCATTGCATTATCAAATTTTAGGTATTTAGTATGAGGAAGTTTAGGGTCACTGTGTTGGGTTGTATTTCAAAGCTTTGTTGAAAGCTTATTTTGTGATAAACACTGGAGAACTGGTAATAAAAAGGCAAATTCTGGTAAGCGAATGAGTAGATCCACGGATGATGTAACCATCCTGTGCCGTGTTATAACAAAGGCATTTACCGTAACACCTAGCACTTTGCAGACACTTACAGTGTCCTGGAAATCGTTTCTATAGCCTTCGTTTATTTATTTATTTTCAGAGTTATTTCGAACGCAGAAGGACCTCATGAGGTATATTCTATTATTGTTCCTATTTTGTAGATAAAGAAACTGAGGGATCCAAATTACCCACACTCACACTCCTACTAAGCAGCAGAAACAGCATTTGAACCTAAAGAGTTGTAAATCACATCCTGCTTTGTACTAACAACAGGAAATGATTGATCTTGACCAGCAATGAGTCGTGGGGAAAGACGACATGGGCGAGGTGTATGTGATCTATGCTTTGAAGAATGCGGACGACCTTATCCAGTGATAAAGGGAGAAAGACATCCTGAGGATAACTAGACTAGCATGAGCGCAAGCACAGATGTGTAGAAGTGCTTGATCTATCGAGGGAGAGCAGATAATTCGCTAGTTGTGTGATTGAGATAGAAGAAAGGAGAGACAGCTTCTGCGATTTGAGGAGTTTTTGTTTTTGTTTTTGTTTTCTAGGCCAAAAAATGGCATGATTTTCAAAGTCTGTGGATCCTTTCAAGTCCAACACATTGATTTTTTTTTTCCTTGCATTTTCTTCATAAATATTCATATCGAATGGCATCAAATCACATGCAAGATACACAACTTTCCCATTCTGTAATATGAAATGAATGCATGCATGTGGGCAAATTAATACAGATTAAACATATACACAATCAGTTTTGCTAAATAAAGTATTATTTTTCTCCAGATACATATGAGTAAGTTGAAAATACTAGCTTAGATAATGAGCAAACAGGCTAATGTACAATGAAATAATTTTCATCCTCAGTAAGCCCAGCTTCTTCACTTCATTAGTTTTTAATTAAACCTCTGTCTGATTGTGTTCTCCATCTCTGTTCCACAACCTCTGCTTATAAAATTTCCTTCCTTTGGTCCATAGCAGCCTCTAAACAGGGTGAAAAGCAGTATCGTTTGATGATTGTCTGGCATCTTTCTTGCGCACATAGCCTGTTATTTTAGTTTGAAATATCGTGTGAAAAAATCAGGAAAGCAATTCAATAGGATAAGAACAGAGGATCTAGACTGTATAGAACGCCTAGAAACAGTGATGGCCCGGACCTAGTTGAGAGCCTGGGCCCGCCCACATCTCCCCTTATTCTTTAAGATCCTGACTATGGAGGAGAAAGAAGTTTCCCGGCTTCTGAACCCGATTCTGGTGTGTTTTTTTTTTTTTTTTTTTTAAGGACAACTGAAGGAGAGTCTTGGCCTCCTCAACTAACAAAGCCAAAAGATGGTAGAGGCTGGCCCCACGCCAGAAGCTCTGCTGGGTCCCTGCCCTGGGTCAGGCATGTCGGGGGACCCTCTCTGGCCCTCTTCCAACTGCACACCCCTCGAAAGACAAGGGACATGCCCTCCAGACCATGCTCCATTCTCCCTTGTTAGATTGTGCTCCAGACTTCCAAATTCTGGCCCCAAAGTCCCCAAGCTGGCTTCTGTAGCCTGCCTGGCCTCTTCCCGGCCTACCTTCCAGAGGGTGGACTCAGCTGCTGTTTGCTCGCCCCTTGACCAGGGAATAGCCTGGGGGCAGCTGCCAGCGGGGTAGGGGGAGGTGGTGAATGGAAGGAACTTGGAACTTGCACCACTCTGTGGTCCCCTGGCCTGCAGGCTGGGCCTCTGTCAGTGCAGGCCCGAGCTGGCAGTGAGAGACGATAGGAGATCTATGGGTCTGAGGCTTCTGTTTGCACCTTTGCCCCGGGCTCTGCAAATGTTCATCCAAAGCTTAATTACAGGAAGTTGTCTGTGGAGCATGTCCCCTGCCCCTCACTTTTCCTTTGGAAGTTAAATTTAATCTTTCATTCTCTCACTCTCTCCTTCATCTCTTATTTATGGAACAAATATTTATCCAGAGCCACTATGAGCCTCTATGAGCTGGAATGGAGAGAGAGCTCCCGGAAATGGAGAAGCGACCCTAGGAGCAGGACCTGGTCAGCTGGGATATTGTCATAAAGTCTCAGAATGACAAGGCTGAGGGGCGCTCAGAGGCTCCCCAGGAGGACAGTCACGGGGGCCTTCCCCAAAGAGATTCCCGTGAAGTGTCAGGGGCGGGAATGAAGTTGGAGTGGGTAGAAAAGTTGACTGGGGAATGACGCCCTGGTGGGCAAAGGTTATTATTGAGGATTTGCTTCTTCGAAGGGTTATGGAAGCTTTTAAAGTGGCCGGGGCGTGAGAGGTGGGATGAAGGCAGGGAGGTTTGAAAATGGGAGAGGTCACCTTCATTCCAAAGGAGCTGCGCTCCCAGGGGCTGGGGGCACTGTGCTGTGCACTCACCTTTGCACGGCGCTTGTACAACAAGTTTTACTTCAGTAACAAAATGTCTGGCTTCTGGTTTAGCATTTTTTAGACAGCTAATCAATATGACTGTTCTACCTCCCTCCTGTCCTAATTTTGTAATTATCCACAGAGCTATTCCAAGAACAAGCGGGCTGGACTCTCTTCTGCCCGCATTTAGCTGGCAGAATTCTATTCCCTAAGCAGACTTCTCTTGTTCCCTAAATTTTAATTTATTAACTGTTTCACCTGAAAGCAATCACCCTTGCAGTCAATTCTCTGAATAAAACATCTGCCTTTTCAATTCAGACAGCTATAAGTGAAGAAATACACCGGGGGAGCAGAATGATGTTCTCTTTTAGAAAGTAGAGATGTTTACAAAGACATGCTGCTGACACCAGCGCCTGGTCTGCATCGTGAATGAGCCGGTGTCCCTGCTGTGACACTAGCCTGGGCTCCTCTTGCTCATCCGTGAAGATGCGGGCCAGCTCCTGCTCCTTTGTCCTCCTTCCTGTATGGACTGACCTTTTACAGAGGCTGCTTGAGACCTGCAAGTTCTGAGGCCATTCTCAGATGCTCTGTTTTTCTGTAGCATCTATTTGCATGCCATTTGTGATTTTAGCATGCTTTAAAATCATTTATCTACTGAGGCCTTAAAGTGCCATTTTGCAAGTCTTTTAAGACAGCTTCGGAATGGGATGATACGCATGCTAACTTTGCCTCAAACCTGTTCTAAGTACCGAAGTCTGGGGGTAAAAGGTGGGTGAACGTGCTATATACAAGGTAATGTTTTTATCTCTCATAGGAAGTGAGCATGAGGCCGACGCTGAGGAGAATACAGTATTAATATACTGCTTTTTCTCTTTGTTTTTCCTGGATGTTTGGATTTTAGCCATCATTGGCAGATAAAGCTAGTGGAGACCCTTGGATAATTGAAACAACACCGAGTTTCAGAGGTCCTGCCAGTTTGTAAACGTCGCTGCTCACAGGAGCTCAGCGGAGGGCACTCCGTACTGACCGCACCATGACCCCGTGAAGAGCACGTGTGGGCACAGGGCTGAGGCTCACGGGCAGCCTCTGTCCTCTCTGCCACGTGCAGGACTACACGTCTCCGGACGGAAGTGAGCAGAGGACAAGAATAAGCCTCTGAAAGGTTGTCCTTTTTTTAGCAAAGGAAACAAACAAAAAAGATGCCTTACCGCCCAAGTGACCCACACAATAGCGTGCAGGGCAAAGGACGAATGGGAGATCGTGGAGGAAGGTGTTAGAGGGGGCTCTGGGCAGAAGGAGGTAGAGAAAAAAGAAATCCGTGCTAAGATTTTTTTCTGGTTGAGGCTCACCTACCCCTTCTTTCCCATTAGGTCATGATGCTTTGTAAAATCACTACAGGACTTAGCAGAGTAGAATTCTGCAGGTTCGCAAGATTCTTTGCAAGGAATCCAAGACATTAGTTTGGAGCAAAATCTGTATGTAACTTACTGCAGAGCAAAACCCCCCGAAGCATTCTGCAACTCACATACCAGAAGCTCCGCTGAGTTTACATGGTATGCAAAACAAAGGAGCTAGTTCCCAATAAGAAAACAAAAGAAAAGTCAAATGAGTCTACATGTGGATTCCCTCAGTAACTGATAAACAATAGATACAGTGGAAAACCATCAATACCTTCTGAGAAAGACACGTTTGGTGACTAAATATCAGAAGTTTTACGATTGTTATGTATGTTATATTTTAACAAACATTTTAAAAGTTTCACAAGTGTATATATAGATGGTATTTAAAGAGTTATTTTTTTATATAGAAAAAGGAAAGCGCTTTGAAATAAAGGCCCTTATCTCCTTCCATTGAATTAAAAACTCAACCGAGATGTCCAGTAACTTGTGATAAATGACAGAACGCTCTCAAATTTAATCTTATTTGTTATCTTTGCCTGAAAAGAATTAGTCAGTGAATGGGCAATTTGTTTAGGGTTATAGTCTACCTTTCAGCTTTCTCGTCAGCATAGAGAAGACAATTTACAAAGCGTTACCTGAAGAAACCAAGTATTTCAGACCCACGTGATTCCTTCATAGTTTCTGCTACAGGCTGAGTAATTGTTTCTCATCGGATTTTATATGTGAAACCTAATCCCCAACGTGGTGGCTTTCGGGGGAAGGGGCTTTAGGGAGGTGATTGGGTCATGAGGGTAGAGCTCTAGCGAATGCGATTAATAGCCTTAGAAAAGAGGTCCAGAGAGCTCCCTGTCCCTTTTTCCACGTGAGGACACTGTAAGAAGGTGGCCATCTATGGATCAAGCAGTGAACTCCCAACAAGCACTGAATCAATCCGCCAGTGCCTTGATCTGGGACTTCCGGCCCCTAGAACTTGTAAGAAATAAATGCCTGTTGTTTATAAGCCACCAGTCTATGGTAATTTTTTATAGCAGCCCAGACTAAGACAGTTTCCTTTTGATTAAAGATAATTTTCTTCTTAAGAGGTGACTTATGCATCTGAGTTCCTATTTTCTATCCCACAGAGGTGGTTTACAGTATTCTCTTTCTGCACTAACCAATGTCTGTTTACATCACGTGCTCTTCAGAGTTCAGTGGCAGCTTCTTCAGGTGACAATCTTGGGATGCAGCCCTAGCTCTTGAAAGGTAATTAATTTTTAATTATCTTTCACTATCACTTCTGCTATAAAAAAACAGGACATCAAGTAGTTATTTAGAGGATAAGGAATTGCTTGAGCTCTGTGAAGGAATTTTGGAGCACAAATTCAAGGTAAATTACAGGCATGGAATATAGAAATTTGTGGGTAGCTTTCTAGAAAAATCTAAGTTACATTC
>NW_006436810.1:10320469-10345503 GCF_000325575.1 Pteropus alecto
TCCTTTAGTCCCATACTCAGTCTAACCTAGCATTCATAACATAACTCAGTAACAGTTACGTGTTTAATTTTGACCCCTACTAGATTCCAGCTTCCACGAAGGCAGAGGATGATTTTGTTCTTGTTTATTTTGTTGCTCTTGATGCCTAATAATGTCTCCAGCACCCTTCAAAGTACTCAATAATAATTTCTTAAATCTCATTGAAGCAGGAAATATATATTACTTTTCTTTCTTTCTTTCTTTTTTTTATAGAATAGTAGACCTAGAAATCTTTGAAAATCTACTCACTGAACTGTTTTAAAGTCGGAGTAATGTGATCTCAACATTTCTATCTTGTCTAATTTGTTTCTATTGCCTGTTCTTCCTCTCACTCTGGATCTTATTGTTTTACTTTCTTTGCTTTTTGCAATTTTGATTGTGTGCTGGACTCTGGAGCTTAGTCTGGACTTTGTTTTCTTCTTTCAAAGAGTGTTGAGCTTTGTTCTGGCAGGCAATTAATTTACTACAGAGCAGCTCGATCCTTTGGGGGCTTGTTGTTAAATTTTGTTCAGATGAGTCTAGGGCAGTCTTTCTCTGGGACTACTGTAGCCCTGCATCTACGAAGAGGCCTTTCAATGTCTCAGTGAGATGCATGAGGTGTTCCGCGAAGTGTCTGCTGGAACTCTGGAACAGTTCACTTAACCTCTCAGCTTCAGCCCCCACCCCCACCTTGCAAATCCAGCCGCATCGCTATATTCCTCAGAAATGTTATTTTCAGAATAACAGCTCCAAATAGTTAGAAAGCTTTAAAAACCCTCCCGCTTCTGTTTAAACGCACATCTCAGACCAGGCTTCCAAATGTCCAGTGATTCAAAAACACCTTTAGGTAATATCCTTAAAGTAAATTTCAGCCGTTGATTGACAGAAATGAACTCCTAGGGTGTTGAAATATACATCTCCCTTTTATTGCCACATCCACTCAACCACTTTGCCACGCGGAGTCAAACCTGTTAGTATCGCCCTTTGGACATGTTTGTCTTGTTAGATTCAGGATGTATTCATTTCTGGCTGCCAAGGGTGTAGTTTGCTTCTCTTTAGGGGGCTCAGTTTGAACTGACATCTGTTACAGATACTGCCTGACTAACGAAGCCTTTTTATTTCTTAAAGCACGATGTGACCCAGGGCAGTCCAGGGATGAAAAAAGAAAGAAAAGTAAAACAAAAAATACCAAGATTTCACACCAAAATAAAGGTTTAGAGGAAGGCATGACGCATTATTGTCATTAGCGTTTAGGAGTGTGAAGCGCCGACGCCGTGTTAGGTCCGTCCTAAAATCAGGTTTCCTGCAGGTGCTGCCTCACGTAGCTCCATCAGGAGCCTTGGCCTTGACTTATGGGCTCTATCCTCTTTAACAGGGAAGATCAGAGGGCTGAGGTCTTTTATGAATTACCCCTGAGGGAGAAAGTGCCTAGTTATGCACAATAAATTAAACAGCCTGGGAAATAAAAAAAGGCTGTCACCAATGTGATGATTCGATTTAGTGTGGCAAATTTGATTTCAAGAGCGGCACAGAGGTGAGAAGTCAAAGGTTAACCATCCCCGAGTGAGACATCCTCAACATGCCAAGGGGATGAGCTACTGGCTGGGATGGTAGGACGAGGGAAACAGCCTCTGTCTAACACTTTACCTCCTCGGCTGTATTTTTTAGCTTGATTTCAAATATTTAGGGTTCAGGTAGACCACATCAACCTGGATAAAAAACAGTAGTGAGCAAGTATCTGGAGACAAAAAGTTGATCACAGTAGCCTCACTGGGAGTTGCGCACTATTCTATTCTTTTAAATTACGTCACATGTGCTCACATGTCACCTCATCGATGACACTCTGAGGAACTGGTGTGACCCCCGCTGTAAAGATTAGGAAATCAAGGACAGGAAACTTTTGGGAACTTGCCTGAGTTCTCTAAAGTAATCAATAAAAGAGCCTTAAAACTTTAAACTCTGAATCTTTGGCCCTACCTGCTACAAAATATCATTGCCATAAAACACTGAAGAAAAAGAGATCTCATTATGGCCTCCTGCAATATCTCTCTACTATACAGCAAAGGGTAACAAAATGTCAATTTTATCTTTTTATATTCAATGCATTTTCCTTACTGACAAACTGCAGTTCAGGGGAAACTGAAAAATATATGGAGACATAATGATACCAGCCAGCCATTGACACAGTATTTTTTTAATATCCAAGAAGATTTCCAAGATGTCACTTTAAATCCCCAAAGGCAAGGACTTGGCCTTGTTTATACTGCTTTCCTGACTTAATAATAAACCAATGGGAAAATCATAGATTATTTTTAAACTGTAAGGTGACAACTATTCATTTGACCATCTATAAATGCTAGAACGACAATATCCAATTTTCCAAGGAAACACCAACTTGTAGTAAATGCTAATTTGAGGGGGAAAAAATCACAGAATATATATCTTCAAATGAAACAATATTCGTACCTCGAATTCAGAGCATTCTGTCTCAGCATCTCAGGCTCAGTGGTGTGCCCTCATGAAGGGTCTCCACTGATCACCCAGCCAGCCTTTGCTTAGGAGGTCAGGGAGGCAAATAATGATGAAGAACAACGCACAGACCTCATGTGGAGGTTTCTCAGAGGATTGATGGTGAGACAGCTTGGACTCTGAGGAGAAAGTGTGGGAGCAGACTTAAAACTCGAATGCAGACAACGGGATGGGGTAGCCCATTTTGGGTAAAGGTGTAGATTCCCAAAAAAGGAGAAGGAATTAGAAAGTGATAAAGAATCACCTGTATATTTGATTTTTTAATCATCCATCTATATAGATAGTCATGGCTCTTGGTACCTGCACTTTAAATGCATAGAACCCAAAACATAAGGTCGTGGAGAGTGTTAGAGACACGGTGAGAATAAAATACTGCTTCTAGCCTCATTTTGACCAAAATGATCAACAATAATGTGATTTTATTGCTATTTTTACAGAGGTAGAAATAGTTCTGTTTATATCCCAATTCAGAAGAACAATGTATTCTGATGGTTAAGTTAAAAATGGTTTTATTAACAAGGTAATCTGTGACTTGTAGTTTGAGAAAGAATATTATTTAAACATAAGAAGAAACAGAAAAGACAATAAAGTTTATTCCAGAGAGAAAGCGAAAATATCAGAGCAATGATAAGGAATAGCATGTTTATCCCTTTTGAGAATCTGTTTTTAAAAAGACGGTTCTCCCCAGAAAAATGCACATATTTGCATCCAAACCAAAGTTAGATGTATGATTTGAGGGCCATTGTGGTCTTTTCTTAAATTACATTTACCACCTCTACCAGGATACCATTTGCATGTCCAATTAGCCCTTCCGATGCTGGCACTGACCACCCTCCGAAGTGCACGCGATTCTTTTGCTTCTAAAGTTCTTATTGCATCATCTGATACATTTACGTCTACTGCACAGTGGCCCTAAATTGAGAGCACACCTCCTAAACAGAGATCATTTTTCAAATTCGGTGCAATATTTCTTTTCATGAGATAATTTTCTGGGTTTTTTTTTTTTAATTCCTCTCTGTTCACTTTGGGGCTAATTGTTTGCATTTGTAATATGTACAAACACAATATCTGCCTCCCAGTGAGTTTCTGTGTTCACTATTCAATGAAGCAACGAAGCATTGGGAATGCAAGAACATTTCACAAAACGTTGTTGCTAGTTAATAATTCTTCATGCTCGGGATGCTGCATCTCTTGCACCCGGAGTCTATTAATCTTGAAAATGACACTAGTTATGTGGTTCTCGTTACGCACCCTTAAAGAACACAACGGAAAAGCGAAATGAGGGCGGAAGGAAATTCAGTCAAGGGTTTCTCATTGGACTCTTTCGGGAGAATATTTTGGGAGTGGACCTTACTTAAGTCAAGGAATAAATCATTTTATTAAAGTAATACTTTATTTATTGGATTAAAACTTAGACTGCCAATCTCAGGAGCAAATAATATTCTGAAAAATCAATAAGATTATCAATCTAGTAGAAAAATGAAGTTGGCCCATGCCCACGTGAAAAGATATTAACTCCACCAGTAATTGAAAATAATAAAATACATTTAAAAATGCCATTTTTTATCACTTTGATTCCAAACGGGAAAAATTACTACCTAGTACTTGCTAGGGAGAGAAAAGCAAAGAGTATAAATTAGCATATGCTTTCGGGAGGACAATATAGCAAATCATGCCAACATTTTAAGGAAAAAAATCATACTATTGATTTAGCAACTCCTCTTCTTACAATGTTTTCTAAGGAAGTATTACACATTTGTAAATATGTTTGTACAAAAATGTTCATTGTTAAAATGTTTAACATATTGAAAAACTGGAAGCTAACCAAATTTTCTACAATAAAGGAATGATCTACTAAATATGCTAGATGAATTCAGACAGAAAAGACCCCTCAGTCATTAAATATGAAATAGTATTTACTGTCATGGAAAGGCGTTTATAATGGTAAATGGGAAAAAATCAGTTGTCAATTGGAAAACAATTATTACAAAAAATTATGAGTATGATCTGTTTAAAAAATTGTGCTTGTACATATTTTACAGGGAAAAGTTTGGAAGCATATACAGCAGAATGTCAAGAGTTGTTATCTTTGGGTAATGGAATTTTAGGCAACTATTTTCTATTTGCTTATCTGCATTTTCTCAGCTTTTTCAATTAATGTGTTATTTGTGTAATGAGAAATATGGATGCTAACAAAAAAAGCATAGTTCATTTAATATTTTATTACATAGCTTAGAAATAGAGACAATTTAACTGTGAATATTTTTAAGTTCTTTTTTCTTTGCTCTTCACTTAACATTCAGTTTTCCCCCTACTGTATGAGGGAAACCTTATACTAGATTAAACCAACTAAATGAGCAGATATGGATGAAAAGTCTATTATAAATTTCATGGGCAGGATCTACGAAGCAAATCCACAACAGCATATTGGCCAATTCGAGACTCAGTTAATGGATAATCTGCAATCTGGTCAAAATAAATGTTTAGATAAGATGGTAATACATCTTACACTGCCTCATAATGAAAAATGAAATTTTATAAAAGAGATGAATACAAGGAATATTTTTAAAATTTCAACTTTTCTTTACTATTCGGTGGGGCCAGAGAATAATTTTAGTGACAACACACAGCTGATATTTCACATATAAATTGAACTATGCCCCTGATTCTGTCAGGAGAGGAAGCAGTGCCTCTGTGGACTTGGGTCCAGTGAGTTGATGGAAATGAGCCTTCAACTCACTCACTTATTGCTAGTCATTCACCAAGGATGCATTGAATGCCTCTGATAGGCATGGAACTGTTTTAGACTCTGGAGGAAGATAAAAGTCATGATCATTGTTATCAAGGAGTTTGGAAACAATTTGCAACTAAGACTTGCACATGAAACGGTTAAGTGGCAATGAGAAGTGTATGTTCTCGCACATCTAGGCCACTGGGGCAGACACTTCACAAATGGTTAAGGAGGTTGCACAGAGAGGAACTCCAGTGAGTTGTCACTCAAAAGACAAAGTGGAAGGGTGAAAGGCCAGTCCGAAGAGAGGGATCCAGTCATGTGAAGAGGGTACCATTTTCTGTCTGAATTATTTCTTAGTTTAGTTTTGTGGAAATGCCTGTGTAGGGGGCTCCAAAGTTTTTAATGTAGGCAAAGCTGAAGTGAATCTTCTCTCAAAACATTGAATTGAGAGGTGGGAAAAAGGCATGCAGGGCCAAAAAGGAATGCAAATAGTTGACTTGTGCTTTCATTACATTTTTCTTAACCAGATGAATTAAATATTTGATGATACTATTTCACTGTTTATTATTATCTATAATACATATTAAGCATTCACGTGCACATATTTATTTCTATTGATTTTATGCACACATTACATACCAGCACACATACGTGATTGAGGAAGAATATTATTTAAACATAATATGTGTGTCTTTTATTTTTTTTTTTCCATTAGCAAAGGCATTTTCATATTCTCTCAGAAAGGACCATTCTATAGATCACTGGAGAAAGAAAACATACGACTTTTACTCAGACGCGCTTTTAAATTATTAAATTGTTATTGATGGTAACTGGAGGATGTATCTGGGATACTGTCCAAGGAGGACCTAGCTACCTCTTAACGTATCAGCTTTTAAGGGGGTTGCCGAAAGGAACGCCGGCTTTTGACAAAAATCTCCTTCTTCCTTATTTCTTAAACTCAGTCTCTACAAAAATGTATCACCTCAATTTTTCGCTTATTTTTCTTTCTCTCTATGCATTTTATGTTTGTATTCTTCAATTCGGGGTTTATTTGACTTCTATGGTCAAGAGAACGACCCTTTCTGACATGAAATCTCGGCGCTGGGAATCGAAGCTAATGGATCCGTTTCTAAGCGGATCAGAAGGGTCACGGGAATCACCACAAGCTTTTGAGCCTGAATCACTGACTCATTTTCTAAAAAAAATTATTTTTGTTTTTAGATCCAGCAATGCAATGGAAAATAAAAGCCCAAGCCCTCGGTATCAAAGTTAGTATCCGAAGGAATTCATTGTACTAAAAGTGCCCTGGTGTGTGGGTACTCGGGCTAGTCCAGTGCCTTTCTGAAAGGAAAGCTTGCTTGGCATTTGAGCAAACACAGAGAAGCCCACAAAGGAGGCAAACCGCATCTTCCATCAGCCCATCCTGAATGAAAGAAAGAAAGCAAGCTGAAAATTGGTAGAAGACTTGATTTCACTACATGTTTATGTTAATAGGGTATTTGACTTTTGAATGCTTCATAAACCTTGTTATGCTCTGTGCTATTTGAGGAAGTAAAACAGCTGGAACACTGCCAGGAGCCTTAATTGGAATCAGCTTAGCAGGGGCTGACAAGGTTTCCTAGTGTTTAGTTTCAAACTTATTATAAAAATGCAAAATTATGTGCCATTTATTTTCGATTCCTCTTTGGTTTATGCCTGTAAAGGTAAGACTTAAGCTGCATTAGGAAATAAACTCATTTTTCCCTTGTCTGCCCCAGGCTAGTGCTCTGGATCCAGCAGCCTGGGTATTGTCTCTTGTAATTAGCTCTGGCCTCAGTTCTGATGCAACAGAGATTGTCATGGCGATCCTTCCCCCATGCCTTTTGATTATTGGCTAAATGATCACTCTATGGCCTACCCATGGTCCAGTTACTGAGCTGTGTGGTCGAACTGTCAGTGATGTGGTGAGCAAAACCACCAAAATATGGTCAAAAATGGCTCTGGAGGGCTCTTAGATTTCGCCTACTGAAGGGTCACAGTTGCTATTGGTCAAATATTACAAGTAAGCTCTCCGTTTTATTTCAAGTCATGAGAAATAGATGAGTTTTATGTTTTCTGCCAAATTTTAGGGAATTAAGTGCTTTTTATTTTGTTTTCGAGTTAGGCTTTTCAGCTTCATTTGAAGCCACTGATTCAAACTGCCAATTGCTTATTATACTGTTGCCTGATATTAAAAAGAAAAATTCAGTTCCTTAAAAAAAAATTAAATGCCAATTATATGCCAGGCGATGTGCTGGGTGCTAATGACAACACATATATAATACATAATTCCTGTCTTGAGATTATTAATGTGTTTGGAATGAAACAGAAATTTAAACAAATAATTTAGCCTTAGCGATGAGTGAATTCTGATTCAAAATGTCTGGTTAGCTGGTCCAGAGGCAGCCCACCCCAACTTTATACTAACATTTTAGTGAGGCACAGGCTCCCTAAAAGACTGAAACTCATTCAGACCATCATAGAACTCTTCCCAACCCCTATATACACTTCACCATCACATTACTATAAGGACTATTTAAAGCAATTCATTTTACCCAGGACACCATAGCCACTTATCAAGAAAACATTGCAAGGCTACTAAGGCAAAAAGCAAACTTTGAAGACTCAGAACCACCATCAGAACCAGACACGGCAGGGATGTTGGAATAATCAGACAGGGAATTTAAAACTGTGATTAATATGATAAGGGCTTTAATGAATAAAGTATAAAGCATGAAAGAACAGATGGGCTTTGTAAGGAGAGAGATAGGAATCCTAAAGAAGAACCAAAAGGAAATTAAAAAGATCAAAAACACTAACAGAAATGAAAGGTGCCTTTGGTGGGGTTATTAGTAGCTTGATCACACTCCAATTAGGCTTTTGCTCACAGATCTGCAACACGCTACTCTCATTAAGGGAGCAGATGACTTCACGTTGCTCAATCTAATGGATTGTTCTTGGTTTTCATTTTATCTGATGCATCAGTAACTCTTTATGCCGATGTTCATTCTCTCTTTCCTGATACACATTCTTCATCTGGCTTTCAGGACCCCGTTCTTTTCCTAGCCCACCATCATGCTGCTCCTTCTTCTTTTCTGGTTCCTATAACTGTTTCTTGTTTCCTATAACTGTTTCAAAAGGTAAGGTACTGATACTGCCCAGGGTCCTTGGTTCTTTTTCTCTCCACTATCTAATTTATTATCCCCAACTGCATCCAGTTTGGTGGCTCAAGATGCCATCTATATTCTGACGAGTCTCCAAAGTTTATACTCACCAAACCTCTTACTGACCTCCAGTCTCGTCTATCCAACATAAGTCGACGGTAGAAGGAATAAAACGGAGCAGCTGTGTTTCACAGTTTGAGTTATTCAAAGGCTCAAGCTGATGGAGGCTCCGTCATTTGCAAGTAAGGAAGTGGGAAGGTCATGCACCACATCTTACGCTTCAGTCCAGAAGTGACATGCATCATATGAATAATCATATCACTGCAAGGAGGTTGGGAAATACGGGAGCCCACGGAGATTCAGTGAGCACGTGATACACCGCCACAGCAGAGTGGAGGTGATATTCTGCTTATAAGAAAGATAATATTTCTATATCGGGGTCTGTATTGTATTTATAGACATACATAGGCAATAAAACTATGTTTGAATTCAAATTTTGTCTTTTTCTGCACTTTCTGTTTTTCATAATGACCATTGACTGCCTTCGTATAATAAAAATGTTAACTTGGATTCTATAACTGAAAGCGAATGTTGGGGCCAGAGCGAGGCCATCTTTCGTGCGACATTAGAGCTTAAGGAAAGGGACGAGGAAGAGAAGGGCATGGAGGAGTTTGAAATACACTGGACCTGGGCTGGGGGAGATCTACCAGAGAGGGGCATGTGAAAGCCGTTCGCGAAGAACATTTAAAGAGAAAGTAACTAACGCACGGGAGAATTCCTAAGTGCTACGCGGGGAAGTGGAGGGGCAGATTTGCAGGCAGATCGGGGCCTGTCTGACCAGCATAGTCAGGTGTGGCTTGACTTCTGAGAGAGGTCAATGTAAAGAAGTGGTTCACAGCAAGGAAGAAGCAGAGATAAGACGAAAAAGGAGGCCGTGGAAATGGAGCTGCGGAGATGGACGGGGAATGTATTATGTGGAAGATAAAATGCACTGAGCCGTTATCCTAAGGAAATGATGTGGTCAGGAAAGCTAGGCTTGGACGTCATCCGCATTGTTAAGGAGCGCGTATACGCATCGTGCGTGTGCCGCCCTCCAGAGAAGTCGGGCAATCTGTAAAGCGCTGGATATTTAAGAGAAAAATTCCTAAGCAGCGTGGAAAACGGACTGGCCTTAGGATGGCGATATTTGCATATGATGGATGCAAATGTAAATGTCATCTGCATTTATAATATCAGATTTGAAATGGATTCTTTTCTTGGTGGCAAGAAGAGTGGCTCTCTCTGTCACAGCCGAGGTAGGAGCCGTGTACCGATACTGACGGCCTGAAGTTGAGGCGAAGGTCATGCCTTGATGCAAAGAAGATGGGCCCCATCGTCCGGTTCAGGGCCAAGTCTTTTCGATCCCAAATTAGCATCCCTGGATTCCTGAATAAACCCTATTCACATTGCTTGCATTTAAGACTGTCTGCCTATTTTTTAATAATCCAATAGACCTTGAGCAATTACTAATGGGGGCACAGCATGATCAGGAAAATGCCCTTTGCATTTGGCAACTTAGAGACAATTAGTCGCTGTTTCCAGAAAACTTTCAGAGATTAATGGGGTGGAAGCCACTTATGGGTTGGCTGAAGAGCAAATAGGAGGAGAGGATGGGAGAACAGCTAGTGTACACAGCTCTTTCAAGAGGCTGGACTTTACAGGGAACACGGACGGTCCACTATTGACAGAACGTGCAAGTGTGTTTTGTATAGATAGTTAAAAGCCTTCCGCATCAACTAGGATTTGTTACTTTCCCTTTAAATATTCTTTTTAAATCAACAATTGTTCCTATTGGCCCTTATAGATTTTTGTAGATGTAGAAAATGTAGATTTTTCTTCAATCAATGGAAGCTAACCTAAGGCTACAAATGGAAAATAAAGCGTGGACCAAGGGAACTGCTGTTGCGACAATAATTTGGTTCTCTTCAAGCTTAGAGTCATTCCTTAAATCTTTTTCAAACTGTATATTATGACGAGATCTAACTCAGTTGGGAGGAAGCCAGGAAAAGGAGGTTTGCTGGTGACAGCATTTTCTTCTATTTTATCGGCAGTTTGTTTCCGGCCCAGATTTTGCCCTTGGGCCCAAACGGGCAGAGCTGCAGCGAACTCTACATACTTTCTTTAGAAGACAGTTCATTAACCCTCGATTATTATAAGTTGAATATGTATCTTAAGGATTTCGCTTTCACCCCAAGTGCCTACCAAAGCATTCCTTCCAAAATCACAGTCATATTTCTTAGAAAGGTCCTGGTAAACACATTTTCTGCATCTCATTATACTTTCTGTGAATCTTAGCTTATAGATTAGCTTTTCGGCTATCTGACCAGCTCCTGCCAAAAAAAAAAAAAAAAAATCTGTTTTGTTTTTGTTTACAATACCCAAACTTCAGATGATTAGATTTTGGTTGATTAACTCTTCGTTAAGCAAATACTCCCTTATTCATCTCTCTCTGTTATCTTGTCCTCTAGTTTCATATTTTGCAGGAAGTTCTAAGATCGGATGATAAACTGACTGAGCATGATGCATGGCTAGGCAGTAATAAAATGCAAGATCCACTGATATCAGCCACGATGCTTATAGTCCTCATAAGCAGACTACAGATGAACGACCAAGTGACGTCAACGGTACATGAAAAAACTCCATGGCAAACATGAGGAATAATTCAACTGTCAAGAACTGATAGTAAACGGGGGAATAAAAACACCTCCAAATTATTTTGACCATAGGAATCGAGAGAAAAGAACAAAACTGAGACCCTAAAGAGGATAGAAATGAGATTATTTTCTTCTTCCCCTGGAAAACTATTTTGTTGCTTTTGCCCTTTTAAAGAGCACAAGCTAAAGGCCTCCTTGCTAAGACCTTTGCCTGACATTGCCATTAAAGAAATGGATTATAAAAGCACAGAAAGCGCCAGCCCCGGAGGTTCTGTGAAAATACCGGTCGTGGGGAATAGAGATTGGAAAGCAAAGACTGTTCGTGCTGAATTTATCTTCTCTGGTGCAAAGGCTTTTTGCCTCCTCTCCCCCTCAAGCCCATGGGTAGAAGCAATGAAATTCACTGACATCGCCGGGCCAGTTGCTTTTTATTTCAAGTACGCCATGAGAAAGACTTGAAAGCAATCATCTGTGCTCAGTAATTGGCTGATAAAGCTCGATATCCTTGGCAATTACAGTCACTGTTCATTCAGGAAATCCTCCATACATCATTTGAAAGCAGGGCAAAATCGTAAATTATTATAATACTAACCTGTGTAACGCTAGTTGAACATACTGTTCTAGTGTGAGGAACAAAGATTTAGGCACCAAGTGGAAATTCTCGTCAGAAAAAAAAACACCAGCCATGGCAGCTTCAAGAGGAACTGGGGACAGAGGCCTGAGGAGCAGGGACAGACAAGGTGACCCTGGGTTATTCCCAAAGCATAGCTGCTTGCAGGAAAATCAACTGAGAATGAGAGTTCAAAGGTCATAATGAGATTGACGAAAAGAACCAACCACAACAGACACCCGTCTGAGACTAAGACAATAGAAAATGGCTCACCTGAACGTGCCCATGGGGCCAGGACCAGAGGGGAGAGGCCAGGTGGTGCCTGGCAAATGGACAAGCAAAACCGTCAACGATCAGGTGCCTTCTGAGAAGGGGTGACTGAGTGTGTGGGTTTACGGCGCCAGAATGATAAGCACCAATTTTTCATGTGGACATACAGAGCAGGCTATTTAGAGCTGGGTAACATCTAGCTAAACTCTCATTTTTCAGTTCGTAAAGTTAAATGTGTAAGGCATTGTCCACAGTCGTACCACCAGCAGATGGCAGAGCTGAAAATAAAACTCAGGATTCTTGACCCGAAATTCCATTATCTTTCCATTATAATATGTGGCCTTTCTCCTTGTTGTTTTCCTTATGTACTAGTTCAGATGATTAGTCAGTAAATATTTACTCATTCAGGTTTATGGTCACCAGACCTGTCTTATACCTCAACATTTTAGTAGGGTTCTCATCGACTTCATTTCTAGGACTCTCTGATCAGTTAGGTACCATCACAGATCCCTACATGTTAACCTGTGAGTGTTATTTTGTGCCTGGTATACCCATCTTGTCTTTGGTGAAGCGCTGCCATTTGGTCTCGGCTATCCAGGGCATCAGCCTCACGACGGCCATTACACTTAGCCTAACTCCCACCATCGTACTTGGCCTTTAGAGGGCACGGAGCTTGGCAGATATGTTTGTGTTCCCTTACTAGTATATTTTTCAATGCAGTAATAAAGTGAGTATATTTTAGCCCTCTAGGAATAGTGCGTGCATGTGTGTGTGTGTGTGTGTGTGTGTGTGTGTGTGTGTGTGTGTGTAGGGGTGGTTTGGCATGATATATCCTTTCCTACATCCTCATCTCCTTAAAACTTTGGATTTTTTCCTCTATTTTTATTGTATAGGGTTGATCTGACGTCTGGCATGATATATCCTTTCCTACATTCTTATCTCCTTAAAACTTTGGATTTTCTCCTCTATTTTTATTGTATAGGGTTGATCTGACGTCTTAACCTCATTCAATTTAACCCATGTTTTAGTCAACCGACCAAGAAACCTGTCACAACCAGCTACACAGGCCAACACATTAAATCCAGAACTTCTAGCAAGTGCTCTCATGTCGATAAATATGGTCAATAAATATTCCGTCCCCCTAGGTCTAATTTCCTTAGAAGTCATTCCCACACATATTTCTGGGCATATGCCAGTATTAATTAACAAAATTAAGAATATAAATTAACAGAATCGTATAATTCTCTTGGTGTGTAAGCTATTTCTTTCCACACGAGCCTTTGAACTTCTCACCGTGAAGCACACTGATATCTGATCCTAGCTGTGGGCTTGTTGGGAAGATGGGGTGTTTGGGGTGAGTCTTGATAAAAATAAGCATCCGCTTGAGGACAACTGCCCCAAGAAATTGTTATGTTGTCTTAAAGTAAAGGGAAAGCCAGTGTTTGCAAGACATAGGAGAATAGCCTTCCTCCACTGCCAAAGGAAGCCCGAAGCTTTCATATCTTCAGCTTTCTCTCAGCCACCCATATACCACTTTTCCAGTTTTCAGAGTCGAAGGTCAATGTGAAGATGGAATAGTATCTTTTTTATGTATGCATAGATCTCCCCTACCAAATTAAGCTTTTGAATGCTGGGATTGTATATAATTCAATCGTGAATCAGTGCCTGGCAGATAGAAGGCACTAAATAAATGTTGATTGAATAATGAAATTGAAGAGGTCTATTGACTTCTAAGTGCTTTGGTGAGTAGCCGCTGTTTATTATTCCGGAAATGTATAACTGTCTTCCTCGCACAGTCTGCTGTAGCTCTCACTCGTCTCTCTCTTTCTGTCTCTCACTCGGGTCACTGATCTTTGCCGTGGTACAGAGACACACTCCAGCTATGACTGGAAGGAAATAACTCAGAACGAATTTCAATTTGGAGGAAAAAGAGGTCCCCAAATGGGAAAAAAAGTTATCGACTGACATTTTCTATTTTTAAGCATCAGTCCATCACTGACTTCGGCACCATGAGCTCTGCTCTTGGCCGCTGCTCTGTGACCTTGGTTCATGGTTCGCTAGGATGGACGATGGCAGCCTTTGAATTCCTTATGGAGCTCCAGGGCCTCCTTTTCACAATCCCACGGGGGATCTCCGTTAGGGGTGCACGCTGTGTGCTGGGGAGTTCAGTTCTGATGAGCGCCCCTAAGCCTTCTGTACCATGTCTGCTAGGAAAACCTGGGGGACCATCCTCAACGCGTCAGGTGGGTCTCACAGACAGAGGGACCGGAGTCAGAAAAATAGGGAAGAATGTTAGCAAATGAATTTTGAGACACTGTGGAGAGATGAAATTTTAAAGAGCCAAGATGGGTCTTAGACGGAAATCACCCAGGTCAGATCTGAGGGGCGAGATAGGAACAAGAAAAAGAAAAAATGAATGCTAACCCAGACACAATTCCCAGCCGCGTTCCCCTTGCCCGTCTGACAATATGAAACTGGAGACAAAACAGAAAAGATACTTTCACATCTCCCCTGTGTGAAGAGGTCGTCCTGAGATAATTTTTTAGACAAAGAGATGTAAGAAGATAGTTGGGGGCAGTTTCTAGGAAATATTTATTTTCTCCCTGACCAAAAAAGAGAAAGCTATGATCTTTAACTCTCCTGCCAGCCTCCTTCCCTATTTTTCTCTCTCCATTTTCTGCTTTCGTATGGTGCTTGGAGCTGCAGCAGCCGCTGCCAGATTACAAGGTAACAAGTTTAAGGGATAAAGGGAAAACTAACGATGACAGAACAAGAGGGTGTAAAGGACCTGCATCATTACTTTGGTAACAATAGCCTAACTTTGGTAATTATTTATCTACACCTATGTGGAGTCTGTCTTAAAAAACAAAACAAAACAAAACAAAACAATCAGTAAATATGGCAACGCTCTACGCTCCACCTGCAAGATCTTGGCAAAACATTCGACTTCCCTGGATCTCAGTTTCTCTAACTATAAAATGGAAACAATGCCTCCTTCGCAAATGTGAATCCAGTAAGATGGGCAGGTAAAATGCTAGATGAATATGAACGATCTTCCCAAGAGAATTAAATGTATTCTGCATGAATGTACCGATTCTGGAACATGAGCTCATTTTTTTTTTTTTTTTTTTTTTTAATGAGAATGGCCTTCACATTTACAAAGCAGGGACTCGTGAGACAGTAATTATCATACCGATTCTTCCCACAGACTCTATAATCTTCAGCAAATTATTTAACCTCTCTGACCTCTGTTTCCTCGCTGGTAAAATAAGAGATGTAACGTTTTTTTCTGCCTGCGTTGTGGGGTTGTTCTGAAGATTGAGGATGGTAAAATATTCAAAAACTTTAAAAAAATGCTGTGATATGTAAATGTAAATGTATAATATTAATGTATCATTAGTGATATGTATGAGATTAAAATGTCCTTGCTTATGTCTAACGTGAAGCTCAAACACGAAACAATTAGTTAACAACAACTTGTCTCTTCGAAAGAAGCTCTTGTTTCCCAGGGATTGATTTTTATTTATATATTTTCAATTATCTATTCTCAGGGAGATAACGGGTTCAGGTTATTTTAAATTTCAAGATATTCTATCATTTAATTTTAAAATGTGTCTATGTACATAGCTTCTAGAACAAGAATATGTATATTATACATATATAATATATATTTTATACACACATACACACACACATTAGGTTCTGCTGCTGGAGGCTGAGGAGGTTGCTATGACACAGATGATATAATTAGATTTCCAAATGCGTGGTGGGTTTAGAAGTGGAGGTGACCTTCTCAAGCTTGTGTGACCATTTCATAGAGCACCATAGCATGTACACTATTTGCACCATATGCGTGAAACTCCTGGATCATGTTGCATCCATGTGCAAGGGGCTTGCAATGCTTCGGTATAATCAGGGTTATTTTTGGTGCGGGCTGACAACGTTCTGCATGAGAACTGAGTTCTCTCTGTCTTTCTCATCTTCCCCCAAGCACTGTCCTTTCCACATAGAGATGTCTTTCCAGATTCAGCTGCTCTTTCTTCTAGCAGAGCTGACAGCCCTTGCTCTGACCATAGATGTTATTTTTAAACCTTCCCTTGCTTACCGTTACAAGTTTTGATAAGGTCTTGACCACTAGTACAATTACTTGATTCTGCTGCCTGCCTGTATTCCTATCAGGCTTTTTCTAGGAAAGATTCTCCTTTTCCTATTATCTCCCTGTCTACCTTACAATCAGGAAGCTTTGTCATTGATGGAAGCAAGAAGTTAGACTAGAGAGAAAATCCTTATCCTCTCTAAAAACGAAATCAACTTAATTCCCCAAATATCATTATTACTATTGTTACAAGGACTGTCAGAAAACAACTGAAAAACAAAAAATTAGAATTCAGACTTTCTAATTGACATCATTTTCCAGCCTGTCTTACCTTTATGTATCATGCCCAGCACCTTTGCTCACAAGATCTCTTGACCAAAAATAGTCAGGAGGCCCCGATGAATGAGGAGGTGTATTGCAGATTAATTGCTGATGTTCTACAGCCTGCTCCTCTCACAGTCAGTATGTGGGATTATTCTGGACAATTCCCACGAACACTATAGCGAATTATGCCTGTACAGCCCATCAACATTGATGGCTGAAGAAACCTTATAGTCTGTTAAGTAATGTAAAATCTATTAGAGAAGGATGAATTGGTTAATGTATATGTTAGGTTCTAAATTTGCCCGAATCAGCCTCTAATGGACTACTTATTTTATGCTTTGTGCCAATGAATAATTAAGTCTCAGTGTATGCATCCTTAAGCAAAGAAAATTACTTATTAGTGGTGTTTGGGAATGGATGTCAAATATTCTGTCCAATCTCAAAAGTGTCTCTGTTGTCATCTTCAAGACGATTCCAAACAAGAGTGATAGAATTCTCTTTAGTAATAGAACTGAGATGTAAACCTGGAAAAAAGCCAAGTTCGGATGTGCAATAATAATTCTAGAACTGAAGGCAGTTTGTATAAGAAGTAACAACGAGGATACACGTTAGTGATTATTGCTGCTAATTTTGTGGTTTATGGAGCTTAGTTTTAATTTTTATATCCTATCCAATGAATCATATTAGATATTCACATAAGTTACTTTACAGGAGACTTATTACAAGGTAGACATAATTCCCTAGGGAATAAGCTACTTATGTCCAAAAAGAAAATTATAATCAAGATACTTAAACCCTAAGAAAAAAAAAAAATCTTTTCTTTTCCCCATCAATGGCAACCGGAGGTAAATTTCTATAATGCATATACAACTAAATTTCCCACTTCAGTGCTATTATGCCACGATTATACTATTCCTATTTGGGAGCGTTGGCCTTTTTTCCATGTCTAATTGTAAAAGAATATAACAGGATTGAGAAAACCTTCCTTTGAGGAAATTAGCTTTTGGCTAAAATCTGCTGCTACCATTTTTAACATAAGCTTTTAAAAGAGCTTTGGATATTAATAGCTGAGATTCAAACTGATTTCTTATAAGGAAATTGTTCCAGAGTGGATATTACTTTCTCAGAGATCGAGACAATATCTTCAATAAGCTGTGCAGAAAACAAATACAGCATTTCCTTGTATTGGATGTCGGATCTTGGTTTAAGCATTACTTCTATTACTGAAATAGGTGAGAGGAATTGAATTCTTGCTTCTTCCTTCTCCTCTTGAAACTCACCCGGAAACAATGAAGAGGACAAAAGAACTGAAACAAAAGCTCCATATTCTATGAACCCTGGAGACATCTGTAACCTCAATTCACAGTGTGTGAAGAGACTGGACTGATAACAAAGAAAGAGGACATTATTTAGTGGGATGTAGGAAGGTCAAACCTAAACGTCTACAGAGGCAGAGCCTCAGAGGCAGCCAGTCGACTTACCGCGCAGAATGTTGAAAGGCTTGGAAATTAGAAGCGCCGGATGCCACAACATGTAGGGGGAACCAGGGGGATTGTTTCGATGTCGATCTAAGGAGCATTTGGTCCTATGTGAACCCACTCTCCCCGAGTCATTGTTACGTATCTCTTCTGTATCCTCACAGCAAAGGTTCTGTTTGAATTACGGGAGTTCCAGAAAGACAACAGAGAAAACAGAGGAAATGAAAACTTTAAACACGTAATACAAGCACATTTCTTGGAAGTGATGGAAGTTTGTTTTCTGAGAGAAAAGGCTCTCCAAATGCCAATAAAATAAATGACAATAAATGAACACCAATATCCATCAACAGGAAATTTAAGAATATATGGAAACAATGGTCCTCAAAAAACAATAACAACAACAACAACAACAACAATAACAAAAGCATGGAGAAAGAAACAAAAACTTCTGTGTGACAAAAACATTGTAAGCCAAGTCAGAAGGTCAAGAACAAGTTGAAAAATATGATTTGCAATTCATAGCATGAAAAACTAATCTCCTTAATAGATGAGGAACTACTGAAAATCAAAAAGAAAAAGCCCAGCGAGCCAATAAAACAATGATCAGTGTCTAAACATCTCACAGAAAGGGAAATACGTATAGTATATAAACTATGAAAAGAGTCTTGGCCTTACTCATAATGAGACATGCAAATTAAAATTAAAATGAGATAATTTTTTTAATCTAGTAAGTTGGCAAAATAGAAAAATATGACAACTCAACTTGGCAAATCTGAGGGGAAAAAGGTCCTGTCATATGAATTTGAGGGGCGCATAACCAGTGCAACATTTACAGAGGGGCAATTATATCAAAGCTACTTCTGAGTATGCATGGTGGTTCAGTACTTTATTCTATAGCTAGATTGCATACTGGTATAATACTAAGAACCACGAAAATGACAAAAAAAATCAAAAGGTAAGGTACTGATTAAATAGATATATTACATTCATAAAGTGGAATACAATGCAGCCATAAAAATGAATGTATACTGATGTGGAGAGATCTTCAAGACTGATTATTAATTGAATAATACGAAATGCAGACACCTTGTATATTGTGTTTTCTTTTGTATTAGAAAAAAGAGAAAGATAAAATTAGGCTTTTATTCGCATAAAGAAACTATAAACATGCTCAAAAAAGCTATTAGAAGTGGCTAGCTTTCTGGATAGGTCTAGAGTTTTGCTCATTATTTATAAATGCTTTTGCACTCTTTGGCCATTTAAATTGTTTGCAAGTACTTTTGGGACACAGTAAAGCAAAATTTAAAAGTTAGTCTTCTTTTATTCTCGGAATTTAGCTATGTGAACATGATCTGCTTTTGGCATCTATTCCTACGTACTGATATTTATATTGGCCTTTTGCTTCGAGGAAGAAGAAGGAATTGGAGTTGGGTGGGGGATAACATGGCATAGCATCTGTTGGCTGGCAGGTCCTTTGGGTGGGTTGAGTTCGACGAGATAGGGTTGGAGCACCACAATGCCACCTTGTAACAAACCAGGTGGCTCGTGCTCCTCCTAGAGATTCTAATCAGCTCCCTGCTAGGGTTGTGCCTCGAGCTGAGAATCCCTATGTTTCCTTTGTAGCTAACAATTGAGGAAATGTTTTCCCAGCTTTACTCCCCATGGTGTGTTTTAGAAAAGTAATAGGCAACTCATGTTGATTCCCAAAGATAAAGTCATACTGTAATGTGAAATGTGCTTTGCGAAGTGCACACACTTCTCCTGCCACCCCCACCCCCCCATTCCGAAATGACCTGTCCTCCACGTGGGCATCGCCCACCCCTACTTCAGCTTGAGACTAACTGATTCGTAGGCAAAACCTGAAAGGATCTTGTTCACAGCCAGCCTTGGGAGACTCTGGACCGAAGCATTATGAGCATGGCGTCTTCGTTTCGAGAGTTGCGTGGTGTCCTCGCTCCAGTACGGGCACCTGGATCACTCTGGCATGGAGAGTGCCAACCGATGGCCACGGGAGCACGAGGGCTGGGCAGCTTGCGGCACTCAGAGGTGTCCTGAGAACGGCCAGCGGCTGCGGTGGGATGGTGGGGCTACCCCACTGGGCTTCCTGAGAGGAGATCCCCACCCGAGGGGGCACCGAAGAAGCGACACGTGACGAGAGGGTCTGTCTGCCCAGAAGGCACACGAGACAAACCCTCGCGATCCCATGGGACCGGGAGGGAGGTTGATTTCAGGGAGCAGGTGGCCCTGCACGAGCCTATGAAGGCAAAGAAAAAACATTAATGTGACCCTCCTCTTCCCTCGCGTGTGTGCTTAAAACGGTGTTACCCTAAGAAAGGCTCGCGTGCACACAGATGGAAAAGGGAGAAACAATAGGAATGATCAGCGCTACGGAACTGGTTACATGCATTATACATTCGTGTTCTAATTTACGCAGCCAGAGGAGGGTGGAACAGTCTAAAGTTGGGGGAAGGGTAGATTCTCATAAGAAAACTGGAGTATTGATTACAAAATAAGGAGGTGTGTCTGAGTGTGTGTGTGCCGGCTGACCTTGGCAGCGTATTAGTCAGGGTTCTCCAGAGAAACGGAACCGATAGGATGTGTGTGTGTATATAAAGAGATTTATTTTAAGGAACTGGCTGAAGCCATCAAGGAAGCTGGCAAGTCTAAAACTCACAGTGGACCCGCGGGCTGAAAGCCAGGAAGGGGCGAGGTTGCAGTGCATATCCGAAGGCCATTGGCTGGCATGATTCCTTCTTGCCCAGGAGGTCAGTCTCATGTTCTCGTCAGGCCTTCTCGTGATTGGATGAGGGCCACGCAAATGATGGACAGTCTGCTTCGCTCAAAGTCTACCAGTTTAAATATTAATCCCATCTAGACATACTCTCACAGAAACATGCAGAATAATGTTTGACCACATATCTGGGCACCATGACTCGGCCAAGTTGACACATAAAATGAAGCATCACAGACAAATTATTTAAACCCTCCGTGTCACCCTTCTCTCACTTGTAAAACTGGGATAACAATAGCACCGATCTCAGGAGGTTGTTGAAATGATTAAATGAATTATTAAGCATAGAGCACTCAGAACGAGGAGTGGTCCATGGAAATTGCTTGATCAATATTTGGTATTTCGAGTAGCTATTGTTATTTTATAATAAAGAATCCTTTTTCCAGTTAGAAAAGGCCTGTCTTTGGTGACAGTGTTGGGACTTTCTGCAGTTGTCATGGTTCCTGAAGTTCTGATTGACAATTTAGTGTGCAATGACCCGGACCTTCTTATCCACAGAAAACCTAGGAGGAAGTTGGGGGCATGTGATGCATCGTCGCAAAGCGTACATTTCACCGAGGCGTCCATGAGTCGTGAAAACACTCTCTCCCATTGGCATAAGCTCCATTTGATCACGAGAACCACCCAAATTTCTGACGTTAGGAGGAGAAAGACATAGGGGAGGTAAGAGGGAGGTGTGAGAGGCACCGCCATGGCAAACTTCGTCCCTAATTAAAATAATTGCGTATTCATGAAAATCTTCATTTTCTTCATGAGCTATTGGAATTTTTGAAAGACGACCTTTGCCCAAGGCCAGGGATCCAGACAGTCATTGCATAAAGGAGGGTGTTCCCAGAGCCGGTATTAATAGAACAAACAAAGGCCATCCTTTCACAGATCCTACAATCGGATAGGAAAAAGTAAAGGTAAAACGTTCTAAAATGTTAGGCTATTCCTAAGCGGCTTAAGAGGCAGTCACCAGGGCAGGAGGCAGGGACATGGCTGGAACCCAGAGTCAAGGGGAGGAGCGGTCAACAGGGCGGTTTCCAGCTTGAGTCCCAGCTATGAAATCAGTGGCTCGAGAATGGATCTCCCAGTTCTCAGTGACTATGACCCCCTGTGCGCTTTCCCCAAATTTATTATTATTATTTATTATTATTCTTTTTATGGTGACATTGGTTAACGAAATCCAATACGTTTCAGCTGTACACTTTAACAGTAAGACATATATATATTTACACTGTATGTTCATCTCCCATAGATTTCTTTCTGTCACCACATATTTGACTCCCTTGACCTCGTCTACCTCCCTCCTCCTTCACCCCCACCCGCTGCTAACCACTAGTCCATTGCCCAAGTCCACGAGTCTCTGTTGGTTTGTCCTGTTCATTTGTTGCTTTTCGGGTTATATCCCACATGTAAGTGATATCATGTGATTTTCAACTTTTTCCGTCTAGCTTATTTCACTTGGCATGATTCTCTCGAGGTCCATCCGTGTCCAGATTTATGTTTTAGATAAGGGCTCCGGGTTCAGGCCTTTAGGCTCCCTCTCCTGCAGAAGGACGCGTGGGCTGTGTTTGCCCCGCTCCCCACTTCTTCACCTCGCTTTCTCTGCTCCAGTCCGTCAGCTGTCCACCGAAACCGCTCTGACGAAAGTCAGAGGTCGTACTCAGCTTTCGAGCAGTTTTTTCTTTCCCGCCATCCCGTGTAGGAAACATGTTCCCCTATATCCTGACACTACATCTCCTTGTATTCCTTTATCTCCCAGTTGTTCTTCCTCTATCACATTTTCTGACTTTTCTCCATCAACCGGGCCATGCTGGGGAACCCCTGGACTCCATCCCGACCCCAACGTCTTCTCTGTGTGCGCTGCCTCTTCATCTCACCTAGTCCCGTGGCTTTGGAGTCAAACCTGCGCTGCTGACTCCTGCATCTGCGTGCGAGCCCTCCCTTCCCCCAGGCTGGAAGGCGTGTGGTCCAGCACCGCAGTCTCCCAGGTTGCTGTGAACGGAGCTGCTCCCTCGTCACCTCAGCTGTCACTTGTTTTCCTCATTCCTGTGCCAAGATTCTTCCTCTAGTGTCTTACGCTAGTTCCATTTCGAATCGTGGATTCCGCCTTATTTTTCTTCTTCTTGTTGGTTTCTTTTCTCTGTCTTTTCTCAGCATTACCCCGTTCCCCTTTACTAAACACTCTTACCCCGGGACTTATCGAATTCCTCATTTCTGTGACACCCCAACTCGAATTCGAGCTTCAAGGCTCTGCTTTGTAAATGGCTCTAGCCTTCACTGATACCTCTTGACTGAAATATCTGTGGGTACCAGCTATCTGGGACTTGAAAATAGTTTTTCGTATTGTTATTCATCTTTTGGGTATAGGAGTATCGCACCCTTAATAACTGCGAGAGTGTCATTCATTTGTTGGTACCTCTGGGGTTTAACACTTAAAAGATGCTAAATAAGAATTTCAGGCCTTGGACGACGGTGAGCAGCTTTAGATACAGCACGGGAGGAGAAGGCCAGCAAAGCTGTTATTATTTTTTCTCTCAGCCTGGACAGACGAGTCCACACGTTATATATTTTTCTATGTGTCTTCAGTGTCCCAGCGTGCTGCCTGGACTACAGCAAGTGGTCAATAATATTCATTGAATTGAACTCAATTAAGGGCACTTGTGTGGAGAAGGTGAATTTCCACAGCGGTTTCAACAATACAAAAGAAGACTCGATAGGCTCTTAGGAGAAGGACGACTTTCTGAGCACATTGCTCCTTTCCGGCATGTTTTACAAAGGAAGAGAAAAGGGGAAAAACAAGGTGGAAGCAAGTGCCTGCATGAAAAACAATAGCATAAATGTGAAGTTGCCATATAGAGAATTATAGAAACTCCCCATTTCTGCAATAATTTAGTCGCATTTTGATTTTGCCTTTAGGACAATTTTGCTGGATGCTCCATTTACATTTTCATTAAGGAATTTCAAATGGAAGTACTGTATCCTATGAGCTAAGAGATAAAATTTAAGAATGCATCTCAAAGGAAATGTGTTATTTTATTCACATAAGTAGAAATCCCAATGTTTTACATAGCATCTACAATTTAAGAATGAAGAAAAATCAAACGAGGTTTCTAGTTTTATACCTTTTTTTTAAAAAAAAGCCCAAAACGGTGTTATAATTGCCGTGCCAGGTTTTATGTAGTAAAAGAGAGAAGCAATTATTTTCAGAGGACATTTCCTAGAAGTTATCAAGAAACACACACTAGAACAGGCATAATTCTATTGAGATTGAAAATATAGTCAGAATATAATGGCTTAAATGTAGTTGAAGGAAGTTTCAAACAGGAAACGTGAAAGAAAACAAGACAAAGCAAAAACAGTAGCCATGACTTAGAACGTCTGGAAATTTGCACATGCGCAGTACAAGATACACCAGAATCTCAGAAGGCTGGAACCGAAAAGGACCCTCGAGAGGAGGACGAGACGCGTGTGGGGAGGATCTGCCTGGGACCAAACACAGGCTGGGGCTGGGCCCAAATCGTAAGGAGCTCAGAACATTTCTATTTGGAGTTCAAAGCCACACATTCAAGTTTTTATAATGCCCGAGAATGAATGCAAAGGGATAATAATTAATTTTTTTCTTTTTTTAAAAAAAGGGTTTCCCCTCTCTGTGAAATAAGCTGATTAAGCCAAACTATATGTACTACAATGTGAATTTCTTGAGGCCAAGAGCTGCATATTATCTCTTTCTTCAGCTCCATCCCTTAAACATAAGGTCTGAGGCATATCAATAGTAGTTCGATCAAGCAGTTATTGATTGGTTGTCATGCTAATTATCTTAATTACTGGGTACATATATATATATTAACAAACTGTTATGGGTTGAATTGTGTAACCCTCAAAAGATATGGTAAAGTCCTAGCTCCCGGTATCTTAGAAGGTGACATTATTTGCAAATAGAGTTGCTGTAGCTGTAATTAGTTGAGATGACATGATACTGGAGCGAGGTGGGCCCGCCATCCAACAGGACTGGTGTCTTCGTAAAACGACACAGAGGGAAGGTGGCCACGGGAACACACAGACGCTCAGAGAGAATGGAGGCAAAGGCTGGAGCGACGCATCCACAAGCCGAGGGTGTCGGACCACCCGAGCCGGGCGGGGCAAGGCGGGAACCTCCTCTAAGGGTTTCCCAGGGACCGCGGCCCTACCGACCCCTCGGCTCACTTCCGGCCTCCTGACCTGTGACAGAATAAATCTCTGTCGTTGTCAGCCACCTAGTGTGTGGTATTTTGTGGCGGCGGCCCTGGGAAATTAGTACGGAAACTTAATCCCCACTACAGGT
>NW_006436810.1:10345529-10380565 GCF_000325575.1 Pteropus alecto
GTCCCCAAGGTAGAGCTGCGTGCTCGGAGTCACCGCGGCAGGCAAGGCAGTGTGACTCGAGCACCTCTGCTCCTAACGCTGTGCCACGGAGGGTGTCACGAAATGTGGGCCCGTTAAGTGAATTAGTGCCTGGACGTACAGGATTGCTCTGTGGGGTCTGGGCGCATGCGAAATCATTTCTTCTTCATATACTGTGCCAAATCCTATTTTAAATAGAACTACAGATCCTCTTGCAGTGGAGTTTATGACCACTGTACCTCCCACCCGACCGCCTACCAATTATTCACTAATCAGATATCAGCTCTCATTCGATTAAAATGGGGTGCCTTTGTAGCTAATTTTTTTTTTTTTGGGGAAAGGGTAATTTCAGAGCTTTTAGCAACTGTGTACCTCTAACAAAAAAAGGCTATTTCTTTTCTTCTTGAAAAACCACTGCAAGAGTCTAACAAGTAAAATCAGGCTGTTAGCAATGGAGTAGCTAAATTTCCTTTTTGAAAATAATGAATATGTGGGGGTGCTTTAGCAGAGCTGTCTTGGGTCCAAATGTCTGTCCATGAGCATTCCAGTTTGGAAAACTGTGTCAAACACTTTTCTAGAAACCCTTCCCCCCCACCCCACACTCCAGATAAGAAATTTGCCAGTGATTTTGAAAGTAGAGGCTATTTTCTGTCTGATCACTCCCTCTAGACCCAGGCAAATGGTCTGCACTGCCGAAGAACCGGATTCTGTGATCCTCAGGTCAGGGCAGAGGGGGGCGGGGGAAAAGCAGGAGTTCCCACTGTAAAGTGGCCCCTGTCGTTCCACAATGAACCGGAGAAAGACGCGCTGACGAGCTGGCCTGGGGCTGCACGAGCAGCTGGGGGTCGCGACTGGGACGGCGTCTGGTGTCCTTTGAAAACATCAAATGACGAGCTATTGCAGTAGCACTTAGTCCCTATTGCTCATATTTAAACATTTCAAAACCTAACTACTGCCGAGGCCATGGGAGTCTTAAGCCTTCAAATGAAATTTTCTTCCCAGTGCAGAGGAAAGGACTCTTAGGGAAAGGCTGAAAGAGAAAATTAAGCTCCACTTTACAAAGGTCAAGTCACTTAAAGGTGTCAGGTGCGCACGGACCCGCACGCCCCCTTCCGAAGGCCTTGAAGGTGTGAAGTCCTCAGGGTGGACTGATGTTAGCAGACTGGTGCGTTTTACACAAGCGGCAGCCTGTTTTACTGCTTTCTGGGAGCACGGAGAATGCTGACGGTGGCTCGCGTGTAAACACAGACGGTGAGGTCAGCGGATGGGGCTTCTTAATGAAGAGAAAGCATAAACTGAATGCAGAGATCAGGGGCATTCTGCAGGGATCACGTGACAGAGCTGGTATCCCATAGGGAGTGGCAGCCTCTTTTGGAATTTGAGTTGCCAGCAGAGACCTTCAATAGCTCTACTGACTTCGCTGGGACTTATTTTTCCCATCGGATAAAATGAGGAGGTGGTACCGTTAGAGTCCTGACTTCTTTGAGTCTGTGAAACTCTGACACAAAATCAAAGCAGAGAAGAAGGAACCAGTCATCGGAGCCAACTGTCCTGTCATCCGATCTCAGCTTACTGGTTAATTCAATGATATTGGACAAGTTATTGAAACCCCAGCCCCCAGTTTCCATTAAAAATCTTTTGGGACTGTACTCTCATGGCCTGAATCATAGGTGCACCAGTCAGACTGGAATGGCGAAGGCAGGCGCAGTGGTCAATAGCAGCCTGAATCACAGACTTGACCATAAACATTTCTTAACCATCTGTCTCCATGAAAGGGCTGCCCAAATAAGCTCTACTGATGGTCAATGAGCTTCTCCACTGCATTGAAATCCTATCTTTATCTTGCGTCGTGATATTATCTTACACAAACAACAGATGTGAAACTAATATTTTTTTATTTGAGGGTGATTGACTATCTATGCGTCACCATCCCCTAAGAGAATGATGGCAAACGTCGATTGTATCCTTTCCTTCAGGGAGGGACTTTCAGAGGCTTTGACAAAAAGCAACATACTTTGCTCTTTTGTCCTTAAGTATATGTTATTCATTGAGGATACATTTATAAAAGATGATACAACCAGAATGCTAAAATCTATTTATCAGAATAAAATCTATTGCCCACGCAACTGATAAACACATTCAAGATCCATTTTGCAAAGAAGTCAACACATTAATTTTTCAGACTACTTAAAGAACTTTGCATCCTGTTTAGTGGTTCTTTAATAATTATCTAATATGTTTACCTAGTTTTGCGGTGCTTTGTATTTTCACATATATTATCCCTTCTGAGATTCACAGCAACTTTGCGAGGTAGCTAAGGAGGGCATTATTATTCTCATCTTCATGAAACTGAGGTTCAGATGAACTGAGTTTCACAGTGTATTATCTTGATTCTTGCAAAAACTAGAACTCCTTTTTGCCATTAGGAAGGAAAGGAATGTGTTAAAGGACATTTAGTAATTCTTGGACTATCTGAGGTGGCGAAAGTCCCAGCCTTGGTGGCTAGAAAGCCAGAACATTGCCAAAGTTGCACTACAGAACCAATCCAGTGAAGATGAAGGCATGATTATTACTTCTGGGTGTAGACATCACCTCTTGTGCTTGCTTGCAGGAGACAAGACCCCTAAAGTCTTTGGGGAGCTCGACGTCTTCCACAGCATTCCCTGCAGAATAGAGTCTGTGCCTGCAATGGATCCAATCTTCATCTTCCCGCCCCACCCCCCACTCCCATTCATATGTTGAAACCTTACCCCAAGGTCATGGTATCAGGAAGTGGGGCCTTTTGAAAGGTGATTAAGGCTCGAAGGTGAAGCCTTCATGAACACGATTAGTGCCCTTATAAAGGAGACCACAGAGAACTTCCTTTCCCTTCCGCCATGTGAAACCGTGAGAAGGAAGCACCGATGAACCAGGAAGCGAGCCTTCACCAGGTACCAGACCTGCTGCCACCGTGATCGTGGCTTTCTCAGCTCCCAGAGCTATGAGCGATACATTTCTGCTGTTTATAAGCCACCCAGTGTATGGGATTCTGTTACAGCAGCCCGAACTAAGACAGAGCCTCACCTGCATCTGCAAGTCAGTCGCCTCCGACTCAGTGTCCTATGAGCATGTTTGAGTGGGAGAAGCAAGAACCCAAAACAGATTTCCTGTATGCTCCGTACCCTACACAGGCATAGCCTGCTCCGTTATTAAAATCCTCCACCAGAGTGGTACCTTGTCACATTAGATGGACCTGCATTGATGCATCATTATCATCAGAGTCTATAGTTTATATTAGGGTTCACTTCTGGTGTTGTACGTTCTTTGGGCGTCAACAAATGCATCCACCATTATAGTATCATACATAGTTTCACTGCCCTAAAATTCCTGTGTTTCTCTAGTCCCCCCCCTGCTCCCAGTCCCTGGGGGCCATTGATCTTTTTACTGTTTCCACAGTTTTGCCTTTTCCAGAATGTCATATAATTGGAATCATACAGTATCATAGCCTTTTCAGATGGGCTTCTTTCACCTAGTGATATGTATTTACGTTTCCTTCATGGCTTAATAGTTCATTTGTTTGTAATGCTGAATAACACTCTATTGTCTGGATGTACCACAGTTTGCTTATCCACTCACCTACTGAAGGATGTCTTGGTTGCTTCCAAGTTTTGGCAATTATGAATAAAGCTGCTATAAACATCAGTGTGCAGGTCATGTGTGCGTGTGTGTGTGTGTGTGTGTGTGTGTGTGGACATAAGTTTTAACTTCTTCGGGTAAATACTAAGGAGTGTGATTGTTGGATTGTATGGTAAGAATATGTTCGGTTTTGTAAGAAACCAGCAGAATGTTTTCCAAAGGGGCTGGACTTATTTGCATTTCTACCAGCAATGAGTGGTTTGTATTTTGTGTATCTTTAATTTGTTCATCCCACTGGGTCTTTCTTAAGTCCAAAAACTTAAAGATGGCTCATCGTGCTTCCCTCCAATATCAAGTGAAAAATCAAACCCATCTGCATTTGATTTATTTTTGTCACTGCCAAACTACTTTAAAGAAAAATCTGCGTGTGCTTTCTCCCTCACTGCTTATTACCTTGAAAATCATATCTCTACCTGGGAATTTATTTCTCTCGCGAAGAAGAAAAATATATAAAGCAATAATATTGAAGGTACTGATTATAATGGATTATTAGTTCTCACTCTTTTTTAATTTCTCTACATTGGACATTCGTGAGCACCTGTCATGGAAACTCTTTTTTCCCTCGAGGGTACTCTCTTTTTCCTGATTCTCTTTTTAAAACTCTGTTTATCCTCTCCCTTCTCCCAGCATTTAAGATATAATTCCCTAGGGATATTTTTTCTTTCTTTTCATTGTTTTCTTCATTGTCAACATTTATCTTGGTTATCATATATATTACGATTATTGCAAATCTGTGAACTAACCCCCCAATACATACATTTTCGAGTGTGAGTTTTGGCAGAACGTGGGGCAGGGGATGAAGCATATCCCGTTAGAACGTGCTGTCAAGATATTGATCAGAAAAAGGAGGCGTTTGTAGGATGCAAACGAGAAGATGTCTGAGGCTTGGGCATGAAAATAACTCATGTGGTATTCTCCTACATCTAGGCCCAGGAATGCAGAGACCCAAGAGAGGGACACAGAATGATCCCCATGGAAAAGGAACAGTTTAGATCTCGTATTTTCTGCTTCATCTTATTCTGTTTTGCTAAACAACATAGGAAAAAAATACAAGCATTGCTGGGATCTAATGTATGGCTGTACACTGGCCCTCTCCCTTCCCATACAGACGAGGAGGCTCGCCTGCTCCCTGGCTCAGGTGGCAGGGAGCTCCTGGAGCGGGTGGGGCATGCGGTGAACGGTGGCATCGTCACTCGTTCCTTTTCAGCAACGTAGTGCATTATGTATCCTGAAGATGGATTTATAGCTTACTTTATTTAGCTTTAACTAAACAAGCCCTCACAAAATAAAACGCCTAAAAATGCCAGGAAAAACCAGAAGATAATATGAGTAATTAAGCACAAGCAAAAAAAAAAAAAAGGCAAAATCGATATTCTCAGTATACGCTGAGACAATCACATTGCTACGCAACGTAGTAAAAATCTAACCCATTAGGACAAGAAATGGGCCTCACTCTAAATTAACAAGAAGGCTATTTGAATTTGGCTACATTTCCACTTTAGTTGAGGATAAAATTTGCCTTAAAGTGTACATTGTGCTTTGACACATTAGCTAAAGATAGGATGTAGCTGTCGTTAGTAAGATGCAACAAAACTAAGCCTAAATAACATGATTAATTATAGAAGCACGTGTGTATGTGTATTGAGAGAGCAACAGGGTTTATTATATCATCAAAAATGCAGTAAATACATATTTGAAATATTGTTTAGTTCACCTTTTTAATTTCTGTTTGAATAAATAATATAGCATCATTTAAATAAATATATTAAAGATATACTTTAAACTTTCTACTGAAAATGTCTGGAGACAAATGCCCTTTACCAAATGAGAAAGGAAAACTTCCCCAAGGAAGCAAATTCATCACTTAGGTTAGAGCATGTGATTGAAAGTTATATTGTGTTTCATTTAGAATGAAGTAAATCTCTCTTAAACATTATCTTCTGTTTGCTTTTTGGGCAAAATGATTTATTTTAAAAAATTCTAATATAATAAAAGAAAAATAGGAAAATATTATCTTTCTCAAAGTGGGGCACTGAATACGCTCTGTGAGAAACATTTAAGCAACGGTATTCTCAATGGTTTTGTGGTCTGTTGTCTTCCTTTTCTATTCACTTCTCTGTGTGTCATTGCATTTTGTAGAATCTCAAACATATATTAGTAACCAAGAGTTTCACCACTAGAGAAAATGCAACACGAAAGAAATCAAAGAAGTTAAGTAAAAACCTTGAATTCTAAATTTGACTTTGAAATATCCATATTAACTCATAATACATTTTTTTTAAAAAAATATAAAGTATTTCCTAGCTCACTTACTGAAAAAACTTGGAAACAGTGACAAGTCCAGTAGCAATGAGTGTCCTTATTGTCTACATTGTTATCTAAATTCCCAGGAAAATTTATTAGATTCAGATATTCAGAAGGAAAAGGACCAGATGAGCCTAGAACATCTTATTGTACCCAAAGTAAGAAAGTTATCAAAGACAAAATCAAAAGAATTCAATGGATCGAAACACATCAACGATGTTGTCATCATGTTGTCGTCACATACTCAAATGGGATAGATAATGCTTCCCAAAAAATCTCTGGTGACTTATGGAGGATCCTAGAAAATCAACTTCTTATTTTGTAAACTCATAAATAAATGGAAGTAATCAAGAAATAATTTGATCTTACTGTATGTACTGTATCTCAGTAATGCAAAACTTTTGTTGAAAGTTTTTCTTTTTTAATAGAAAGGCCAGCTATTAGAATATTAATGGAAAAATGGATCCAAACAATGATCAACAAGCTAAAAAGCCAGTGGGAACTTCTACAATGCATAAATCAAGCTGACAATTTCTAGAGGAACTGATTAATCTTAACAAAAGACAGCCAGATCCTATATACCTCTTGATGTGATTCAATAGAAAATATACACCACCACCTATGGAATATCCTTTCTAAAACAAACACGCTAACCTTAAACAACATCAATCAAATGCAATTGGCAAAATCTACACTGTAAGAAACTCTAAAGGACAAATATCCTACTTCCTTCAAGAAACAAATTTTGAGAACTAGAATAGCAGAAACCATAGATTAAAAACTTGAGCGAAATATCAATCAAATGCATTTTGGCACGATCTAACCAATTCTAAGGAAAAACAAAAACCAAACAAAATTATGAGATAGTTGGGGATCTTGGATTATTAATTTGATAATATTAAGAAATAATCTTTAGTTTTTAAATTGTGTTTTATTATGGTAATATTGACATTTTAAAAGTCTTAACTTTTTCGAGATACATACTGGAGCATTAATGAAATAAAATTAAAGTTTCAGATTTGCCACCAACTAATGTGGGGTCGGAGAGAGCAGAATTTTAGAAGAAGCTTGATTTATCACGTGCTGATTATTTTTGAAACTTGGTAACAGCTTTATGGGAGGTTTCTTATATTATTCTCTTTACTTTTGATATGTTTAAACTTTTCTATAATTATAAAACCCAGGGATATGAGCAGGTAATAACAATCATTTAATGTTCATCCCTATGTATAGCACTTAGCTTAACAATTAACTTCACAAATATTAGTGAAGATCTCATGTGTGCAATGCATTTTAGTTAAATGAGGTTTTCTGTCGGGATGACATTGTTTTCTGGATTGTCAGTTCTTGTGTCCCTTTTGCCGATGGATGAATTCTCTTCGTTACTCTGCTCTGTCACTACAAGGCTGGCCCTTGCAAAGGGGTGCGAGGCTTCATTCACCCTGGCCTCTGCACAGCCTTGGTGGAGCAAGCCTCCTGAAGGGTGCCGATTCCGCGTTAGCCATTTTCAACCCCTGTGGATTTTCCCTTACTTTCCTGCAAGCTGGATATTTCAGAGAAAGTTTGTTATATTTTATTCAACATATTTAGACATTTTGCAGTAGAAAAGTTTGCAGATTATCTAATATGTGATATTTCTAGAAACAGGAGACAGTTTCATATTTCCTACAGCTTCCAGATTAATCTTCTTGGGACACAGGCCTGTAGAAAATTATGTATTATTAAGCCATCACTTGTTTCTTATTTGCTATCAAATGCAAACTATAAAAACGAATCTAGCCTAGCTTTCAAATCGCTCCACTATATAATTCCTGCGTTTATCTATGACTTTTTCCTCCCACCCATTTTTTGCATTAGGCAGATTTTGTCTGTTTCTCACGTGTCTACTTCCTTGGCTCAGGCCCACTGTCCACTTGGAAGTCTAATCTTCATCTCTACATGTCCCAAATGTACTGTCTTCTAAAGCCGACACTTCTGCAAAACCACCTCTAAATCTTTCAGATGACTGTCATCTTTTTCTCTGTGGCACTCTCTCCCCCTTAGGAATTTGTATATTTTTTCTTTGATGGCACTAAAATTTTACCTATAGTTTATCTATTTTTGTATTTCTTATGGCCTAACCTTCTCAATGTTAGGACTTTTTATTTATCTTGGCATTCCCTAAATTACAGACCACGATGACTCTCACATAGCAGAATTTAACAATCATTTTTGACAGAACAAATAAGTTACAAAAAAGAACGTCTATTACTTTAACAGCTATATCTTTGAAAGCCAAAGGACCCCTGTGAACCGAAATCTCCTGTGTTACTATAATATAGATAAGACTGTGGGGCATCTAGATGAATATGATTATGGTTTGCTTTAGGAAATATTTGCTTGGAAAAGAGAAGATCATAAAACACTTATCTTCAGGACATTTATTGGAGACAAAACTCTTCATTTGTGCAAACAACTCACTTATCAAATGGTTTTCCTATCAACATTTGCTTCCTTGGTCTTGTGTCAATCAACTGATATCAGCAATTTTGCTCACTTCCTATCAGTTTCCTGCTTTGTAAGATCTGACTCTAAAATGACAGGCCACATCCCAAAGCCCAGAAACTATTCCACTTGTAAATTCTCTCTTCCGAGACACTCCTAAGACAGCCAATAGGGTTCTTCTTCACTCCTCAATTAAGACTGGGGCTATTTGGGGGAGTTGAACATGCCCTATAAATGTTTCAGTCGGGCTACCTTGTATGTTATTGCGAAATCAAATAACAGTATATACTAAATTTTGTAAAACCCAAGATAATGTTGTTTTTAAGCTGACGTTCATGACACTGATCTCAGTGTTTAGAAAACAGAAAAAAAATTGTTCTTGAAAAACTGTATTCAATATGGTAAGATCTTATATTGAATTGCCGTTTGCAAAAGAGTCTTTCATATAAGTTCAGCATTTTTTTGTACTGATGAATAATACCAATCTTTTTTCTCCCTCTCTTCACTTACTGGAGAACTGTTCATATGATGGCTGTTTCCAGTTCACAGAGTCATTGTTAAGTTAGAATGTTTGTTTTTGTTCATTTCAAGTCTATTTGAATTGGAAATTTGTTTGAAGCACTCTTGTGATTTTAAACTTCCTTATGAAATATAGAACAATGATCATTACACTCAAATTACAAAAGAAATAAAGCAAGGATATCATTTATATTAACTCGCGACTCTTGTTAATCTGAAATGAACTGTAACAGGGTTTTTGTAAATGTATAAAGCACTCTACAAATGTTGTTTTTCAAGTTCTGGAATGGAGTACAGTAAGTGACACTTAGGATGAATGCAATGATGTTTATTGAGTGAATGACAGCTTTTAGTCTACAATTAGAGGGCTTTCAAAATGTCTCTGAATAATATAACATCAGCTCGTCTTTCCGCTGTAATAAAATTGCTAACATCAGGTTCTTCCTCAAGAACAGGAGTCACCCAAAGCCAAGGGAAGAGAGCAGCTTGAGGTGTTAGATATGTGACATCATATCCAGTGATGCCTTTCACAGAGCTGTGGAGCCAAAGAGTGGAAAGGGGAGGCTGTGGTGCGGGGCTCCCATAGGCTGGGGTGCATCTGCTAGCCTGCGTGAATGGCGTCCCAGGCTCACACAGTGGCTGACGTCACAGAAGCCATCTCTTGCATTTCAGGTCCTGTTGGTATGGAGTAGTCAAGGAATTTCATTCAAACTGGGGTTGCTCAAACACTTGCAGGCTTCTGGGGTTACTCGGGGTGAGCGCGCCTGCTCAATGAGCTCCTTCCACTCCCGTAGCAAGTCCCCGGAGTGGGCAGAGCCCTGCGTGGCTGTGCTCTGGGCTGACCATGCTGCAGGGGACATTGTGAAACAGCCCATCGCCACGGATTCTAGTCAGGGATGTGAAGCAACAAAGAGACAATGGTCCGTCCACGGGGGAATGAGGGCCAGAGCCGATTAACTGCAAAAGAAAGATCTGGTTTTCACGTCAACGACTTCAATTATGAAGAACAAAAAGAGAGAAATAGAAAGTGTTTATTGTAAGATTTTTTTTCCCCAAATGGGACATTTTTTCTGGATATCTCTTGTCCTTGTTCCTTAAGCTCTTTGTAGAGATAATTACGTATGCAATCTTAGCCGCGTGTGCGTATGCAAGGAGATCACACACACACACACTCACACATCTTCAACATTATCCTGCAGCACAATAAGGTCCTGTCTCGTCTTAGGAGGGCTATTACATCAGAGAGATAACGTCAATTCTTCCGTGTAATGAAAATTTTTCTTTTTCGGTTGGAAGAAGGAAAGAAACACTGCCCAAAGTGTGTCTTAATATTAGCGGGTTCATCTGTGGGAAGGCGAGAACGGTGCAGGTGACGACGGTGGACGTCTCAGCAAAGGAGCCGGTCCCCTTCGCTTTGCCGTGCTGCTCATGGTGAATTTCCACTACAGCAGAAATTATTTGTCTCCTTTAAAACTAATGAATGGCATATTGTTATATCTTAGGGACAGACCCATCATGCTACAGGTGACAAGTGACGAGAGTGCAGTTAGCCCTCACTGACAGAGTTAAACAAAGCAGAACACCATGAAATCATTTGAGATATTCTTTGTTTTGCCCTAGAATGTTCCTTCCTGCCTTCCCTTCCCACTGAATACAATCACAACTCTCCTTGTATGATAATTAATTTGATGAGACCTTCAGGAGAACATGATAATCTGAAAAAATTTTCATGCTCCAGGGTGCATAGGACTACGTGAAGAAAGTCTAAAGCAGTTAGCATTAATTATCTAAACATTCTAAGCTGTATCTCATAGCTTACACGGAAGTTCAAAGTTAAATTAATTTACTGGTCCTTTTGTTTGCTTCACCCACTTAGAAAAGCACCAAATGATAAATAAACAGCACACGGCTGAGCGAAAAAGAGGCGTGCAGTTCCTGAGACAGTGATGATCTGTAGCAGTGGGGTGACTATGGAGGTGTGGAGTGGGGGTGAGGCGGCAGGACTCATGAGAAACACGAGTCCTGACTTGATCCTCTGGGACGCTGGTTTTGTCATGTCCCGTGGAAAGACCCAGATCCTGTGCTTTAGACTTTGTAAGTCCTCATAACGACAATGACCACTTGTACAGCCTACCAGGCGTTGGATGAAGTTCTTGTAATAACAGCCCTCTGGGGGGAGGAGAGCTATTTTTACACCCACTTTACAATTGAACTGAAGTTCAGAGAGTCTAAGTATCTTGTCCAACATCGTACAGCTCCTAGGCGGGAGGACCAGGAGATGCATCCTGGTGTCTGGCTCCAATGCATGAACTCTTACCCACACGCTATGCTGCTAAAAGCCTGGGAACCAGGGCCCTGGATGTGGCTCAGGCCTGTGGGGTTCTGATCTGTGTTCTAGGTCGGTGAACTTGAGCCTCTAAGAGCATCTGGGGCTTGAACGATGCCAGTTGCTGGTCACAAGTTAGTACACAGAGTTTTCGTATGACTTCGATAAACCGCCATCCGCTGACGACCCACATGTCTACACGTCACTGTCAAAGCCCTGTACTCAAATGAAGACCCGCAGAGGCTGACCTCCACTTCTCCCGCCTTTGTCCCCCATTCCCCAGCAGGGTACCTCGCCTTGGGCTCCTGGGGATATTTGCTGAGTGAACCAAGGCTGTCATTGCTTATTGTTGACTGCTTAACTTGCCCAGTGGAGAGTTTTGTATCTTAAACGTCAAGAGAAAACCTAATTTTAGAGCTACACTTCAAACAGACTGTTTTGAAGATCCTTACTGATCGGGGCGTTGGCTTCCAGCTCCCGCCTGGTGGAGAGGATAGAAAGCATGAAGACTCAGTCTGCTCCCCATTTGACCGACATTTCCTGCTAAAAATGCTAATAAGCCAGCACAACAAAGCCAGTCCTTATACAGCTCCCTAACAGGTTTGAAAAGGGGTGGACTGACCCTCGTAAATGAGTTTAACTTGCCTTTTCACATGGATAGCGACGGCCGGTTTCCTGTCATCTAAGCTGTCCTGAGTAGCTCTCCATGTTCCGTGTGTCAGCCGACACATTTTTTTTTTCTTCCTTGGAAACACGGCACTGTGATAGACCCCAAACCATCTCCTTCTTCCTCTCTTTATCTTTAGTTCTTGCCCGGGTTCTCATCTCATCCTCACTTCATCGTAAACGTCTTTAATTTCTTTGAGAAATGAGATGGCTGAGCCGGCTTCCCCATCTGCATTTGTCATTATTCAGAGTGCAGCTACACTTGGAGTTCTCGGGAGAGGTGACCTAGATTGGGGGGGACAATAACACATTCAGATCTGTTGGGAAACCACAGGGCGACACCTCCACGAAGGCATCATCTAAAATAGGTTACGACTCCAGGGTCACGGGCGGAGAGCAGGTGGGAGTGCTTCTGCCCTCTGCTCTCCTCCCCTCTCTGTCTCAGCCCATCGCGGGGTGACTGGCAGGTTGCTCTCCCTGGGGCTCAGGCCTGACTCTATCGAAGATGCCAAAAGCCCAGGCCCGAAGACATTAGCTTTCGCTGCCCGGAATCACAGGTTGAGGCTTATAGGTTTCTCTCTGCCCAGCCATCGGTTTTGCAGAGCTGCCCCTCGGATGGCACAACACACTCCAGGGGCGTCTCCTTTTAAGGCTGCCAAGAGAAAGGTGATGTCCTCAGTCTCCTTTTCGCTGTCCCCTGCCCTCTCTCTCTTAAAATGAAGATTATCTGATTGCTAGCAGAGCTCCTCTCTTTAAAGCATCCTACAAATCTCACATGTTAGGCGATGAGATGATTTCAGGCAAGAAAAAAAAAGAATTGATATTTTCAAGCACAAGGGCCAATAATTACAGCGATTTCCTGTTCTTTGGATCTCTGATTGCCAATATCTTCGGATGGCTTCTCATGGGATTTCGCGGGTTCAGATGCAGCTTCACGGATGCCTTTGACCACTCCAGCAAGTATTGACAATTTGCCTTTGAATGGATGGCAGTGTTATCATTTTATTCAAATGGGAGGAAACAAGGACCATTTCACACTGGCTTTATAGAAACAGAGAACTACTCCGGGCAGACAGGATGGTGATGGTGACATGTGAAGGCAGCACTGTTCCTATGGCGGGACTCTTGCGAAAGGCACTAAAGGAATTATACAATACAGGTATTTAACCTCTTTACAAACTTAGAGGAAAATTAGAGAAGGCATCACTGTTAAGAAAAGTGATTGGCGAGAGAAAGGCCACCTCAGTGCTCTGTGCTGCCTTCAGTCTCTTCAAGGACTTCTCCGTGCCTGCCAGTGGACACCGAGAGCGTCTGCAGGTATGCACTGCAAACCCGCTTGCTCTGTGACCTTGTCCTATTCGCCCGCCAGTCAAGCTCCCATGTGCTTTCCTCTCAAGCTTGTCTGCTTGGTCGGTCTGGGTCGTAGAGAGAAGAGACACTTGCCTTCTATATTTCTCACTTGTCGAGGTCCAGCTCTACACCTGCACAAATGCACTACAATTATTTTATGATGAGTCATTACCTGACCTTATCGGTGATGCCTCCGGGTGATATTGTTAAACAACGGTGACCATTTTGATGCTAAATGACTTCTTTTTTTTTTTGGTAAATTATTTGGGGAAACAATTGCTAACATTCTTCTGTATTCGTCTCAATTGCTTTCTTTTATTATTTTTTTTCTCTACATCCAGAGCCCCGGAATCTAAAATGACATGTAGGATTTTTACTTTAACTGCTGAGTTGTGACTTCTCACTAGAAAACGCTAATAATTTTCCAGTGTGGAAAAGCTTAGCAATTATATTTTGATTTTTTTCTCATTTTTCTCCCTTCTCGCCCATGACAATTCTCTTTTTGTTATTTCGCTGCATTTACATGATCCCAGAATCTTCATTTATTAAGAGTTCCTCTGCTCCTGCTGCTGCTTCTCCACCTGAGAAATTCTAATCCTCTGTTTGTGACAACATAATCATTTCCACAGCAACCCATTGTGAAGTTGCAGAGCTTCAAAGAATTAGGCTTCAGGTGGAGAAGAAGCAACCAGGGGCTGATGATCTTCGAAGGAATAAAAGGAGGGCCATTTATATGCAAATCCAAAAGGTGGTGTAGGGGAGTGGGGAGGCACTGGGCAGAAAGGAATGAATAACAAAGAAACAGCATTGTTTTAAGTAGTCTTGAACATACTTTTTTTCTTTTCTTTTCTGAGAACTCAGTTGGCCTTTTATTGCAGCTGCAGGTTGATTTAGTTTGTTTGTTCTGCTTCATCCGTTTGTCCATTTTTAGGTTCTGAGGACTGGGCCTGCAGCACCAGGTCCTGCTATTAAAAGAGGGATGTTCGCGATGTCATTGTCCTGTTGGATGCACGCGGTGGGGGAGGGTGGCGAGAGGGCCTGTTTAGTGAACGTTTCTATTAAACAAACAAACAAACAAACAGACAAACAAAAAAACTTCAAGAGGAGTTTCCTAACCTTCATCCTGAATGTGGTGGCAGAGCAATTACAATGAGAATCTGGGCCTCCCTGTTTTAATTCAGGTTAGCAGGCCACCGAGGGGATCATGAGATTCCAGCCATAGATTGTGAAAATACTACCATGAATTCAGGCTTCTAGGAGTTTGAGAAGTAACAGAAAGGAGGAGAATATCAATGGTGATCCTCTGGTCTCTTTAAGACCTTGTCACTCGATTCTATCTATCTATCTATCTATCTATCTATCTATCTATCTATCTATCTATCATCTATCTATCTATCTATCTATCTATCATCTATCTATCTATCTATCATCTATCTATCTATCTATCATCTATCTATCTCCGTTCTATCTATCATCTATCTATCTATCTATCTATCATCTATCTATCTATCATCTATCTATCTATCTATCTATCTATCTATCTATCTATCTATCAATCATCTATCTATCTATCAATCATCTATCTATCTATCTGTCTATTTATCTTTAGTGAGCAAAACAAATTTTTAATCTTTGTTTCCAGATTTTTCTGAATGCAGAATTCAGACTTATCACTGATTTCTCATGTTTTGTAGAATGTTAGTGCAGCAAGGGTACATGCAAATTACTTCATTTAGAAGTTGTGTCCAAATAACTGAGTGGAGTTACACAGGCAAGGAAGACTTTATTCAAGACTATCGCAATCGTAGAGGGAGACGGAACTCAGCTCCCTTGAAACAAAAGATGAGAGGGCTTTTTCGGGTTGGTGGGAGCTGATGGAAAAGTACTAGGGGACAGCAGTGTGGGAGGTTGGGCAATGTGATCAGGCAACCTGTGTTTTGCTAATTGCCATTTATTGAAGTTAGATTCCTACCCTAGCAGAGACACTGGGACACAGGAATGCTCTTTCCTTCAATAATTACGTTTCAAAGGGATGACTCCCGGCATCTTGAGAAAGCCTTTCCTGGGTTGCAAAACGGATAAGAGGCTGGAAGAATAGTTAAGTTCATTTTAAAGGGGCAGGGAAATGACTTAACGTTACGAGTTTTCTAAAGTGAGCACTCTCAGAAAAGAGAAGTCAAACCTTGCGTTGGGAGTAAGTCTGTCGAAAGTTTAGCCAAGCTGAGTGACCATGGTGGAGTTTGTCTACCGTTGGACATGCTGCGGGAGATCGGGCCTCTTACGGGGACGCAGGGAGCAGGGGGCGGGCGGCAGGCTGCACAGTGTCCGCGGTGAAGCTCTCATCTCGTCTTCCTCCAGAGCAGGGGATTTCCAGTTCTACCCGTTCTGCTTTCTTTTAGAGGAGTTTGTTAACTACCAGTCAGGCATACCGCATTTTTGTTTTGTTTTGCAGGTGAGTAAAGCTGAGAAGAAATAAAGTGAGAACAGTGTTGAACTATAACCCGAGCCCCGGAAAACCATGAAGCTGTATGTTCGGGGACCCTTTGGTGCAGAGGACCCCCCTTAGTACAAGAAACCACCGTGAGCGTCTGACTTAGCTGAGACTCAAGGTTGCCACCCTTGTTTACCTACAAGATCCGATGAAAAGCCTCCAAATTCCCTTTCTTTGCCTCATGAAGGATGAGCTGAACTGTTTTGACTCCGTGTTCAACTGGAACAAAATGTTCGATAAGCAAACTTGGAAAGATCTCTCCTTTGCCCAGGAGACCCTGAGCAGGATCACAGGACGCATCTGACCTCAGGGCAAAACAGTGTCTGATGTACAGGCAGCTCAAGCCGCGTTTTCACCTCGCTCATCCCACTTTTCCATCATCCCGTCACCTCTAGCCTTGTTAACTCCTCCCTATGAAAGAAAAGCCTTTTTCTGCTTAGCTTTTGAGACGCTGGAAAATCTCAGGGTTGGAACATACTCTCCCCGCTGCAGTAGATCCGCTCCTGCTTTGCCGATAGTTCCCCTCCCCCGCCCCACAGTAATCCCCTAGAATAAACTCCCTCCCAGTCCGAATTTACTTTTATTTGACAGCAACATGTAGAAAGTCAAATAGATTTGTTAAAAGTTTGAATTATCAACCTCAAGTCCACTTCAATGTTTTTCTATCTCATAGCTGAACGCAGCGTGGTTGGTACAAAGGAAAAATCAGGCCAAAGAGGTGAAAGTAGAAGGTATGGCCGAGTCCCTTCAGGAGCCACCACTGAGACAAAGACTGTCACTTAGGAGGTGACCTAAGGAAGCACCAGGGAGGGCTTGGGTGAGTGGGACAGGGAGAGCATGGGAAGCTTGTCTAAAGAAGGTTAACAAGCAGGTTATCCTATGGGAAACTGGGGTTAATCCCCTTGGAGTTTTCCGGAAAGTTCTAATCAAGTAATAATAAAGATACTGAACCTCTAATAGTCAGAGAAGTGGTAATTACAAATACAACTGACCAGATCAGAAATAGAAAATTAAAAAAATATATATGACAGCCATAGCTGGGGGAGGAAACACAGAAATCACACACTGTCGAGGAACATTGACATGACGACTCTCAAGAATTCCTTAGTTTTTGGAAACTATAGTTGTGAATAATGTATGGTAGCAATTTCCCTTCTGGAAATATAATTCTCACACGCTGCACACTTGATGACAGGCACAAAAGAGTCGCTGCAGCATTGCTGGTGTAACAGGAACCTGAAATTACAAAAATCCCCCGCAACAGGAAAGCGGGCACGCTAATTTTGGTGTGTTTTACCATTAAACACCATATAGCATTTAAAATGAGCTTTGTGGATAAATCTAAAAACGCATAATGCTAAGCAAAAAAAGAAAACACCAACTTGCAAAATGATGCCTGCAGAATCGTGTAACCTAAATAGTTTTAAAACATGCAAAAGTGTCATATATATTTGCATTTATATCACACACGTGTGAAACATGGAAGTTAAAATACTCACCAACTTCAGAAACGATCACAGGAGTAGTTGAGAGGGTAGCAGGATTTGGTGAGAGCATAAGAGGGCTTCATAGACATCTGAAACGTGTTGTTCCCTTGAAAAACAGAAGAAAATATGGAACAATATTAAGTTTTCATAAAGCCGCCTGGTCAGCACGTGGCTACTTATCATGTATGTTTGTATTTGCTGTGCGCTTGAAGTGTTTCACGATGAAAACGGGAAGGAGAAAAGGGAAGAATACAGTCCTCCTCATTTATTTGGTGCCCTGCTGCCATGAGAGCCATCGCCAGACATCAGTGCTACGTGTGTACAAACTGTGGAGAGCAGTGTGCCCCGCTCTGAGCGGGGATTTCCCATGCTTGGGGGCAGAGCACACACCTAACTTTCCTGAAGTATGTCATTGTTTTGGGTAAAGCAACTGAAAGCCTTTTTGTTTTATTCTTTTTCTTTTTCAATTGAAGTTGACATTCGGTATTATTTTATATTCATTTCTGGTGTACAGCATAGTGGTTAGACATTTACATAATTTACAAAGGGATCCCCCTGATGAGTCTAGTACCCGTGAGGCACTACACACAGTTATTACAATATTGTTGACTAGATTCCCTACGCTGTACTGAAAGTCTTTTTCTTAATCCCGCGAATCCCTTTGGACCCCATGCAGTCCGCCCAGTTGAAGGTGAACCATCTTTAGGCCGCAGACTGGGTCCAAGGGCAGGGAAGGGGCTGGAGATGCTCTGGCGAGGGATCTGGTCATGACATGAGGTCGAGGGGTGTCACCTGAGTTGGCAACGAAAACGTTTTGTTCCTGAGAAGAGACTTGATATCATTTGTAGGCAAAAATAACATTAATTGCAAAAAAATCCAAAAAAACAAAAAAACAAAAAACACCTCCATCTGTCAGAAGTATATTCATTAATGGATTAACAAGGAAATTCTCTAGAAAATGTTCTGGTCGATAAGAATTCAAATTAGAATGTTTACAGAGGAATAAGCGAGAGCATTTTTTTTTTTTTTTTAAATCTTTGAAGGAGACTGAGAGACTTCTATAAAAAAAATGAGTAGCTTGGTCTCTCTACTTTTCATTCCAATAAATATTGAATTATATAAGTAAATTCCAGTAAAAAATAGCATAAATCCAAACCCAATAATGTCATTGAAATTAATTTGAGGCAAATATCTGCTTGGACAGCTGGCATATAACAGTATAAACATTTACTTCAGAGTGTCAGAGACACATTGGGTTTTATTTCATTAACTCCTTGATGAGTGATTCAGAAAGAGAGGTCCCTTGTGTGGGCCAGGACGGAAACGCTGTGGCGCTGTGGAGACTGCTGAGGGCACCCTACACAGCAGTTACAGAGGCGATTGCAGATGACAGAATGCAGATATAAAACTCAAGCCGTATTTATTTTTTTGAAATTGGAATCCTTAGAAGAAAATAAAATTTTTGCTCTCATTATTTTAGCATCTTACGGAAGATGTGTACGCACAACTGTAGGTCAGTTGTTCCTGGACTGTCAGCAATGGTTTCCACGTGACAAGTAGACATTTTCCTCTAAACAGTGACATATCACTGACTGTTGGTAAGTCTTAACTGGGAAAATATTTGCTTAAATAGAACTATTACTTTAGCACAATACAGATGACTGCTGAAGAAAGAAGAGCCCAAAAGAAACAGGGCGGGAAGCAATTCTTTCTTTCTTTTACTTCCAGGGCATGTCAGTAAATAAACAAATTGCTTTACAGGCAGCTTCACATCTACTCTTTATGGTATGTAAGATGTGTACTGTTTTTTTCTATTTAAAAGTTGAAAAAAACTGTAGCGATGGTTAATATGCTGTTCAGCATCACACAGCTGGCAAATGACAGAGCTGAGCATGGAAGGTCAGCCATAGTCCCTGTTCTTTTCTCTGTCTTAGTGTTTTTGTGTTGTTCAGTTTCAGAACGCACAATATCTTCTTTTATAATCTTTGGCCATAACTTATAATTACACTTCGTCGTTACTTTTTTTTTTAAAGCTACTGTTCATTTTATAAGGACCGTTGGTCATACTCTTAATCAACAATGGGTCTTAACCTACTTAACTCTGGGACCATCCAGATGCGCCCTCAGCTCAGGCTGGCACCAAGCAGGCTTCCGGAGGAAGTGACTTAGTAGAGGACTGAGGATGAATTTGAGTTAGAAAAACAGCAGGAAGATTTTCTAGGCACGAGAAGCAGTGCGAACAAAGATAAGGGACCTGGGACAACATACAGCATGGTGGGGATTAAAAACAATTCGTGGTTACTACATTATGAAGCACAGAGCCAAATAATTCCAATTTTCTGGTGTCTTCTACCTTATTGGCCATGGAGAAAATAAAAAAGTTGAGATGATTCCATGGATAAAAGGGGGAAAAACATAATAATATATGGTATGATATGATATGGTAGGATATCATACAATGTAATGTAATATAATATAATATATATTTATTACCATGCTAGACTGTACTAGAATAATAGCCTCACTCTTTCTTCTCTCTCTAAGGGGTCCCCCGACATCACTCAGCTGGAGTTCCCCGTTCCTCTGCTTCCAGCCTCATTAGGTATAGGAGGTCACACTGGTGTTGAGAATTGTTGGAAGAAGCAGCCTACTGATCCACAGAGATTAATGGAGGAGCAAAGCGAAGAGCAGCCAGTGCGGGCGAGCGCTTTGGGGAGTATGAGGCAGGATGTAGGAGAGAGAAGAAGAGTTTGGGGCATATGGACTACCCATGCGAGGAGGGCGTCAACGGGGCTGGGTTTTTAATGAGGCTTAACTGTATATTATTTATATCTCTCCTGCACACCTACTCATTGTCATTTTTTTTTTTCTGTCAGATTGTAGAAAAATCATTGCGTTTTCTCCTAGAATACTTTTACTAGGATTAAAACTCTTCCACATGTTTTCACATATATATTTTAACATATACTTTTTCATTTTATTTTTTTATACTTTAACATATATTTTAAACTATCAGGAGTGGTTGTTTACCAACATATTTTTCACTTTCCCCAAGGAATTCCAGTATTCTTTATTAGTATGGTGATGTTCATTAAGAATTCAAGTTCTTTATCAGAAGTGGCTAAAAAAAAGTTTCCAATAATTTTAGCAAACATTTCTGATTTATCTTCAAAGTTGATTAAAAGAAATGTATCTAAGTAGTCAAAATACTTTGTATATTAAAACCTAAAAGAGAAGATATTCCCCTGCCTATAGATATAAATACCAATCCACATATTTGAGCTCATTTCTGCTTCAATGAACTGAAAATTGCATATACTACGTTTAATTGCATTCAAAGGTTTGAATCATTTTCTCAACATCAATACATCTTCAAAGAAACTGGCACGGGAAAAAAATCAGACATGTGAAAGTCATTGAATTTCAATGAGCAATTCATTATACACATTTCAAATGTGGAAGCAATTACCTCTAAGTATTCTTGGAATTGAATTTTATCAGAGAAATACAAATGATTATAAACAGTCTTAAGTCATCTCATGGCCTTTAAAGAAACCCAATTCTGGTTGGCGATATTCCATGTAGTTATGATTGTTACTTCACTTGTGGGGTTTCTAAAGGAAGCATTCTTCCTTGTTCTCAGATGCAAACTCCCACTACTTGTTGATTTTGCTTCTTCATATTTCAAAGAAAAAGTGTGATTTATCAGCTACACATATTTTTTAATTCATTTCAGAGACATTCCTGTGAAATCCAATAACTATCTTCATTCAATCTTTGTGCCCACCTTATTTTTATCTATTCTGAGAAGAATTGTTGAAAAGGATGAAGACTCTGAACTGGAAATGAATAGTGGTAGTTTTAAGTAGAAATCGACATATTTTTGACCATGCATACAAGTTTCTTTTTAAATTTCAAAAGCCACTGCATAAGTTTGAAATTACCTTTGGCAGAAAAAGTATGAGACAATGGAAAATAAAGCAAGAAAGATGGTGGCATAGACCTTAAATGTCACATAGAGGTGAAGTCTCCCCAAGGACTATCTAGACAGTTGAACCAGCTGTTTACTATTGATTAAAGGCAGCTAAACATTAACTTATACAATTTTGTCAAGTGGAGATACAAATAATTGGTCAGCCCAAAAGTTTATGGGGTACTTGAATGAGTCATAACGTTTCACGGGCTCTCTATTAATTAATGAGTTAAGTGTGATCATTTTATATTTGGGGAGGAGACAGGATTTCCTCCTTTTGAAATTGTGCTTTCACTCTCCCCAGAACAGTCATGATCAATGATAAAAATGAGATAAGGACCCAAGTAAGATTTTCTATAAAAAGGAAGGTTTAAGATCGAATGGAAATTAAGGGGGGATGAAAGACCTAGTCTATGAACAGGTGGGATATTAATATGGAAGCAAGAGAATTTGGTCGGATCTGAACTTTGCCACTAATGAAAATTTTAAGTTCCTATCAGTCGTTTAATTATTCCAGAATGCTCCATTGCTTTAAAGAGGGGGACATCTCATACATACAGCTCTGCATTTCAAGGAAATGGAGAGAATGAAATTGGCTTGGTCATAATAATGAAAGGATTAAGCATAATAGAAGTGGAATTTAATGGGCAATAAGTAAAATGCTAAAACATAAAGGACAGACAGCATGTTTCAAAGCTAGGACTAATTTGTTGGGTGCTGTCTTTAAAAGTTGAAAGATGCAAAACGAAACTCAGAAGAAGAACACACCATAAAAATAACTTGTTATAATTATATTTAATTTTAAAAGAATTTAATTTAACTTTTGAACAAGAAAAGTTTTCCCGGGAAATAATTTGGCTTTTTAACAAAAATTTGATATTTCAGCAATAAGTCTACAAAAGAAGCTTTTGTATCAGACAGAAAATTAATTTTATCCCCAATGCATTTTTGGCAAAGAGCCGATGCCTCATCATTTATGGGCATTATGTGATTATATTTTCTACCTGTGATAAGAATGTGTAGACTAGACTGCCATAAACACTTAAGGCGGTTCACATCACAGTCCACAGGGCAGATTGTGGATGACGGGAACAGCAGACCAGGCTGACTCAGCTGTATAAATCGCGTGTCTCAGCAGGGACTGTCTCCCTGTGAAGCATGGGGAACGTGGAGCACGTGTGACTTATGTATTTAAGACCCTAGGGGAAATAAAATAATAAGAGCATAAATAAATAAATAGAATTTCAAAAGCAGAGTGGTCACTTGTGTACTCTTGGGTAATATCTTCATGACACGCTCACTTGATTGGATGGTAGATTTTGATCTTTTGTTATCGAAAATTGTCGTTAATTTTCTTTGAGTTATCTCCTTTTTTTGTGTACGTAAAGTCACTATTGAATCCATTGAAGGATTTCAAGAGTAACCTTGGATTTCTGGCGCCTTATCTATGACCTTTCTTTTGTGATCAGAATAGCTAACCACTTGGTAACCCTGCTCCAAGCTTCCTCTACTTAATAAAATCCATTGAACTCCGATGGCTGTTATAGAAAAAAAACAACCCTTGGAAATTATGCAAGAACATCAAACTGAAGCACAACAAATGCCAATGTGTCTCAACATATGAGAAGACCTTTGGAAAATTCCTATCAATATTCAGGAACTTTAATTTTCTGTAAGATATAGATTAAACTAAAAAAGAAAACATAAAAAAAAAAACCACTTGTGTTTTCTTTTCTTCCAACTCACTCCAGGGCTTATCATAAGACAGTCAAGATGAAGCCTGATTCTGCTACTGACCTTTAAGACTATTTAACTTCTTTGACCGTCTGTCTCTTCTTCTATGATGTAGAGATTACAAAACCTGCTTCTCATGAATACATATTTGAATGAATATAAAGAAGTGTCTAGTATATATCAGGAATACGAGCAGTGCTTAATAAATTGCATTTACAAATTCTGTAAGGTGATAAGGCACACATCATCATCAATAGCTGATAGATAAGAAAATGCAGACCACAAGCACTTTTGAGATTTTCAAAAGAAATATTACTATCGATGATTTAAAACTCTACAATGATTGGAACATGGCTTCCTAACTCTGAGGCCTTCGATGCTTCATTTTTCCAGAACGTGTGGGAGGTTATTTTTGAGTACAAACTCATATTTTTAACCTTTATTTGTTCAAATGTTTCAGGATATCATGAGAGAGATTTTAACTATCAAATTGAAGTGAAAGTTCAATACTTTTAAAATTATAATTGTATTTTTTTCTGGATAATGCAAAACATACTTATAAAAATAGAATAATAACATATTTGTTTGAACTCATAAAGAGCAGGGTCAAAGCAGAATATTACATATTTTGAGCCAAATACTAACAATATCAAGAACTATCATAAAAGGATGAATAGTCAAAGCAATGAATAATGTAGAAACAATTTTTTCATGAGTATAACATCTATGTAGAAAGCTAAAGTGAATGGCATAAACTTTAAATGCTTAATAAAAACTAAGCATAAATAGAAATATTTTAAAGCTTACAGATTTCAAACAAAACAGGCTACAGCTAAAAAATAAATAATACACATAACAGAAAAAAAGTGAAAAATGTACAAAAGTGGCCCAAGTCATTTTTTTTTTCCTAACAATAAAAGACTTTATTTTTAAAAATATAAAACACAGTATACTTTTTTGTTTTCGCTTTTGGTTTGGGGGATTTTTTACATGTACTTTGCTGGTAGTTACAAAGTCCACCCAAACATCATGATCATCATCATCATGAAATCAAAATATATATTGCAAAATTTTATAAGTATACACACACCTTCGATATATTTCACGGGAGGTAGATATTTACATATTGCCTGTATGTCAACACACAGCACAGGATTAGGCTGGCCAAAGTGAAGAAACCAATCTGTCTCCAAGATCACAATAAAACATGAACAGTAGGAAGTCTCAGAGCTCATTGAAGAGTTTCAGGAGCTTCAAAAGCCAATCCATGTAGATTCTGGTGTGTTGTCTCCCAAACACTCAGAATTATTTTTTTAAATGTTGACAGTTCCCAAAATGTTTTAGCAAGAAAATGTATTTTAAATCTATGTTGTTCTGTAGAATAGCAACAGGAAGATTTTTCTTTGAAGTGCCCATAAACCTTTGAAATTCATTGACAATTAGAAGCAGAAAAAGTGCTGGTACTTTTCCTGTAAAGTCGAGCATTTGCTGACCTGGCTGACACAGGGAGAGCTGCTGCAAGTGATTAATTCATATCACTTTGGAGATACCATATGCTAAAGTTAAGTGAAATTTGTCACATGGGCATGGTGGGGAGGGTAAAGAGACTTCTACGTTAAGAGTCAGGGGATGCAGGTTCAAATTTGTCTTGATTGCGTTCTGCCCGTATAACCTGTAACAGGCTGGTGATTCTCTTGTCTTGAGGGAACTGTATTGCTTCTCTGACGAGCAACACAGCAGAGGACCCCCGAGGTGCCTTCGCTGCTTCACTCTGTGAGTCTATCTTGTTGTTCTAATTTTCCTACGCTGAAGAACCAGACAATTCCTAAGTTTGAGGCCATGGCACATTTGCTGTACATTTTCCCTGGTTTTATCCTTGAGTTACCGTTAGTATCAGTGAGCCACCAAATATAGCACGTTTAGATGTGGAAGGTCGACCTCTGTGCCATCTTTTTGGTTCCCAGAAAATTCCTAAGGAATTAGACATTGGAAGAGAAAAAGAACTCACGTGAAAAGCTATTTTACAACACAGTGGGAATCTTGGCTCCAAGGTGGGTTTATTGATATGCCATTCTGAAATCTGTAAGCAAGGGAGAAGCCGGAAGAAGACTTACAGATGGATTCTATTAAGAAAACTCTGATGCTGCCATTTCAAAGCGAAAGTCGCTTGCACTGCGAGGCAGGTTGAATGGTCAGAAGTTAGATAGAAACTGACTCTTCTTCAGCCATATAAAGAACACGCAGTGTGAAAGCTCTATTTTATAATGACCGGGTTTGTGAATAAAATGCAAGTTTTGTTCTTCTGGATATAAAGGCATTACACGTGTGTAAATTGCTGGTACATATTTTATTTACACTATCTCAACATAAGATTTTTAAAAATTTGGAGATGACAAAGATGACTCTAAACCCCTCATGTAGGGAGACTGTGGGATCTCTGAGTGAGGAAAACAACTGTAAATCAGAGTCTTATGAAGCTGAGGAGTTTTAAAGCTTGTCCAGGTCCTGATAATCATCTTATTTCAAAATTTCCTTTCTATGCTCCAGCTCTGCCACTACTCAGGGGAATTCTAGACTTTTGCCTAATAACCTTCCTCAGCATATTTCCTTAGATATTTTTTTCTACTATTGGGCTCAAATTTTGTAGGAGCCGGTATGATCGTTTCCTTGGATCTTTATTTAAGTGACTTGGAGAAGAGGTAGTTGACGTGTTCTGTGGAAGAAAACCTTATAAGTTCGAAGACTATAATGAAAACATTGTACATTAGTTAACGTATTCCTTACACCTGAATGCACATATTTTCCCATTACTGTGCCCAGGTGGTTCTTAAAGGAGGAAATTATGCAGAAAAAAATGATGACTTTTGAGAACCAGATGGGATTTTTTTTTTTTTTGATATCAGTTGTTGTCTATGGAGCAAAGGGTGAGAGAAAAATAATAATAGTTTGGCAGGTTGACTCATAAAAAGTGCAGCTATTGCTTATCATAGAGAAATATTAGAAAATCAGAGCCACGTGGTATCTGGGAAGTGTCAGAGGCACGGACAACAATGGCCATACCAGTGTGTTAAAGCTAAGTAAGATGACCTGAGGGCTGAGTGTCATCGCTGATTAAGAATTGAGCTCTGCTGTTAGACTGTTTTGGTTCAGAACCTGGCTCCACTATTTACTAATTGGGAAGAATTTGGCAAAATAATACAAGTTTCAAGCCTCTGTTTCCTTATGCGTATAACAGAGGTGATAATATCTACCTTATGAATGAGATATGCATGTGAATTGCTTAAAGCGGTGCCTGGCATATCACAAAGGCCCAATTTACGTAAACATAGCCCAGAACAGGGCTTTACTGTAGCTCATCCTTGTGACGGTACAGTGAGTTAGGTGTTCTTTTCATTCTCCCCACGTTATCAGTGAGAAAACTGGACCAGAGGGAGGTTAAGAACTTGCCCAAGGTCACAGAAATAGCGCTTGGAGAGGCTGCGATTCCAGCAGAGAAATTTTCTACATACTTTTAATTACGATGCTAAGACCTCTGGTGATAAAAGCCAGACTCAAATCCCTGCTAGGGCAGGCTGGGAATGAAAAGTTCTGGATACTGGACTTTGCTCTTTTTCGGTCCCTTTTTGAGAATTAGGACACGTTTCTTAACGTCTTTTGGACTAGTTCTTCACCTATAGTTACCATGGTCTGGATGGGACACTCTTCAAATTTTCTTCAATTCTAAGATTCCCACACGTCTGTGATTTTATCCGTCTTTTTTCCTTCATCAAAATTTATGCCATGACTCTAAGTAGCCTGCAAGCTCTATGAAACCTTGGAATATAACTGTCCTGAGTGTTATATTTATTGTATTTGTGCTGATTTATTTAGAATATTCTAGTTAAGTAATACGACGTGTAGACATAATGAAAAAGTCACCTGTTTCTGTATTAACAATGCCGTCTGGCTATTGACCTTTGGATTGATAGTAATGTTTAAAGACAGGTGGTGTGATCTGTTAATAGCTAAACAGCAGACCTGCTGCCCTTGAACGAACACTGTGTAAATAGAAGCGAGCTCAGTGGGCCTTACTCTGTTCAGTTAGATCGGCTTTTGAGGTCAAGATTTTGGTGCTGCACTAACTCCCCTGCCGGAGGACCCTAAGTCGTGCTTATTTGCCTAAGAACGTGGCAGTGGCCCCTTTGAAGCGTTTATATGAGGTGGTAGTTGATGTAACAAAGAGCAAGAGCAAGACCTTTTCTGAACGGTGAACAGGTTACAGGACTGTGACTTCTTGCTAATGAAAGTATTTTTTGTTGGTGTTATTACATCATTATGTTGCACAGGACTTGCTTTCATTGCCAAATACCATCTGGTAGCAGCGATGTGGAGGGGGGTGTATTGCTATGAATTACCTTTATCCACTGAAACCTACTGATATGTACCAAGAGTCTGACCATCAGGTTGGGTTTACATCAGTTTAAGAGGGTGACAAAGTCAAATAAATTATCTGAAGAATTTAGAGTTGCATGTGATCACTTGAGATTGGAATTAAGGGAAATTGAGGCTAGATATTTCCTTGGATAGATAAATAAGACACTGTTACCAGTGATATCAATTAAAGAAAAAAACAAGATAAAGATACGGAGTTAAGAAATGTGTGTGAATAATCTCTTCCTTTCCTTATTCAAAATAGGGCAGAATCAAATCAAGTTGTTAAAATAGATATGACTAAGCTGAAATAGAAAGTCTGTGGTCTTCTATGCTATTCTCGATTATTCTTGATTAACTTAAATGATATGGTATTTGTAAAGTTAAGTTCTCAGTCCATTACTTCATTTAAAAATATGTGTTTATACCTACTATTCTAGGGTCTAGGGAATACAGTAGGGAATCAAGTAGACAAATAGTCCTGCCCTCATGAACCTTATATTCTAATGTGGCAGCAAAGGCAGAAAATAGATATATACATACAAAATATCTTAGATGGTACCAAGTGCTACAGAGAAAAGTAAAGCAAAGAAGCTGGGAGGAAGCGTTGAGCAGGAGCAGAGGAATACAGTTTGAAATAGGCCAAGGAAGACCAACTGCTCACAGACGTGGGAGCAGAGGCCGGAAGGAGTGAGAGCCAGTGTGGAGCGCAGGCCCTGAGGAGGAGTCCCGTGTGGCTGGGCCGGAACGGATGGTGGGGACGAGGAGTGGGAGATTAGCTTGGGGTGAGCGAGCAGATTGTGTGGCACTTAGTAGGCTTTTTTGATGACTTCGAATTTTATTTTGCACGATAAAGGAATCCTTGGAGTATTACGGACCGAGGGGCGAGATACTTCCACTCACTTAACGAGATCATTCGCTCAATGAGATCATTCCCGTTGTTGGATCGGGAGCAGACGGAAGGGGGAAAGATCGATTCAGGAGGCCACAGCAGTGCACATGAGAAACAATGACTGTGCAGCCCCAGGTAGTGGCAATGGAGGGTGTGAGAAGCGGTTGGACTCTGTATACTGAGAAGGTGGAGTTGTCAGGATTGGTTGACAGATAAGATGTGGGCTGTGAGGGAAAGGAAGGAATGGAAGATGAACCCAAAGGGTTTCGATTGAGCGTCTGAAAAGTTGGAATTGCTATTAACACAAATGAAGAGACCTCAGGAGAAGCAGATCTCTGGTGAAAGATCAGTTTCTACATATTAAGTTTGATGTGAGGACTAGACATGCATTTGGATATACCAAGTAGATGACTGCGTGCACATGTCCGGGAAACAGGAGAAAGACCTGGGCTGAAATTTTGATCATCATCACTTAGATGACATTTAAGATGTCATGAAACCACCTGTGTTCACCTTTAGTGTGAATGGCAGTAGAAAAATGAAGAGACCCCAAGACTGCGCCGTGGGGAACTCCCAAAGTAAGAAATCAGAAGAGATAAAGAGGAAAACCAGGTGGAGAGAAAGGTATGTTTCCAGGAAGAAGGAGTTATAAATTCCACGCTGGTGTCACACATAATTCCTTCCTTCTTTTACCTTTGAGACTTAGGGTGCTCAATTAGAGACAACTCTTGGGAACTGAGGTTATTACATGAAATATTTTGAATATTTATAACACAAGACTCCTTGGCGGAAGAGGGGAGTTCTAGATTTATAAAAAAGATTGTGTTCATGGGACCCAGGAAACCTGGCCACCCGAACAGCTAACATGTTGGTCTTTTCGGTCCTGTCCACCCAGGATAGCTCCCCTCATCCCAAAGCCCATGGCCACATCACAGTACAGTGCAGTGTTGCTTGAAGGCAGCGCTGGCTTTTTCAAATATAAGTAAGGAAAACCCGATGAAATCAGAATAAAGTCTGATAAATAAAGTTAATTGTAAAGTCTGATAAATAAAGTTATTCGTAAAGTCTGATAAATAAAGTTAGTCGTAAAGTACTAATGTTGGTTTCTCAGATTTGACAAACACATCACAATGATGCAAGATAATAATGTTAGGGGTAGCTGCAAACTGTGAGGGGTATGTGGGAATTCTGTATCTTTGCAATTTTGCAGTAAATCGAGAATTATTCCAAAATAAAAAGCTCATCGAAAACCAAATGTGGTAAGTGATAGTATAAGATAGTCATAATAATAAGGTTGCTAGGCTTCTCTTCGGTTCTATGAAGTTATTTAGAAAGCGCCAAGGAACATCTTGATGTGACTAATTCCACCTGGGATTCAGGAAAAACTCCACCAAAGAGATAAAATATGAGGTGAGTCTCCGAGGTTAAGGAAGAACTTGCCACTCCAAGTTCTACAAGGGAAGCGATGACTGTAAGAGCTCGACACACAGCCACATTGCAATCTGTCTCCTCCGTTCAGGCTGATGGAAGGTGACCTCTCCTTCTCTCCGAGGTGAAGACCACGGCTGAGAGATTCCAGGTGGTCCGTCCGAAGGTGGCACCGTCTAGTAAGTAGCTGAGCCAGGATTCAAATTCTCGTGTTCTGAGCGTCACGTCTATGCTCATTCCTTGGTAATACCCTGCCAATCTTTAATTATCTAATAGTTTGTTAGGGGCCATCACAAAGAGACTTTGAGCAGGAATCCCTTTTTGAGTCTGTTCTTTTATACACAAAACCCTTCAGGGTCTGGTGCCTTCACTCTCTTTATTACTTTCTTATTTTTACAGGAAAAGATGGTGTGAATGCTTATTCCGAAAGGTGGGGATACAAATACTGAGGCTGAATATTTTCTCTTTATGATAGTATTTTCATTTTAATTGAACACAATGTCCTAGCCAAAGGGGTGTGTGTGTGTGTGTGTGTGTGTGTGCACGCGCGCACGCGTGCGTGTTTATAGGTGATGGAGGAAACCACAGAACCTTCCATATGTACTTTCATCTGCACACTCTATTCTTACGGCCAGCTCTGAACTACTATGTTGGCTTCGCTCTTGAAAGATAAGGATAGGCAGAGGTTCTAAGTCAGATAGAAACAAGGAATTAAAACAAACAAAAAAATTGCGTTATATAAGATGGCACAGAATCCAGTAACGATATGGTAAAGTTCTCTACTTCCCCCATACATTTTGAAGGGGTCCATGTTTCCAGACCACAGGTCAAGGGCACGTGTGATCAACACAGAATGCGTTATCTTTACTTTCCTTACGGAAAGGAGTTACATAAACCTGTGTGAGTATCAGCTTTCTGCAGGTGAACAGTAAATTAAAAGATTAAATTATGTAGGCTAATTTAGATTCTTCTTTTAACCCTTATGCATATTTAGGTATGCTAGTGTTTACTGATTAATAAATTAGACACGAGTTACTTTAAATCAAGCAAATTGCTCACATGTTCATTTAATTTGAAATCTTTAACTACCTCCTCATTTTTTAAGATGGTGATATAAAGAATAAGGCATAGATAAGTAAATAGAGGACTAGAAGCATAGTCAAAAAAAGAAAGAGATGATTCAAAGAATAAATCGAGAAAATTCCTTGAAATACATTTTTTTCAAAAAGATATAAATATTTTATGCTTCTTAGATGTTTTCCCTAAATAATTTTAAACAAATGATTTAATAGTGTTGCATTTATATTTCAAATACTAACTAAAATATCTTATTAGGCCAAGTTAATTCAATCTTCATTTGATATTACCAGGCTGTCATCTCAATAAAAGATGACACACACGAAATGCCATCAGGGACACATTCTGGCTTCTGTGGATCCTCGGCACTCTCATTTTTGTGGGCATCTTCCTCCCAAAAAATATTGTAACGGAGAGTTATGACTATTATTATAAAGATGAATGTGTTAAGATTATATATTAAACCATTTTATTGACCTAAATGTTCGATTATTTTCCTCTGGAAAAAGGTGGGCCTCTTAATACAAGATGATACAGGTAAATATCACCAGGATGCGTTACGAATTTCCTGGTTCCCTTCTTTAATTAAAATAATAATAATAATAATAATACATTATTAGAGACAATTATGTTAAAATACATATTAAAATATTTTTGTACATCTAAAATGTCTTTTGTTTTCCTCTGATTTGCAAAGAGATCAAGATATTTTGTAGGTCCATATAAGGATCGTAGGGCCCCAGCTCTTGATTCGGGGCCTTATGGGTAGCCTGGCTCTGAACATCTTAGCTCTTAAAGGTGCAGCCACCATGATTCCTTCCAGCTCTCTCAAACACCAATGTTCTTTTACTAATCTGTTTTTTTGTGCCTTTGAAGCCTTGGACCCTCCTCAGTGGGTGGCAATGTGGCTGTGTGTCGAGCTGTTACAGTCATCGTTTCCCCTGTAGAACTTGAGGTGGCAAAGTCTTCCTTAACCTCGGAGACTCACCTCACATTTTATCTCTTTGGTGGAGTTTTTCCTGAATCCCGGGTGGAATTAGTCACACCAAGGTGTTCCTTGGCACTTTCTATATAACTTCATAGAACCGAAGAGAAGCCTAGCAACCTTATTATTATGACTATCTTATACTATCACTTACCACATTTGGTTTTCGATGAGCTTTTTATTTTGGAATAATTCTCGATTTACTGCAAAATTGCAAAGACACAGAATTCCCACATACCCCTCACAGTTTGCAGCTACCCCTAACGTTATTATCTTGCATCATTGTGATGTGTTTGTCAAATCTGAGAAACCAACATTAGTACTTTACGATTAACTAAACTTCAGACTTTATTCTGATTTTATCAGATTTTCCAATGTCCCCCCACCGCCCCGCCCCCATTCCAGGATCCAATTTAGGAAGCCTTATTGCATTTAGTCATCACATTTCCTTGGTCTCCTCTGGACTGTGAAAATTTCTTAGGCTTTTCCTTGTTTTACATGAGCTTGATATTTTTGAGTCATGACCAGGTAGTAGACAGATTAACTTTCACTTTGGATTTGTCTTTCCATGTCGTTGGTTTCTTTCGTGATTAGACTGAGGTTATGGTATTTTGGAAAAAATAGCGTGGAGGTCAAGGACCCTGTCACAGTGTCCTATCAGGGGTCCCACCTTGATTCGTAGCTACATACCCCCACATTTGTTTTCTCATTGAGGAGAGGATCCTGTGTTAAACTGAATGTGCCTGTATCTCTTTAGTACACAGAACAATGGCTGAAATGTACTAGGTATCCACTAACGTGTATATATGTATATTTACAGCACACTTTAGTTGACTCCTTTCTTAGGAGCCTCTTAAAACTAGAGACTGTCTTGTTCACTTGTTTCTCTATTTCCTCTGCATGAAGCCCAGTGGTTGGTGTAAAGGAAATGTTAACTAAAAGTTCTGAAATTCATGTTCATTGACTTGTTCACTCTTTTTTTGTAGCTGTTTTCAAAGGCCTGCCATGTTTAATATGTTCACACAAAGCAAGTAGCTGGCAAGTCACAGACTCTTACTTAAGCTGATAAATGGTTGTGCTTCGTGGTAAGAACACATGAGACTCTAATGAATGCCCTTTCCCGTTTGTGGACGTTAGTCCAGCTTGATCTTTATGTAACATAGACTCGCCGAAGCTGTTACCGAAGCCTTGCCTCTTAATTGTGCCTTCAGGGTCTGTACTGGGGTTTCTTCTTATTCGTTAGATGGTAGTTAATTCCTTCACTCACAAATACTCTGAGCATTCCTGTCTTATGCTGAACCTAGCCTAGCAACTTAAGACATGGGGGAACTCATACAGTTGATAAAAGAGAAAGTGATACAGAAAGACTCCAAATTGGAGAATTGATAGAGATAGAGATAGAGATAAATTCATAGAGATAATAAGTGGAGTTGCCCCACGAGAGCGAGTCACAACCTAAAGGCCTTCAACAGGTAAATATTTTCATAAATGATGAAACATTCACCTAATGGACTATTAAACAATTATAATTTTTGTTTAAAAATAAATTTTCATGGCTTAAGTTTTTGCTTTTTGAAACAGATACATAACATTTACAGGAAAAATGTTAACATAGACACGCGAAAGTAGAACATAAAGAATACCCCCCACCCCACCCACTCCGTTTCCCTGTTTGCATGGGTGATTTGTAGGAGAGACAGATGGACTGTTAGCATCAGAGGAACAGACAAAATGTATACACGCTGGGCTTCCACAAAATTGTATTATTTCATACACATTGCATTCCATTTTGTGTAAGGAATCCACACATTTTTTGGATATTCACTTTGTTCCAAATAATTAAGTTTTGTTGAAAGTTTAGATGTTTCAGATTTTCAATCTTATAAATAGGGCACAACAGAACAATGTTTAAAATAAATTTGAGTTAAAAAATATAGCGAGATAGTTTTCAAAGTGACCAAAATATTTAAACATTTCTGTTAATTTATTATTCTATTTAGTACTCTAAACTGCAAATATTAAAAATCAGTGTTTGTTGTTTAATGTTTTGATCTCGATGTCAACTATTTTAAAATCAAAGATATTAAAAATACCTAACAATGGACCAAAATTAACACCAGTTAAAAGAACAATGACCAGATATATTTATTTTCAATTCATCATGAATTTCATAAAATTCTTTTGGTTTCTCCTCTTGCATTTGATCTCTTAAGCTCTTTTCTCTATATCACTGTTTTATAATATATTCACTAATTTGTGACGACCATAAGGTTCTTTAAACAATAACATTACAACAAAAACAATAACCAGGTGGAATTGTATTTAGTGAGTGTGAAGGGCTGGACTCAGGGTTTTATAAGCAATAGCTTACGTAATCTATACGATAACTCTCTGGTCTAAGTATTACCGGTCCCCTTTTACGGATGAGAAAACTGACAGGCTAGGTAACTTTCCGAAAGTCACAGGACTAGTAAGTGACACAGTAATTAAAATAGAGGCCTTTAGGTCTGCATAACGCCAGGTTTCCCCACAGGCTGTCTATGTAGCCTGTCTACTGCCCTGTCCCCACCTCTTCATTGGACATGCATTTTCTACTTATTTTGTTATCTGTTGAGGAAGGTGTGTGACTCTATTCAGTGTGCTACAGATGGTGAGTTTGGCTCGTGGTGATTTTCCCTCTTACCTCATCCATTGCCATTCTTTGTGGACCTGAGACATTACAGCGTGGCATGTAACCAACCACAGGCTCTGAGAACACATTTTGAGCAGGGAGGCTCTGCTACTGAGTAAGTCACTTGTTTAATAAGTTCGGCCTCAACTTCCTAAGCTGTGAGATGGAAATAATGTTGTCTCTTTACTGTTTACCTCTGGGAAGACTCAGTCCGAGGACTCATGCAAACAAATCACCTCACACAGCCTTGACACACATTTCTTGGGGACTTGTATTGATTGGTTGCCGTTTGCTGCTGAAACAAATTATCGCAAATTTCCTAGCTTAAGACAATACAGATTTATTATCTAATAGTTCTAGTTCTGGAGATCAGACATACTAAGTGGGTCCCATGGGCACTAAAATCGAGGTGTCTGCAGGGCTGTGCTCCTGGGGGCTCTGGGGACAATCCGGTCCTTGTTTTCCTGTTTCATTGGCTCGCACGCCCTCCTGGCAATAGCATCGCTCTGAGCTTTGTCTTCTCCTCTGACTCTGTCTCTCTCTTTC
>NW_006436810.1:10380577-10467816 GCF_000325575.1 Pteropus alecto
GGTTCGCTTGTAATCCAAGACCATCTCCCCATCTCGAGATTCTTAATTGAAACACCTTCACGAAGGTCTTGTTTTTCTTTTTTCTTATTTTCCTTTTTGCCATGTAAGGTCATAGATGCACAGGTTTCAGTGATTAGGATGCGGATGACTTTGGAAGCCAGAATACTCCTCTCTCCTCCTCAAAATACTAATCAGATATTATTTTCTATCTTAAAAATCACTCTCTCTGTCTCTGTCTCTGTCTCTGTCTCTCTGTCTGTCTGTCTCTCTCTTTCTCTCTTACTCGCATTTATACACAGACACCCATAGGATGGATTTCTAACCTCTGTAGACCGAAATTCAATTTTATGCTTTTCGGCATACGATTGAGACTCTCATGACTCAGTCCATTCCTAGTCTTTCCTAACTTCTCTCACTTTCTCCACCCACCATTCTCAGCTTTTCTTCTGTTCACAGCAGCTGCAAGTTGTTTGCTAAACAAAAACTTCAAAGCCTTTGCCCATATTTTTTTCCCCAGAGCCTAGAATCTTTCTCTCTCTCTCCATCTCCGCCCCCCATAGATGATCTTCAAATACGAGTTCAACTTCTCCCTTTTCTGTGAAGCCTTTTCTGTTTACTTCAACTGAAAAGAATCACTTACTCTCCAGCATGGACGCAAGTCTTTGTGCATTTATCACGACACCTATTTCATCCTCCTCTGGCTCGTGGCTAATTCCCTAGGCCATTACTACACTGAGAATAAAGCCTGCCTTTTCTTTTCGGTCCAAGAGCCACAAAATAGTCCACATGCCTCTGTTACTTTTGCAATTGCAGCACCTCCAGCCTTTTGAAATTTGCCCCCTCGACCATTTCTGGAAGAACCATGAGGCTGCCTAACATCCGTTCACGTACACAATCCCTTGCGTTCCATGTAGCATCTGATATTTTATGGTGAGAAATAAAAGGTCTAGGACGGAGGGCTCTGAAGATGACGCAAAGGACCGGTGGCTATGTCAGAGCAGCGTGCCACGCCGAGGGTGGCTCTCGGGGCTGTCTCCTGACATCTTCGTACCGTAGTAAGTTGGTTCCAATGTTATTCGTTGCTGAAGGCTGTCTACCTTCATTTCACACTATCTCATAGTGGTTGGACTTCTAACCTCTGCCTCCTGAAAATTTAGGCGACTCACAAAGAATTAGGTATTTTATTTTTTTATTTTTTATAGGTAGCTTTTTTATTTTTTATTAGGTAGCTTTTTTATTTTTTATTTTTTTTAAAAAAATAGTTCTTTTGACCCTGGAGATCAGATACAAGCTCAGAAGGAATAGGTTGTGTCATAATGTGACCACCTACCTTGAGCTTTGCTCAAAGTAATTTGATCTTCAGGCTTTGTTCACACATCAATAAATGTTTTTCAGCCATGCATGCAACTAGATTCCTGGTAGAATTGCATTCTAGTCTTCAAGTTATATACAAGCATCCACGGATAATGGGATGCCCTTTATGACTCATTTTAACATTCTGTTAGGACTGATTAATTTATGTGTCTTTTCACTTTGCTACTATATAAGGTCCTTGAGAGGGGAAATAATCTCTGCATCCACCCCAGTGTCTGTGTCACGCTTCACACAATTGAAGAGCTAAATAAGTCATTTTGGAGTAGCTGCAACAATTCTTTTTAACACAGAGCCCTTTTCCCCCCATGCGGGAAGTCAGAGGGTTAACCTCATTGTTGGAAGAACTAAATCAAGCACAAATAAAGTACACAATAAATGCAGTAGCCAGCAGATTCTGGAACTCTATCAAAATGTTTCAGGATGTTTATTCAAATCTGCCGTTTCTCCACGCACACCCAGGCATGCTCAGGGTCGATGTGCCCCGAGAGAGCTGGCATTCATCAAGGTTTCTAAGCCATTACTTTTTCTATGGACCCTAGCTGATGCTTCCTTAAAAAAAAAATGTGAAAGGCCTGCTAATTCCTTCTAATGAAAGAGCAATAGAGGCCCCAAAGTTGAAACCTGAAAGGTCATTCTGTGAGACATTGGTGGCGGGGAGGGGGAGTGATCTCAAATCAGAAAATGATAATAAATTAACCAGATCATCAGCGTTTTATTAATGATCCCCAATAAATATGTATATTTGGCTCCTATTGAAAAGAAATTTAAAAATTTAGCATTTTTCTCTTTTGAATGATTATAATACGCTTTTTCAAAATGTTACTGGCAAGCATAACAATGACAATATAGTTTATGGAAGATTCTTTTTATACTATTACTAGGTCTCCTGAGGATGACTAGGAACTGAAGAACTCCTGCAGGCGAAAAGTTCAACATCAAGGTGCCGTCAAGGCCACACTCCGTCCGCAGGCTTCCTTGCCTACGCTGGCACCTGGCGGCTCCCAGGAGTCCTCGCCATTCCTCAACTTGTAAACACGTTGCTCGGTCTCCGCCTCTGTGTTCATAGGACCGTCTTCCTTCTGTGTGGCCTGTCCTCTTCTTCTAAGGACACCAGCGGCTGCATTCAGATCTCATCTAGGTCTTACCTAATGACTTCTGCCAAGACTTCGCTTACGAATAAGGTCATGTGCTGAGTTTTTGCTAAGCTATGAATATACTGTTACAACCACTTCGGGGTACTCTGGCCGGAAATGAAACCTAAAATCCAGCTACAGCACTGGACAAACAAGCATTTCAATAAACCCAGAATCCAAATCAAAACATCCAGTGAGTAACCCAAAGGGCTTCTTGGTAAGAAAACGAAGCCCCCTCGATTGCACCCTAGATTTATACATTTTCTGGCTATCATTTCCTCCGACGCGTTGGAATGGCTTCCCCAGAGCAGGACGCTCCGCATTCTCTGCAAACAATGTCCTCAAGACTTTGAGTTACTTCTCTGGATCCCCCGCCCCGCCCCAGGAATCCATAGTAACATTTGGGAAAAGAAAATGTGCAAAAGACTGAACTTCATGTGAGCCAGCAGGGCGGGAGAGCAAACCACCAAGATGGGGGAATTGCAGAGTGTGTGACCACACGTGCTTTCATCAGCCCTAAGATAGGAAGCAAAGAATCTTTGAGGTAGGTATACATTTTCCTGAGAAATCTAGCTTTCATCTAAACAAGTCCTAGCAAAGTTCAAAGCAATCAAATTTTGTGAGTAATTTACATGGACAATTTAAGCAGAGGTAGGGAGTACCTGAATTATAGAGAAAATGATCTCATTTCTCTTTTTAGCCTTGTGGCAGGAACTTTTTAAACCTGTGTGATCCTGGAAGTCCCCCAATTTCTCAGTGTTTGTTTTATCCAACTGCTCAAGGAAGGAACACGGAGGCTCGGGAAGCAGGTGGTTTGCAGGTAAAAAACATTATATTTGTTTGTTCTAATTTTTTCTTTGCGGCACATGGAGAGAGATAGTCAATTAGGCACGTAGGGTACCGACCACCAAGAACTTTATAGATTCAGACTTGCATTTGCGTCCTGATGGGACACAAACAAGAAGCTATTTGTTTAAGGAATCCTAACATTTTAACTGCCACCAAATCTAGCCCCCTTTAGAATGAAAAGCAAGAGCTGTTTAATTGCCCTCAGCATCTCTAAACAACAATTATGAACAGGAAGTAAAAAGCACCGAGTCCAATTCCAGTTGCAAAGGCAATAATTAATGAGAATAAGAGACACCGTTTATTGTTGTTGTTTCTTTTGGTTCCGATGACTGACATCGGTTGCGTATTCACTGTGGATTTCATAATTTATTTCAACATACAGTTTTGACACACCGCATGTGTAGTAACAGCTTTGCAAAATTTTATACAATAGATAATACTGTGGAATGACTGGTTTATAACAGCAAGTTCTGGTCTCCTAGAAATATTTTACCAGATTCAATAGAAATAAAATAGAACATAACTGGTGAGCAATGGGATGCTGGCTAAGAATTTGGGGGACTTCATCACTGATATTTGAAGTGCTTATTTGCATAGGGAAGTTGTACTTGGATTTGATATGTTGGGCCAAACATGCTCTGTCCAGAAGTGGATTATGACTTCCTACTGTGGACACAGTCTAAGCAGAGACCAGGAGGTCCTGCTCCAATTGTGATAAACTGTTTGCTTGTGTAGACTTGGCCAGGGTTCTGCTATCAGAAAATCCATCTATAGTAGCCAGTACCAACACCACTGGAGACACTGTAAGCACATGTTAAACAATTACCATCCATTTCACATACCGAAGGGCATGAGTCTACTCTGTAGGTTAGCTATGGAAGAATTTTTAAATCGCAAACTACTTGCTGCTGCTATTCAGTGGGCTTCTGGGCTGTGGATCCAGCTGTCATTCAGAGGGTGTTCAAGGACACAGACCAATATAAATTTTAACCCAAGGGGTTGGGGACAATTGGGATTATAAATGACTTTTAAATCCAGGTATACACTGGTTTTGCAGCTGAAGGAGATGCTGTGGGTGCCTGACCATATTCCCTTGGGCTGCCCAACCCACGGCACCTGTGACTCTGCTTGAGGGCTTGCTTTGGTGACAGAACACGCACTGCCCATGCATGTGCCATATCCACATGCTAAGAGGTGGATCCCCTACCTTCCAACCAGTGGCTGAACGAGCTAGGGGATTAACACTCTGCAATTCTGCCTCTAGGGATAACTCCGACGCTGGTGTCTGTGCTGGTGCTGTCAGTTCTCTCTGGTGAGATTAAGCTTCACTTGCCCCTGGTGGCAAGTTAGCTGATGATCTAATCTTTGTTGTTGACCTGCCTTCCCCTGTCTCCCTTCCCTGATCTTTCCCCAGATCTTCTTGGAGATTATCTTCCAAATACAGGACTTGAACTTGAATGCTGTCTCAGGCTACACTTCTGGGGGGCTCAATCTAAGACAGTAGTCATCTTCCACTTCCTATCAGCTTGCCGAATTTGAAAAGCCCATTAAGTACATATTGAAACAGTGCTCGCTGTTGTGTTCTGGAAGCCTGCTATGTGCCCAGACTGTGCTGGGAGCTGCACACACAGCGTTTCTGATTCTCATAGGTCCTCCAGGAAGGGGTTCGGTCACTGAGTAAGTCAAGTTCTCAGCCCGAACCCTAATCCAATCTCCTTGCATTTCACTCTCCCAAGTTAAATATTTTTATGAGATGCATATCGAAAAACAACAAACAACAGGAATGCACCACTTAGCAGGACTTTCTCCTCTGTCATCAAATGTCTGCCCGGGCAGAAGTGTGCGTCTGTGTGAGGGCTCATTTGAGGCCTCGAGTCATTCACTAAAGAGGCAGTTAGGAATCAGAGAGCGCAGAACACCTTGGGCAAGGCTGGTTCATTAGTGCCTCTGCTGATTAATCAAGACCCGGCTGCCACTTTGTTAAATGCCTCGAGGTGGAGTTGGAGGCAATCGGCCCGTGGAAACTGCTTGATTGCTTCTCAAAGTGGCAGTTCGCTTCTGGACACAGTACTTGTTCCTGTCAGATCTGTGTTGCGACCTTCAGTAAGGACGATGACCCTGCCTCCAACTGCAGCTCTATGAGTGCACTATCTTGGAATCTGTTGTACGCAGACAGTTACGCATGAAGAACCAGCTGCAAAATCCCCCAATGCAATTATATTTTGGTTTCATAAATGCAGCTCAATTATTGCATTTGTCTTCCTTTTGTATTTGGCTTGGAACAGGCACTCCCACTAAATGTGCCAAACGCTTTATTTTTGTCTGCATTTTTAGAGTGTGCATCAGGAAAATGAAGTGTGTTCTCCCTCCCTCCCACAGTAAACAGCCACATAACTGTAATAAGAAGCTTTCTGAATAATTTATAATTTGCAAACAAAAATTCATCTGATTATGCTGAGATGACAGACACTCTGCATAACAATGTGTATTATCAAAGGGAGCTTTTTCCTTTTTTCCCATTATGGTTACTGATTATTTACACACATCGAAGAGAAATAACTATGCACACTATTACCTTTAAATTATTTTTTAATCTACCTCTTAATCTTTCAAAACTATACAGGAACAATATAATGATTCTCTGCCAATCACCGATGATGATGCTTTCAAAAGAATTTTTCTACGTGGATGAACAAAGCATTCGCTGAAGATAATGTGCAGTTCGACGCTCCTTTTTCCTAGTTAATCGGCGTTTCCGTGTTATATATCTTCAGTGACTCAAGCCTGTATTATCCTTAATTTTCCTTTGTTACTGGAAAAACGAGTACAAGGCACACATTTTGCTCCACGGGCCCACCTCCTCCTTCTTGTCTCCTCTTGGTTTTGTGTCAGATGTGAAAATGATGGTGCCCTTGTTTCAAGGTGAAAGTCATTGATTAAAACAGATGGTTTTGTTGGAGCCACTTTGGGAACCATCTCAGAATATCAGAAGATATAGGAAGATGGAGAAGTGATACCCCTCTGCGAAATGCCGGGGGAAGGTTCTACAATCGAGAAGGATGTATGACGTTTAGCTCAAAGTTATGATGGTGCTGATGGATCCTCTGACGGCCTCCCTGCTCGTGTTTAAATTATAAAATCTCTGGAGGTACAGGTCACAGGTAGGTTATAATCGATAGTTCTTTTATTTTTTCAGAAGACTAGTTGTTTTTCTTGAGGGAGTTCATTTGTTTCCTCAAATTATCCACAACACTAACCTGCTTTCCCCGTATTGTTGATTATGACCTAATTTTACATTATGTTGGCTTTGGCGTGTTTCACCAGAATTTGCCAAAACTCGTTCCTTGAGTTAAAGAAGTATGCATCGCGTGAATTCACCTATTGGACACCTAGTTGCCCAGAACGATGTTTGAAAATGTACAATGCACGGCCTGTGCCTTGTAGGACTTGAGCATTTACTTGTAAGCAACACAAATTTACAATCCAATAGGCTACAGATTCTTACGATTTGCAGAGAGAGAACTTATTTTTAATACCTTTAGTTGGCTATCTTCCCACAGGAAGGGGTAGTCAGCTGGCAGCTAGACTGGTAGAAACCAAGAAAACGATGGGAAACGGACCACAGAGAGTTGCAAGGTTTCTGGCCATCCGGAGACAGACGTTTTAGAGGAGTCTGGCCAAACCTTTAGAATCAAGCAATGACTTGGAAATCATTTATGAGCCCAGAGATTCTGAAGTCTGCATAGTCTGCCTTCCCTTTGAAGTGCATCTCAAGACCACCAGAGGCCAGCTGAGAAAATAGTATCACACTGGTACCCACGTCTGCTTCCTTCTCATCTTAAGTCAGTAATAAATTTAGTTAGAAGTGGCCGTGGGTTGGCTGCAGGGTTAGTACCTCTTCTTTAAAACCTGACAGCAGGCTGGAAAGTAAGGACATAGATATTTACCAGTGCTTCCAGTGTACTGGGTCAGGGATTAAAGGGATGCCCTCATGGCAGTACCCTGAGTAGAACTGGGGTCTGGTTTGATTGACAGCACTCATAGGCTTCCAGTATTTCATAATCAGGGACCTGCTTGTGGCCTGAAACTATTTTGAACCAACACTGTCTTTAGAAATTCCATTAGGCTGACACTTCTCTGTACGTATTTTCACTATTATTTTAGTTGGAAAGTAGCCACTGTCTCTTTTTAAACTCCTTAATAGTTGTCAGATGATGAAGCTTTTCACTTCATAATAACCTAGGGTGGATTTAAACCCAAACCATCCCATCTCCCCCGTATCGGCACATTTCTTCATGATTAGGATTAGGCAGACAGCCCACTGAGAACTCTCTGAATAAGGATGTCAAGCAAGAAGACACCTCCACATTTAGCAATGGCTAGTGACATCTCCCTTAGTGTGAGAAATCTGATTTCATAATAACAAGAGAACTTTCCTCCATTGGTAAAAATGGTTTAAATAATAAATTTATGTATTATATTTGCCTTTATCTGTCAAGGGTTTCAATTTCTATGGAAGGGAATCTTTTCCCAGGCCTATCTTATGTGATAAAACATGTCAAGAGATTCAGAATTATCCCATGTGTAAAGAAAGTGCTAAAGAAGTCTGGACTCAGGGCCAGAAGACTCTGTTCTTGTCCCTTTGTGTTGGGTGCCTGAGCGTCCTGGAAGCAGCCCCTGGAGCTTTTGCTTGTTGGCCCAGTGTCAATTCTCCAGAGTGATAGATGCTCCTTGAAATGATGGTATGTTTATGACTGTGATCCCTCTATTATGGTTTAGTTGCGTTTTCGGTATGAACACGAGCTTGTGTCCTTGCGAAGGCCAGCAGTAAACAGAATGAGAATAGACCAGACACTGTCCCGGGAAGACCCCTAGAGGCAGACATGTCATTCCATAATTGAATCCTGAGCATACAGTTCTGCTTTGGGTTATCTCAGTGCTGACTGCATATGCACAGGAGTTAATTAACTGAACGCTTCCTCGATAATTTCTTACTCAATATTGAAGGGACGTGAGAGGATCTAATGCAGGTTCAGGTCTTAGACTTCCATTAATTTTTAAGATTCACATTTCTTTTGACCACCACCACCAACAACAACAACAAAAAGTGACAAGTCACACAGTGCCAGAGTTAACAGGAATCCAAATTTTTCTCTCTTCAGTAATTTATTTGGATTTAACTTAAAATAAAATGGAACTGAAAAAAAAAAATACATGTATTCTGTGTGGGGAGAGGTGAATGGGAAAGGAAAATGTTTTTACAGTGATGGAAATGGAAATTTACAAGTTATTTCACTTTTAGCTTTCTCTTTCAATATCTGAAGTACATGAATCTTTGCTCCCAAAAGAAAGAAAAAAAGTTATAGCCCTGGGTCACATAAAGGGGTGGATGATATGTATGAGGACATGTCCTACCTAGAAAAGAAGTCTGGAGAGGGAGGAGATCGAGAGGAACAGGGCATTTTTGTGAGAACAAAATAACTTCTCATGTGAATGAACCCTTAGCAAAACACCTGGCACATTGTAGAAATGAAGTGACGTCTCTTTTGCTACAAAAAGAGAGAAGAAAGTAGCCTTCTGGGTCAGAGCAGCTCTCTTCTCCCTCATGGAGGACAGTAAAAAAGATCTCTTTCTCCAATAATGTGATCTTTGTCTTTCCTGGCAAGGGCAAAGTTCTTTCTGATCAGAGAAGTCTCTGAGAATGTCTTTTGCTATTCCAAATCGTAAATGAACTTGGACAGAATTTTGTCATTGACCTTTTTCCATTTTCTTCAGACAAGATTAGTGATGGATAGGAGATTAGAGAGGACAGAGATAAGGTGAGAGCAAGTACAGTCACGCTCATTAAATAATTACAGCGGTATTGAATATGCCACGGACTGAGCTTCTATAATACACAGAAGTGTCATATTCAGCATCAGACTTCTCAAAACAACACTACAACGCTGGTATAATTGCCCTTATTTCATAGATGAATAAAAGTAAACCCCAGAAAAAAATTCAGAAAAATTATCACATTAACACGAGCTGCACAAGGTGCCTAGGATTTGAACTAAAGTCTGTTGGACCCCAAGTCAGTATTATTTCCATGGTGTTTTCTTGCTCTCACTGGTTCATCTCAGCCGCACGGGGAAGCATCTCCAGCCAGCCCATCAGAATGGGACCAGGGCCTTACTCTCACATGGCGCTGCCCTGACCTCCTACTTCTGCTAAGTGTGAGTCTCCCAGAGAGTGGCTTTTACCTCTGACCAGTGACTTGTTGAGAGAAAAACAAGAACAAGAGGAAGAAATAAGAAGAGGCACCAGAAAAGGAGGACTGGGGAGTTTAGGGAGCCTTGACCTGCCATTGGTCACAGATTTTCTGTGATGCCTCCTAAACTAAACTCACTCCTGATTGGCCCATTGTTATTGAGGGATCACAAGGGCTGGCCTGCCCCATTCCAATCTTTTTTTCATGCACCACCTACTACTACTTAATAGATATTCTGTATTTTGCCCATGGAGAGAGAAAGAATCTAACAGCTGTAGTTTTGACCCTATGTCTTGAGAGTCATGTACGCACCCAGTCTCTTGCAGTTTCCTAAGTTCTGGTCCCTTACTCTGATGACACTGAGAAACGGGCTTGAAACAGTGCCCTGGGAGGAAGACTTGGAGCAGAGCACCAGAAGGTCAGGTAAAGGCGTTCGCACTGCTGGTCAGGAAAGACAGAGACTCACAGGTGGGCTTCTTACACAGAGGATTACAGTTTCATTTATCTACTGGTCTGCTCAGACTCACCCATCCAGTTCTATGGTTCATAATGAGGTCCTATGGGTGCCCTAGAGAGTTTCCTTGGGATGTCGTGGGTCCTTATAAAGAACTGGTTTCTTGAGGCCAAAGCACCGGAAGTGAAGAGGAGGCTGGAAAAGAGGAGCAGAAAGCTATGGTTGAAGACATGTTTTTTCTGCCTTGGTCAGCACTGCAAATCTTTGTGCTGGAAGGAGCAATAAGGCGAGCAAGCCTTTGATCAATAGTCCAGAAAAGCTTGGGGAGGAGCAGGAAAGTAGAGGGGATTCCAAAGCAAGGTTGCCGAATAGACGTTCCTTCTGTCTTAAACAGTGGTACTTCACGGAGGAATCATGATGTCAAGGGCAACACTTCACGGCATGCTCCCCGCCGTTGTCTGTATTTAAGGCAAATAAACCATTTTAAATTACACTATTCTAAATCACTCTTTACATCCTCTTATTTCAGGGTTGGAAGTTTGATTTATACTATCCAACATGAGCACTGAATTTCAGAATATAGCAATGACTGGCATAGGAAACTCAGTTATTTGACTTCAAATGTAAACAGGCATATTACTATGGGGACCATGGAAAGAGGATGCATTTCATTTATAGATATTCAACTGCAACTTATAAGAGAATCATAAAAACAAAATAAGAACTATCTCCAAAGATGTGCCCAGCTCTAGACTTTGAACAGTGCTCTGAGTCTGAAGAACTTCTGCTGAAACTGGTGGAGTTATGGCAAAGGGGGAGGGGCAGAAATACTTGGTTTTAGAACATGCATGTGTTGAGAAATAGAAAGTAAAGCAGTTGTCAAGGCAACATCATTTCACAGAGGTGACTGGGATATTCCGGATGCCAGGGGGACAGGAACTGGGGTGGGGATGGATGGAGACATGGGGTTACACCCCGTGTGCTCTTATTGATTAAATTTCAAATAGGTGGATGCGTTTTTGTTTCTTGAAGAAACAATATTCATTCCACACAAAAAAATATAAACTATTCTCTTTGTAACCATACACTAAGGTAGCGCTCTTATTCTGACTTGAAATTAGGACCTTTCTGATATCATAAGAAAGTGAAATTAGTTCTAAGACAAGTTAGAAGTGACCTTGAACTTTAGGCAGATAAATTATAAATACAACTCTGATGCTTTTTAATAGAAAATTAATATTCGGTAATATTTGTCTTGTTTTACTACAAAAGAAAGAAAAAATAATAATCCTAAATCTTAAGCCTCCCCATGTCCTATATTTCAGAGGAAAAAAGAAGAAATGACTGTAGAAAATGTGTTAAATGTTCAAAAAATTTGAAATAAGCTATGCAAAGGGTTCTACTGTTTAGAAGTGCAAGTATGATGTTTGATAATATTGTTTTAATGTAAATTTATGTAAAATGTTTTATAGAAAATAAAACAAAATCCATGGAAAGAACCACCACTGCTCTAACCATGTTGTAAATGCATTTCACCCCAGAAAGTTTTCAGTAAGCTCACTGTCTGGACTAGAAGTTAATTGCTTTGTTAATTTGCAAAAGAGAAGGGAATGAATCTACAATAAGGATACACTAATCTGTAAGTAAATTAATTTTATTGCCTGAAATCACAGCACTTGTATCTATGAAAATGATGAATGACTCTGACTCATGACCCCTGTCCACTTACCCACATGTCTGTCCCTCATTCTCTCTACTGATTAGAACATTAACCATTGGTATGCACAAATGGAGTTTGCTTGAAAATATGATTTTTCTCCTGTAAAGTTTGCCATTGAACTGCATTTTGAATGCTTTTCAGTGTATGTGTAATTTGAAGGCATTTTGTGTGTATTTTGCTTTGTGTTTGAGAGTTTGATCTGAAACATAAAAGTGGGGTTCTCTTTCTCCTTGAGGGTATTTTTAATGCTAGAAATATCCTTGAAGGCTTTTATTCTTTTTTTGTGTGTGATTTGGTAGAAATTTTCTGTGTTTGTCTGTCACTGTTGTGACCTTTATTGAAGTTTGTTGAAGTAAAAAGAGGAAGAAAGAAAGAAAGAAAGAAAGAGAGAGAGAGAGAGGAGAGAAAGAAAGAAAGAAAGAAAGAAAGAAAGAAAGAAAGAAAGAAAGAAAGAAAGAAAGAAAGAAAGAAAGAAAGAAAGAAAGAAAGAAAGAGAAAGGAAAAGAAAGAAAAATTCATGGATATAAAATTTTTCACCAAGTTTTATTTATATTCATTAGGTAGAGCAAAATTATGTAAAATAATTAGAAAGCCATTACATTCAACTCTACTGTATTGATTTTAATAGCTAAGGGTAACCTAGAAAGAATAGTATGGGTGAAAATTTGGATTTATGGAGGAAAAGGGCCTATTTTCCCTCTCGAACTCTGTTATTGTTTGTCTTTTAGTAACTACCAGGGAAGTTTAGCCTAAACTCATTTACACAAGTGATACATATTATGCTTTGAATAGGTCAGAACTTCCACTGGCTTGTGAATTCCTCAGGCAAGGATTGACTATTATTCATTTTTATTCTGAGGAGCTAGTCTAGTAAGGTCACATAGGTATACCATGAATATTTGATGAGTAAATACATGAATAAATATTTAAAACTTGTGTTTTTTTGGTTAGATAGTTACAAGTTGAAACTAAAGTAACCCATTAGAAAGTGAAACAATTCAATAATCACGTGCTTCAAAGCAATAGTCAGTGTACGATAACGCTACTTAAGTTGTTTCTTTCATGATAGTAGTAGCAGGCTGTATATTCCAAAGATAGCCTCAGCAGTAACTCCTATTCTGGATACATTTCTGCCATGTTACCTTGCCACTCTGTCGTCATGTGGTTGACTCTATTTTTCCACCCCCTTAGAGGCAGCTTCGTGGCTATTTTGACCAAGAAATTATGGCAGTTTATAACTGAAACATTAGAAGAGACAGGACAAGGGTTGCTGAGGTGCTTTATGTGTGAATGAAGTACTGACCTTCAAATGGACCCTCTGGCCCTACTTGCCCCAGGTGGACCCAAGACTAACACTCGGCTGAGATCTTCTCAAATTCCTGACCCCAAATCACATGTAAATTAAAATGATTGTTTTAAGACACTAAATTATACTATGCAGTTTGGTACTTAGCATTAGATGACCAAAACATTAGTGAAGAACCAACTTACAATGTATCATAGACATTAGTCAAAAACAATCCTGATCTTGCAAAATCATCTTCAGCATTATTTGCAAGACAGTTGGTTTCTGGGCTGTTTGATGAATTTTAAAAAAGATTGACCATTTTCTGAGAGCAATCGTTACTTTGCCTGGCATCCTGAAGAGCAACCTGCAGAGTATTAGTTCTAGGACTCAAAAAATAGTAGCAGTGATCTTTTTCTCAGTTAAAATTTGAATAACTTTATATCTGAGGTATTTGTCTTGTGTATGTCTATCCCATCTCTCTGATTTAGTTTAGAGTTTGATGCTCAAGGTCTTCCCAAAAGGATTAGGTGACCTATTTTAGATGTTGTGCGATCATTCTTCAAGATTCAAATAATATTTACACAACACATTTTTCAAAGTACATTAAAATGTACTTGTCATTTAATCCTTACAACATCATTTTAAATGTTATATATCATTTTACCAAACAGAGAGTGGATAGAGAACTAACTTATCTCAGGGATATTGCTAGGCTAGGTTACAGGGACAAAAATATAATCACAACATAGGCGGTGTCCTCAAAAAATGGATGTCACAGGTGTCTTCCTGGAGCAAGTAAAAAGCAGTAGTTGAACTCCAGATGCAGACTTGTGGAATGATACTGCTGCAGACTAGGTTCAGATTTTGCAGTTTGCCTAGATGTGTGGCTTTGGTCAAGTTACTTATTTGTGCCTTAGTTGTCACATTTACTCTAAACTTACCTCATGAGATGATTATAAGGATTTACTGAGATAACACAGGTAAAACTCCTGAAATAGTAGTTCCGTGTACAGAGAAATAATTTAATAACTGTTTGTTATTATTATTTTAGGACTATTAGACCCACATGAATGTCTACTTGGCAGATGGATCCATTTCACCAGGGGGCATCTGGTCAATTGAATATTTCATTCAGAGGCTTGCTGGTCTTTGTCTACAGATTAAATTTAGTAGCCAAAATGAGGAACCAGGTTGGGAATGTAGGCATAGAGTGGAGGCTGCTTGGGTGGAGGAGAGACAGGGGGAAGAGTTAGCAGGCAATTAGGAAGAGAAAAAGATGGACCAGGAAAGGAGCAGAAGAAGTCCAACCAGGGGTTTAGGAAGTTTCAGAAGCAGTTGGAAGTGTCATGGCATGGATATGGCCTGTCCTCTGTGCATAAACATCCTTGGTGTTCTCTTCTGTAAAGGCACTGGTTCTATAGGATCAGGGCCCCACCCTTATGACTTCAGTTAGCCTTCACTACCTCCTTAAAGGGCCTCTCTCCTAAGATAGTCACATTGAGGGTTAGGGCTTTAATCTATGAATTTTGGGGAGAACGTGATTCAGCCCATAAGAAGGTGCAAAGAGTCTGTACACAGTCTGATTGATTGGTGACTGTAGCTATAATTTGTTTTAGGATTGACTCTTTAATGCAGGTATTCCTTTGACATAGCAGAACTTGGAGAAGGAAGTGGTCAGATAGAACCAGGGGCATCTCAACATTTGTCACTATCACTCAGCCCACCATGGACCATATCTTCACACTCTTGCCTCTTATAGTCACTCACCCTACATGACAGAATTAGTCACATAGCCATAGACTGTGACCAGTTCTTCATTTTTGTCAATAGCTCTCCAGTTTCTGACTGGTGGATGCCTACTTCCTCAGGGTCTTGGCACAGGATGGGGATGTCACATGTGGGAAGGTGGATTTGACACGCTTAAAATATCTGCAAGATATAACCCTTAAGAAAGGCTAATAGTATGAACAATCTGCAGCCTATTTTTAGATAGGCATGAGTAAATCTGTCACTTCTAGATGGCAATACTGTGAAATCTCGTATTGTGAATTATAGTTCTCATTCGGTTGAAAAATGTATTAAAGTACCATCATCACCCACCAGAGCTTATTGAAATCCCCGAGCCTTCTGGATGAATCTGAATCCCAGAAGCAGGTTAAATGCAGGCCTAACAATTGGCATTCAGGGCGCCTTCTGTCCTTGCACCAACTCATATCAGAAATTGTGGGTTGGAGCATTCTGGCTTCATGCTCCCGACACATGTGCGCTATGTGGGATGCATGATAAATACTGCCAACCACTTGTAACCTAAGTATCTAGAAGTAGTCATGAAAAAACACTCAACTCTGTTATTTTGTGTTTTCTGATGTACATTGACTCCTAAAAGAAATGTCATACTGTACCCAGAATTTCTTCCTCTCATGATTTTTGAGAAAAATGCAAGGAAAAGCTATACTACATTTGTTCTGAAATTTAAACAAAGGTGTGAATGTAAGAGTTTATTTTCTTTCAGAGAAGGTTAGAGTGCTTTTTCTTTTCTTTCTTTTTTTTTGGTACTACGTGGTCACTAAATTGAACGATTGCAGTATAGTATCTTTTGCTTTGGTTCCCATTTCTAGTCCTGATACATTGGCAACTATTCTACTCCAGTGTTTGAGACATTGTTTCTACCTCTAATTTTAGCCTACCTACTGCACGGCTATCTGGCCCATCTGTTGTAAAGTATAAGTACCTTTAAAATATGTGCAGGTAAATATAGGAGGCAGAGGAAAAAAGACTATATAGGCACATGCAGGAATATAAAAACCAGGCAACAAATTACATTGAGTAGCATAAAATAATTTTTTTATCCCAACCACACTTCATATTTGGCGTATCCACCTTAAACACCCCAGCATATTCCAATATTAATCCACTGCTTCTAGTTTTCCATTTTTAGAGAAAAATGGGGGGGAGGGAGGGGAGAATAAAAATATAATCATTATAAAAATAATAAACTCCATATTTAATTTAATTTAATATATTTCGACACATATTTATTAAGCACCTACTATCTTTTAGGAATTTTACTGGGGACGGGAGGCACGGGGATTGACAAGATCACAGTGCTCGACTGCATGAAGTTCTCAGCAGCCTGGGGAACACAGGTGGAGAACGAGCCATTCTGGTGTGATGAATGTTCAACGGCAGTGAGGTTTAAGGAGCTACGAGAACACAGAACAGGGGAATGTGACCTATTCCTGAGGCTAAGAACACCATCCTAGTCCAATTTCGGGACACTCCCTGCTGGAACGCAGACTGATATGCTGTTCCAATCATATACCAGGGCATGGAGCTCAGCTTCCTGTGCACTCTTACATCACACATGTTTGGCAGAATATTTACAAACATATTTATGGTTTGTTTCATTCATTTTGGAAATCCAAGGGAAGAAGAAAAAAAATGCACTCCTCTATTTAGGTGGTCTTTCTTCTCTTTAGAGTGGGGTGGGTTCAAAATCCACTTCTGAATGCTTGAGTGGCATGCATATCTAGGACCCCTCACCCCCCTGAGATGTCTGAGATACTTTGGCCCCCGTGGAGGGTATGCGGGGCAAACCTCTTGTAGTGCCTCATCCCAGGGAGGAGTCACTCAGGAAGAGTGCTGGTTGTCCAGGCTGGTACTGAGGACTCTGCATGTTCCTGAGGCTTGGCTGGTCTCAGGAATAGTTAACAGATCCCTTTCTGGTTATCTGTCTTCTTCCTGCCTCTTAAACTCCAGACAGATGAGTTATTCTTATATTTTTACTATGAAACACAAAGCATAGGTCTGATTGTCTTAGATGATTTTCTTGTCAGGCATTAAAATACTATTGTTGTTTGTCACCCTGAGTAAAGAAAAACTGTAATATTTTCCCAAATGAGGCTGCTTAATTCTACAGGGGAAATTTGGGAATGGCAGACGTCATGAAGATTATCTTTGTTGTAAGACCAGGAGCTTTACCCTTACCCTACTTCATATTCCTTTCTGGTATTCATCAGTCCTTGATATCATGTTATGTATTTACTCACTTTTATTTTTCTCCTTCACTAGAATTACTTCCAGGAGGTCAGGGAATTTATTTTTGTTCACTGCTGTGTTTTCAGGACAAAATCAGCTTCCCAAAGTCAATTGTCAATAAGTATTTCTTTAATGATGCATGAACACTCAGGCTGTGTGCATTTTTTCTCCAATTTGCAAAGGTTCCCAACACGCTATAGCAGATCCAATCCCAAGGATTTAAATCTTAATTTTAAGGCAATTTGCCGATTTAATAGTAATTGGTTCTTTCCCCAAAGTTTCAGTGTATGCAAATGTGTTATGATTATTATTAAAGAACATTTTATGAGAGCTATGAAGAGTGCGTTTCACCAGATGAAATAATTTCAAGGAGGAATTCCAAGTTCTAAGGGATAAAATAACATCTTAGAAATTTGACTCCACGGCTTTGACGAAAGCCAGGACGTTCTCCTGGCTCTATTAAGTCCCTCTACTGCTGTCATCCGGGATCACTCCACCGGGTAAAATTCTTAGCAAGGACATTTAGAAGGGAAAGGCTTATTTTCTCACCTGACTCACCGTTTCTCCAACTTTCTCTACCGGAAGAAATCGTGTGTAGTTATGGTGAATACTAATGTAAAAGGATGCATTCAATTTCGTCCCAAATGTGTGGTATCTTTATCTATCTTATTTTCATCTTTCTTAGAGAAAAAAGTCTCCAGAATTTAAGTTAGTTACTCCTACTTGCAAACATTGAACTTATTTCCCTAACCCCTCCCATCCCCTTAAGGCAACAACTTGTAAAAAATTCACCTGTTAGAGGATGCCTGTTTGAATCTTCCCAAAGGTGCACTTAGGAGAACTAAGAACCCTGATAGTTCTCCCTAGAGCCAAACCTGCAGCTTTACTGTAGAACACCGCAAAGCTTTCCACAAAGGCTATAGTCCTGTAACTTCACACTGGTTAGAATCACCTAGAGGGCTTGTTAAGCGCAGATTGCTAGGTCTCATCTCCCGTATTTACAAATCAATAGCTCTAGGTCCTGCAGCCAGCTCGCAGGTGAGGCGAGTGCACCTGACTGGGGGCCACACCTGGGGAAGCGTTGCCCATGGCTGCTTTGAAGTTAGTGCACCTGACTGGGGGCCACATTGGCAGAAGCACTGCCTTAGGCTACCTTGAAGGAGAAATTTGCATTGTAATCTTTACAACTGGCAGTAAATTCTCTTATAATTTCCCGAGGAATTCTCAGGGTTTCTGAGAAAAAGCACAAAGAGAGCTTTGCCAACTCAGGATCTAGAACTGTAAAAATCTGTCCAGAGGAAGAGTGTCTGTTCTTGGTCTGCTAACCTTATTAGCTTTGATTCTGAAATGTTACCCACTCTAAAAGGTGGCTTCCCACATGAAAGGTGGCTACCCTGAACTCTGACAGCGCTGGTTTAAAAGCTGAAAATGACATTATTCCAGCTGCGCCTAACCTATGAAGCAGGGAATGGCAGGAAAATCTGGAATTTCAGTAGCTCAAATGAACTTAATTATTTTTGATTGTTCAGGAATGTAGGAAGTCACCGACCATGATGTTCCTCTTGCAAGGGACTAGGGAAGGAAGGGAGTTTGGGGCCAGCGTATGATAGCAGAACTTTCAAGCTCACACGGGTATGCTAATGCATCGAGCCATAAAGAAGCAATTGGAAAGCGGTCAGACTTCCACCTCTCTAAATGGGATGTCATCCTGGTGTGTAACGCATAAGTGAGGACTCGTCAGCCTTTGCGCAAGCTCCCTCTGAGCTTACTGCAGAGGGAATTCAGGCCAGGCCTACCTGGGGGTAAAATCAAGATTCCAATAAAATAGCTCTTATTCCAGTTAAATGCATTCCCCTTGCAAGGCAAGACTGAAGTGAAGGTAGAAAGTGGAATCACATTCGGGAGAATTTTAAACATAGGGGCATCCTTTTTAATGTCAGCACATAATACAACAGTAGCATCTACTGTATTATATATAAGTGGAGTGATAGCAGAGATCAGAGCTTTATTTTTGTTTGGATAAGTTACATTCATGTGTTAGACACTTCTGTATTAAAACTTTAGACCTAGAGAATATCATTTAATCAAGTGCATAAATTTAATCAAGCGAATCAGCAAACTAAATGATTCATGAGGAAAGAAGGGATTGGTGCTTAAACCTAATGTAGTTTCTAAACCTGTTCATCTAGATCTTTCTGTGTAGCACATCAGTTAATCAATCAATCAATCAATCATCAATCAATCAATCGAATGGTTACTTATCACTACGGCAGAGACTCTAGACTTTTGTTTACTAATTGCAGCACCTACACCTGGCCATTACCTACTGTAAAGACATTGCACGTGTTGGATTCATTTTGAGGCAAACGCAATCATTTTGAACTGCCTCGTTTTTAAAGTAAAAATGTGTTCACATTACAAAGCCACTGTAGCAAAGCATTTCTATTAAAACAGCCCTGCTGCTCATATTTAATGCTTTCTGGATGCTGTGTGGCTCAGAGGGGCTGTGTGAAGCACATGAAGGCATTAGAGTAATCATTAAAGATCAAGGGTTTTCCAATTATCAAGTCATACTTAGTAGACAATAGGCCGAGATAAATGAAGCATAGCAGTTTCATATTCTAAATCAAAGGCTTTTAGAACAAGGAAAAGAGTTCCTCCCTTATGAAAGACACAGGCATCTGTCAATTCATTTGAGAAAGATGCTCATCAAAACTCTAGCAACTCCCTAAGTGATTCCAAGATTTTAACAATCAGTAGAAAATATTTATATGAAATTTCTCCCTACAATAAAAAACCCAGGAATGCATTTGCAAGACCACTTCCCGCATTCCCATCCCAAAGTTATTATTCCAAAATAAGGTACGTTAAGCTGCCTATCAATGGGAATCCAATAAAGCTTTGATTAACTAAGATTGTGTTTCTTCTGTGCTTAATTTTAGTAAAGAGGAAATTCGCAAGAAAATAAGCTGTGAGAACTTTTTTTCCCATAAAATTGACTTTCAAGGTATATTCCGAGGTCAAATAGACACAGACCAATCTTTATTCTCTGTATTTACAACTCTAACACTGTACCAGGATTCTGGAGACTCTCAATGATGCCCTCAAGGTAGAGCGAGATGTTCACTTGTCACAGGAAGATTCAGTAATATTTTCTGGATAGCATCTGTTAAGGCCTAAAAGGGACAGATGTGTCTTAGGAAGATTTCCAACAGCATGCGAGAAAGAAAAAGGCTGGGTAGTCTCATTGTGAAATAGTGAGTATAGTTTATGGCAAAGGACTGCAACGCCCTCTGCAAAGGTTTTTTTAATTATATGTAAAATAAAAGATTGGTTATATGTAAAATAAAAGATTGGGGGTTAGATCATCTTCAAGATAGCTCCCAGCTCTGGCTGGTGTTCTGTAGTGGCTTAACTACCTTTGGAAGGCCTGGCCACCCTCCATGTGTGAATGGGAGGAACTTGTTTCAGTGTCTCTGGAGGCATTTTGAGTTCTTACCTGCGTTTCTGGTTCTTCCATTCCATAAGCTCTCTAGACCACAATATTAAAAAAGTTCTCACCCTTGCCAACTTAAATCCATCTGACGTTCATTGCATTTATTACTACGTGTGTGCACCAACGACATTCATATACATTAATTAATTTAATCCTCACAGAAATCATGAAAACCACTAGCATTTCTAAGTGAAAAAAAAAAAGTGTGAGAGTTAAATGATCTGCCCCAAACCACTTAAAAATTAAATCACAAAAAGAGGATTTGAAAGAGGTTTTGAAAAAAATGTTTCTTTACTGGTTTGTATGGTTCTTACTAGAACTGTAGTGTTTGTTTCTCTATACCACTCACTCAGAGACAGGACAGGGGGACTTGGGGCCGAAGTTCCTCTGTTCAGTCCGAGCCCTTCCTCATCCCGCTGGGTCTTACAGCCAGTTCACGCTTCTGAAGGCCAAGGACTGCTCTCTCACTCAGCCCAGAGTCAGTGCTGGAAAGCTCTTCCCTGTCTTCATAATCTCACCCATAAAGTACTGAGGTTCTCTGTGGTTCTTCTTACTTTTGTGGGCAATTCAGAAGCAAAATAACATTGTTTAGCCCTTGAATGTGTAAAATTGTGTTGCCATCAGGGCTCTGCTCATCCCTCTGAGAATGCGGGGCCAGTCCACTCTTTCAAAGAGCACCCTTGGGAATCCCCTGTGTTCCCCAGTTCAGGGTGCATTCTCCAGTTCCCCAGTTCAGGGTGCATTATCCAGTTCCCCAGTTCAGGGTGCATTCTCATAGCGTGGATTGGTATCACGGAGAATCTTTTATAAGCTGCAGTAGTCCCGGAAGATGGAGATATGGAAATGAATAAGACACTGCCGTTAGCTTTCATGAACTTGTGGAACACAAACTAATAACCAATAACTGCAGCCTATTAAGTGCTTTGATAAAGACAGGTGTGAAATGCTATAAGAAGACCTATTATGATGTGCTTAATTCTGGTTAGGGAATTCAGAGAAAAAGTGACTATTGATTTGAGCCTTGAAAGATTAGTTAGTTTCGTCAAGCAGAAAACAAGGGACAGAGCTGTGCAGGAAAAAAAAAATATTTTTAACAAATTTGGAAGGCCCGAGAGGATAACTAGGATATTCCCCCATGGACTGATTTATAGTATTGATCATTTTCTTTTATTTGGATCACAGTTCAAATCATTAAGAGACTTATTAAGAAACTCCACAATTCTCTCTTTAAACTCCAGGACACTTGTAAAAGTGGTGTCCTTAGCACAGCCAGACATTCTATGTCTTCGCATGGCCATGTCTGTCTTGCTGATTGTTTTATATGCAGCACCTCACATAGTGCCTGTCACAGGACAGCACCAAATAAAGATTTATTAAAGTAATAAACATGCAAATAAAGCTAAATTGTAATAATAATTTTAGAAAAATTCCCAGCTGTTTTCATCTTTTCATATATATTCCAGATGATCAGTTAAATTCTGGTTGATTTCTGATTCTGCTAATTAGTATACTGATAATTTAAAAACAGTTTTGGATTGTTTATGTGTGATATGTTCTTTGAATTTCACATTGGAACTTGCCATCCATATAGTTCAGTCCATTAAAAAACACAACTTAACCTTGCAATTTATCCCCTCTTTGAGGAATCAAAGAGCTGCAGCTTTATTTGCCAAATGTGATCTGTTGACTTTGAATTTAATTTGCTTTTTTTCTAGTTTTCCAAAGTGAAAACTTAGATTATTGATTTTAGATCTCTCTTTTAAAATATACACATTTAATACTATAAATTTCCCCCTAAATATTGCTTTCACTGCATCCCACGAAATAGGTACATAAGCATGCATAATAGAATGCATTGTTGCTATTATTATTTGAAGAAACCATTATCTATTAGGTCATTTAAGAATAAGATTATTAAATGTTTTTATTTTACCTTTACTAATTTTATCTCTGATGTTCTTGGTTTCTTTACGTAGATCTGAGTTTCTGACGTAGATCGTTTTCCTTCCCTCTAAATAAATTCTTTTAACATTTTTTTACAAGGCAAGTGTACTGACAATTCCCTCAATTTGTGTCTGAAGAAGTGTTTATTTCTCTTTCACTTTTGAAGGATAATTTTGCAAGATACAAAATTCTACGTTGGTGCTTTCATTCTCTAAACACTTTAAATATTCACTCTACTCTCTTCTTGCTTGCATAATTTCTGAGAAGATGGATATAATTCTTATCTTTCTTCCTCGATAGGTGTTTTTTCTTTGCTTCTTTGAAGATTTTTTCTTTATCTTTGATTTTTTGTAGTTCAAAAATTATATGCCTATGTGTAGTCTTTTTTTTTTTTTTTTAAATCATTTATCTGCTTGGTGTTCTCTAGTTTCCTGAACCCGTGGTCTGGTCTCGGACATTTATTTGGGAAGTTCTCAGTAATTATAGTTTCAAATATTCTGTTCTTGTCTCTCTTCTCTTTCTGGTCTTCTCATTACATGTATGTCATGCTTTTCTAGCTATCTCACATTCCTTAGATACTCTGTCCTGTGTTTTTCAGTCTTTGTTTTCTTTGCTTTTCAATTTTTGAGGCTTCTCTTGAGATGCCTTCAAGTCCAGAGATTTTTTTTCCTCAGCCATGTCCAGTCTACTAATAAGCCCATCAAAGATATTCTTCATTTCTGGTATAGTGATTTTGATTTCTACACATTCTTTTGGTTCTTTCTTAGAAATTCCATTTCTTTGCTTACCACTGAACCTCTTTTCTTGCATCTGTCTACTTTATCCATTAGATAAACCCTTAGCGTAGTAATCATAGTTATTTTAAATTCCTGGTCTGATAATTTCGATATCTCTGCCATAACTGAGTCTGGTTCTGATGCTTGCTCTGACTCTTCAAAGTAAGTTTTGAAAGCCTCGTAAATTTTTCTCGATAGCCAGAGATAATGAACTGGATAACAGGAACTATTATAAATAAGCTTTAGTAATGAGGTGTTAAGGTGTATGGTAGAGAAAGTATTCCATGGTCTTATGATTAGATCTCCATCTTTTGGCAAGCCTGTGCTTCTGTTCTGTGAATATTACATGTGTTTCTCAATACCCCACCTCACAAGTGGAACAGGACAGTTAGAGTGGGCTGGAGTTGGGTGTTTCCCTTCCTTCAGGATGAAGTCATGTAAGTAGAATATATAAATTTAAGAATAAAAGAAGGCCAACGATCAAAACCAATGGCATAATAGCATATATACATAAAAGACCTCACAAAAATGACCATGTAGAATTATTATAGTAATGGAGATGCATCTTGATCAGAGGAAAGCAATATTATGCATTGGTAAGAGAATAAATATTGGGGCCAGACAGGTACAGATTTGCATCTCTGTTCTACAAAATGCCAGTTGGTACCCTGGGAAAATTATTTAAGGTTTCTATTTCTTGATATCCGCATCCATCATGGAATAGCGCTAATCATTTTGGTGTTGTAAAGTTCAATGTGACAAAAAACTCAGAGCAATATTTGGCTCTGGTTGACATCAAACAAATGTTAGTATTATTATGAAAATGAAGAACATAATTCATGGGTAGCCCAACACAGAATACTTCAAAAAATACATCAGAAATGATGTGACCCGATATTTGTCTCCCCAAAAGGAATTTTAATTCAGTAGAGAGTATAGATTAAGTGAACACATATTTCTTTATATTGAGGGGAGGAAAATTACCTAACTTACTTTAAGAAAAGAAGATATAGAAAGAACACAAAATATTTTAGGAAAGAGACCAAGAATCTTAGATTAGAACAAGGCTCAAAATAGGGGACAAGATGCAATGCAGATCCAGTGATCAAATGATGAAGTTCAGGACTTTCTTCTTTTCCTACCTTATCTCTTTCTAGGTGATCTCGTCTTGCTGCTCACTCCCAATTCCATTATATATTCAAAACTCTCAAATATGAATCTACAGCTCCATATTTCTTCTAAGCTCTAGAATCATGTATAAGTGTCTACTCAACCTAATAATGAGAATGTCTCAGTGATACGTCAGCCTCCACGTGCCACAGTCTTCCTCTCCACGTTCTCTTCAAAGGTTCCCTTATCTCAGTGAGTGGCTTCACCATATTTTAATCAAAGAAACTAGAATCCTGAGAGTTATTCTAGATAATTTCCATTTATCAACCTCTGCAGATAGACAGTCTCTTACTAGGTGCTGTCGATTTTGCCAAGTGCTCATCTCCACCTGGTCTCAGTCATCGTTATCTGGGCCCTGATGATAGCATTTACTGGTACTTCCAGCATCTCTTCTTGTCTCCTCTGCCCCTGCCCTCATCCATCCTATCCATTCTTGACACAGCATCAACATATAAACTTGACTCTGCTCTCTCACTTCTCTGATAGCAATTTTTAAAATAGCTTGATACGGCTTTCAGGGTAAAGATCAAAACCTATAACATGTCCTACAAGGGCTCTTAATGGTATAGTCCCTGCCTTTCTCTATAGCTTTACTATCATACTCTGTTAAGCATAGTGCTTGATACATAATAGATGTACAACAAATATGCCAAGTGAATAAAGAAGTCAATATCCTCAGTAAGGTTCATTTTTAAAGCTGGACCATAGTTATATAATGGAAGGGGGGAATAAGCCATCATACCCTGAAAAGATTTGCTGTAGAAAAGAGAAAATGCATTTGTTACCGTGATATCTCCCCAAATCATTCTTGTTCGACTTAGAGGGCTGCTGATGAGGGCAGCATCGTCGCCTTGATCAGACTTCTGCCTTGTTCTTGAACTCATCCTGAAACAGTGGGATGGAATCTGTTTCAAAGGCTCTGCTGTTTCTTTATCTTCTGATGCTTGAAAACTTGAATTCACTTTTCTGTAGAAATTTTGATTTGGAGAAAATACATAAATGGGCATCAAGTAAAAGTAAAAAAAAGAAAAATGAGGTTTGGGCAAGGCAATATTAAAACTTTTCTGAAAATTAAAGTAAGAGTATGGGTTTTTTTGTTTGTTGAGTATGGAGATTACTTTGTGGTGAAGATTATATATATGTGTTTTGAAAAATTAAAGCTAAAAGTGAACGTGAATTTCGCTCCTTGTGCTAAAATAGTTTTTCTTGAACTTGCAGAATGACTTAAAAAGGAAGACTGTTATACAACACTTTTTGACGACGTATATAAGTCACAGAGCATGGAGCTACATCTCAAGGTTATACATCCAAATATGAGAAACAGAGACAAGTGCTGCTTACTCTTAAGCGTTGTCGTGATACACACAGCAGGCAGCCAACTGACATGGTGCCACGCAGGTGTCCCTAACCCCTTGGGACACTATCTTTGTATTCTTATGAGAACTCACTCTACCCAAAGCTCTTGCACAAAATTTTAGAAGCAGCTGTGTTCTGGCCTGGCCTCTTTGATCTGTGCGGTGTTTTTTTTTTTTTTCTAGCCATCTCCAGCTCATGGCATTTTCCAAGATGACCTATTGAGATGATGACTGATGGTCGGTCACTTCTGTAATGGAAACTGGGTCCCCTGTGCACCAGGCGACCACCATTAACATTTCTGAGCCCTCTGTGGGATAGATTACTGATGCTTTTCGTGAGCTTTCTGACCTTGTCTTAAGCTTTACAATCCATGGTGATGAATTTATAGAGTGATTGTGACTATGTATGAATCGTGTAACAGAGATAAATGGGCATTAGATGTTGACAAAGCAGAGAAAAAAATATTGTTCTCGACACCTTTTGTTAGCAAATGCATGATTCACTATAACTCTTCTTTAGTGACTTATCTATAAATCTTCTTTTCTCACTTAATAAAATGCCCCCTATTGCTCCTCCTAAGCCGACAGCATGTTTTTGCAATACATTATTAAAGCCATGTCAGGCTCAAGATACAGTGTGCTTGGGGCTTCACACTGGTATTATTTTACCTTCTGCTTCTAAAAAAATGCTCACAGGGTTCCAAGGACATGTTAGCTCCCCTTCCTCATTGTTCCACACGACATAATTGCTAAGCAACTGCAGCTACCTAATGCTTCAGAGGTGAACATATTTCGTTCACAAAGTTCTCATATATTTTCAATGAAGTTTTGAGGAAAACTATTAAAAAGTGGACTGTAAGATTTGAGAAAATGGGAGTTGTTTTTCTCAAAATTAAGTTCAGGAGAATCCATTTATACAGGGTCTTGGCCCTGGAAAAGGTCGAATGTCACCATGACTCTGTAGCTCTTTTGCTAGCTGGCTTTAATGAGCCATATTCTCCACTCTCTTTTTTTATGCTCTAAAAAAAGTATGTTATTTTTTTTTTCCTAACTTTTTTTTTTTTCTTTCTTCTAAGACCAAGGCAGGGAAGTCTGTTGACAGAAATAAATTCCAGTGAATGTGTATACTCTATGTGGGCTCTCTTGGCTATGGTCAAGAACAACATGACAGTCACTCATCTTCAGGTTCATTGCCTCACTTACTCTGTGCCTTCTTTCTATGTTCATGACCCACTCATGTCTTCCAGATTGAAGTTCAGAACCAATTCACCCCAGTCAGCATGCATCACATTATAGCAGGCCATAGAATTTGGACTTTATTACACATTGCAGTAGGTCAAGGCATCGATATAGCCATACTTTTTAACAATTATTATTCCCAAGGGTTTCTTGGATGCAGCCATTTTTGGGCCCATTGAACAAGACATTGAGAGATGCAGAATTTCAGCTTTGGAGAAGTGGAGAAATAGCCATGTAAGGAAGGGTGACAGCCACTCTGAATTTGACTCTTAAACAGAGATTTGGCCAAATTAGACGATGTGGTGTTAAGATGATCAGTGGAAAACAAGGATGAAAAGAGAGTTTGAAGTCAGATAAGATTAATCTGAAGACTCTACTAACAATTGTGATTTTTTTCTGCAAGCAGAAAGTACTTTACATGCTTTTTTTTTTTTTTTTTTTACATCAGGTAGGTGACTTAATTATAACTGTTCCTGAGGAAAATAAATTTGGCAGTAATGAGTTAGACGGATCAGGGAGAATATAGGTCGGAAGGAGGGCTATCAGCTAGGAAATTTTAAAAGTTCAGGGAAGTAGTAATAAGGACCTGACCCCAGAAAATGACAATTTCATTAGATAGAAGAAGGCAGAAACATGAGACCTTCTGGTAAACTAGATAGAATAATTCCAGGTAGGTTCAAGACTGCCATGCAGAAAATAATGAAGAAAATCAAACAGTTCCGTCATGCAACGTAAACATGTCACTCGCTCAAAGCCTGTTATCCTAATATTACATGACAGTGTCCTCTGGGTCATTTTTCCATTACAAGAAGTTGCAGGAGCTGATAAGCCTGTGACTAATTTAAAATGCAATTGTTACTCTGTCTTCCTGAGACAAGTTTGTGTTTCATTTCCTTTAAGCAAACAGTTTAAAGAATTACAATCTAGCTCAATATTAGAAGCCTGATTCCTAGAAATAAAAAAGGACTTGAGAAAGTTCTCTAGCTATAACGCAAATGTGATTCTCATATTCTTATTTGCCATTGATGGTGGCACGCCGTTGCTGTGGGTGAGACCTTGTCCCAGGTTCTGTGCTCCTAGATTAAATGAGGTTTTCTCATACTGACACCAATGAGGAACATAAACTTCGGAAAGATGACATGTGTCACTGAAGGGGACCGCTGGGTTAATAGATCATGAAAAATCCATTTGGAGAAGAGATTTCATAAATTATAGGTTGTTAGCACCGGAAGAGATTACAGAGATCGCCTGGTTAAGTGTAAAAGTTTTAGAATCAGGCCAAATTGGGCATAAATTCCTAGTTCTCCACTGTACTAGATGTGTGACCTTCGTGTTACTAGCTAACATTTCTGTGAGCCAGCTTCTCCATGTGTGAGATGGAGACACAACCATCTCACAGAGTCATGACAAGGATTAAATAAGTCCACGAATGGAAAAACACTTAGCCCAGTACATAGCAAACACTCAGCACACAACAGCTGTTAGGGGAAATTCAACCAGGGCTGTGACTCAGGTCTCCTGAATGTGACCGGGGCTCCCACCACAGGGCCGTCCCATCTCCTCTTATATTCTCACTTGAAACTACCTATTCCAGAATGTCCCCTGATTACTTTGACATCGTTTTCTACATCAGATTGTTTCCATCATCACTAGGAGGCTATTAGAGTCAACTCCACATAATCAATCACTTAAAGCATATATTGAGTACCTACTCCATGAAAGGAACATGCTTCTTATGATAAATGACATGCCATCATTAAAAACTTAATTATTGCCTATCGCTCCACAAAGTATTAATCATCATTATCATTTTTAAACAGCATTAAGAGGCACTGTTCTGTAATAAAGTGCTCTGGGGTTTGACACGTGGGGACAAATCAGCCCCCTAGGAGAGGGGACCAGTCACCGCTGTTAAGATTCAGCTGCAATTTGAAATTCTAGTATTTAGGACGGGGCTTCAGAAGCATGCAATTTATTCCAATGTCTGAAATTGTTACTTGATTAAAGAAAAGTCTCAGTAATACGTGGTAGAGAAAATACAATGTCAAAGCAGAATTAGAATTATATGGAGAGAGAAGGGGAAGAAAGTACGGTGGCTGCTCTGGGTCAGACTCTTTGCGTAGGTCATTGCCTTTCATCTTAGGACAACTCCAGACAGTGGGGGTACTGGCTTTGAGTCCCCTTTTATTAAGGAGGAAACTAAGGCTCAGCTATGAACTTGCCAGCCTCACAGATAATAAGTGGTGAGCCAGAATTCGAAACTCAGGTTTGACTCTCACATTTTCGTTTCTTTTAGAAACCGTTGTTGTTGTTGTTATAAAACACAGTTACAGAAAGACACACATAAGAAATTCATAGCTGAGTGGGTTTTTATAAGGTGAACAATGTCATAACACCACCCAGGTCAAGAAATAGAGGTTTGCCCCCTGCTCCAAAGCTGCTCGCCCTCTCTCCACATGTAAGTACTATAGGTACTGTCTTTCACAGCAATCACTTCTTTGCATTTATTTATGGTCTTATTAGCCAAATGGACAACATTACAGTATAGTTCACTTGCTCACATCTTTTTGAGCTCAATATGTCTTTGCTAGCTCATTTAATATACAGAATCTCTTTTTGTTTTCCTTAAATTTTACCCACTGAATAACTTAGGGCATTTTTTGTAGCTTCCAGCTGTCTGAATTTGGGTGGCTGCAAACTCGCTACTCTGTCCTTTATTGCTCGTCAGTTGACCTCGGGATCTGGAGGCTCAATCAGACTCAGGTGTGGTCCCGTGGCCAAGACTTTATGGGGAGTGTGTTTTTTCACCAAGGGGCACAGCTGGGTTTTGCTCTTGTTTTATTTTAATATCTATTAATGTTTAATGTTTACATCATGAATTCACTGGAGGTTGCAAATGGTGATATTTTCTTTTATTTATTCACTGAAATAATTTTAACAGGAGAAACATACCTAGTATGTGTTTACCCAATAATATAGTTCATATAGGAAAGGAAAAAAAATTCTGATTCTTTCCTTTTATATACCCAGTTTTTAAATATACATGGTATTTTTTGATCTGTTGTAATTCTCATTTCTGTGGAAGCTCCAATTTCTCAATTCTTGACCTTAGTCTGTTATATGACACTAGAAGTTTTTGACAACTTGATAGCTACCTAGTAGGACAAAATGCTGCAGATTCTTTTTGTAAATTTCCTTCTAAATACCTGGAATCAACCATTTCACAAGAAACTTTATTTCATTTAATGAGAATTGGTATTTCAAGATCAGAATCTGAACCTAGAGATGTTAATTGCTACTAGGTTGATAATTGTTTCTGTCTTTTCAATGTATAGAGATAGAATATAGTTAAAATATCTTGTGATTTAATAATGAGATTTCCAATTCAAACTTAAAGAGTTTTCACTTAATTACTTCTAGATTACATTTTTATTTCTTTTTTCCATACTGAGAATCCTAATTTTTCAGGGCATAAGAGGTAACAATTAAAATGTGCCATAAGTATTAATTTGCTTTTTTCCACATTATATATACACGAATTTTAGAATAATACTCTTACTACGACACCATCACCACTTATAACTGCTCAAAATAGCTACACATTTTTTTCATATGCAATCTCATTTCTCCTCCCTCATTATATTTTAATGGTTATGGTATATCTGTACTATCAGATAAAATAGCCACTGTATTATAAAATCCTTCACGTTTAACTCTTAATTTGTCTTAAGTCTACAAGTAACCATAAAGACCAATGGTCCTTACATTGATATTTTTCTTGTAATTTTGGTTGTCTGAAACTTGTTCTCTATCAGATTCCTTAGAAAGGTCTCTCAGAGAAAAACCTTTCCTGAATTACCGTGTTCTGTTTGCCCTTTATAATTAAAGGCCAGTATTTCTGGGTATATCGTTTTATCCAGTTGACCACAAGATCTTAGGTTTCTCATGGCTCACATTTTCCTTTCTTGAGTATCTTAATGACTTCATTTTCTTCTGGAATAACATAATGCTGTAAAAAAGTCCCTTATATGTCACTGCTTTTTCATAATTATAAAAGGGTTTTTCAATTTTTTTTTTTTTTTTAGATTTCAGAAAGCTTTCTTGAATTATTATTGTTTTTCTTCTTGGAGCCTTCTATTATTTGTAGGTTGGATCTTCTTTGCCTATATTTAATTTTCATCTATCTAGACTCATGCTTATCTCTTTAGTTTTACAATTTCCTTTTTTAAAAAATTTCTTTTATCTTGGTAACTTAACTAATGCACATTCACTGTTATGTTCTTTCTTGTTTAGTTCTCATTTCTAAAATGATTTTTTTGTTTACTAATGTCTAAGCATTGTTTTAATTCTGACATGTTTTCTTCTATGTCATGTATTATTTCTTTAAATAGTTTAAGTACATTTTAAATTATTACATTATAGTTTTGATCTATTTTTGAATAAGCATCATTGGTATATTTTTATTCTCTGTAATGGAGGTATTCTACTACTTGGTCTCTATTTCCTTACGGTAACTTTATGTGGGATTTTATCTAAATATTTTTCTATTTCGTTTTTTTTCTAATGTGATTTAGTTTTCCTTGACTTATAATAAGAGGCTGGATTCAAAGTTCAGATAACATTTCTAATTTTACAGATGTCTCTTTTCTATTGTTATTAGATAATTTAATAATATGCAGCTTTTTCTTCTGATAATTCCAGGTCCTGCCCAATTTTACTTTTGAGTTTTTTTCCCCTTATTCTGCTTCTATTTTGAATCTACTTCCATTAGCTCCTCTTCACTGTGGAGCCCTGTCATGGAAAGAAGCCCTCCTAGGATTATTTCCAAGAACATACATGGTTTAAGGTGCTCTAGCCCCTTCAAACTTTACTCTGTAATACTTACTCTCCCACCATTGGAGAAGGTAAATCCTCTCCCATTTTTATTTGTGGTTCTTAGCTTGGCCTGCTTTCTGCTTTCTAGTAATACTCACTGACAATTCGGGGATTCTGTTATTGTCTTGTCCATCTGGTGCGCTGTGGCTTCCTTCTGTTTTCCCTAACTCAGATGTTATTAACATACAGCCATTGATGATTTGCCCCTAATCATTTGTATTTTGTGGCTCCTCTGGATAACTTCACACATAGTTTTAACGTAAATGTTGGCCATGGATGTATGATTTTGCTACCGAGTCACTCTTTCTTTTTTCATTTGGAGGTTTTAGAAGATCCAGAATCTGTGTTTTTAAATGCTGCCACCATACTTCTAGAAATTAATTTTCTAAAACCTAGTCATTTACTATCAACATGTTATTCTCATGTTGAATAATGAATAATATATGAATAATATAAAGACCACAGATCAAATATTTATTGTATACATAATTGAACTGGAATGTGGGAAATCTATTTAGGAAGTGCAATTGTTGAGTAAATTTTTATCAGACTCAAGATAACATCTTGATCTTTCCTGCTGTAAACTTTGATGCCTCAGATGAGCTACAGAAGATTTTACTGGGGGATGCAAAAACTTCATCACTGGGGCAATAATGTAAAATAAAAATCGTGTGGATTTTGAAACCAAAGACTGAAGTTTATATCCTTATTCTATTATTTAGTGGTTGTGATAATGCAGGCAAGGTATTTATGCTTTAAAAGTATAAATTTCCTTATTTGTAAATTGTACGTAACTATATCTGTGTGCTAGCACATAGCAAATTTTGAATAAAATTTAGCTTCCTTCTCCAAATCCTAGAATCTCCAACACTGTATAAAGATCAAGACTTTTAGAAACTCTTCTCATTTATTTGCATACTCAATTAGATGCAACTTATGTAAGTACTCTACTCAGATGCGTAATGAATTGTTCACCTTCCTCTAAAGAATTAATTGCTTTTTTGTAAACTAGAGTTATTTTTCCCTTTCTGCCTGGTTTCAGTTTTGATTTGCAACAAACTATGCAATTTCGGGAAATATGAGAAAGAAAGGGAAGTAATGCAGAATTTGAAACGCTGTTACATAGATTTAAGCTCACTTTATAGAACTGTCTCTGTCTTCCGTGCAGGAAAAACCCAGAGAAAGGTTTTTTTTTTTTCTTTTTTTCCCCCTCACGCAGATTGTCACATAATGAATTACGAGCAGAATTCACCTTCCGTGAACTGCTGGAACGGGTGGTAGGGGTGCTCAGAAGACAGGCAACCATGATTAAAAAGCTTTGTCAAACGTTAACTTTGAACATGCTGTGGTTTGATTTTTTTAATGTACTATGAGCAGAAAATAGCATTTTCTCACTCCATGTAGTCACACCTCTCTGTCAATGAAATAGTTGATAAATCAGTGAAAACAAAATTAAATGTAAATTGAGCTTTCCATCTGGCCACGGCGACACCCCCTAACTCAAGCCCAACTACGTGTGTTTGAGGAAGCCTCTTCTGAAGTTCGCCGGAGCGACGATGTTTTAAAGGGGCTCTTCCACGGTTCAGGAGAATATTTCAGGACATTAAAAAAAATCCTGAACCAGACTAAAGAAGAATGTGTAAAGGGGACTCTCTAATTAGTCATCTTTACTCTGAGACAGAGGCGTGTTTGTGTGTAAAGGATATGGGTGGTAGATAAGGGTAAAGGGGTCAAATACACAGAGATGGAAGGAAATTTAACTTTGGACACGCACTGCAATATGCATATTATCGAATTGTACACGTGAAACCTATATAATTGTATTAACCAATGTCACCCCAATAAATTTAATTAAAAAAAGAATATGAATAACTCTCTGTTAGTTACCCACAAAATGCTTTTGCAGTGTGCTTATTTTCCTCATATCCAGGCTTTTTGTGTTTTCCCTTCTTTCCTAGCTATTTCATTGATTTCCAGGAGCTTAAGGAAGAGGGGAGGGAAGAACCAAAAAAAAAAAGAAAAGAAAAAAAAGAAAGGAAGCTAATAGGAAATTCAGAAACTTGAGAGAGAAGTGGTCAAGGGATATAACTTCAGAGTCCATCAGACCAGGATGCTAAGTCCAGCTGGGCCATTTAGTAGCTAAACAATCTTGAGCAAGTTTCTTAACCTCTGTAGGCTTAGAAACAGATGTCTTAATGTAGTTACATATTTGTCACAGAGTAAGCAGTCATTAAAAATTAGTTTATCAGCCTTCGGTTTGAGGACTCTGTTAGAATATTTTCTAATTTGGTAATGTACTTTAAATTATTTCATTTTTTTCCTATGGTGACCCATCAACATAGAGTGAGTTTATTTTATATTTAATGGTATACCTGGTGATGTAGAACTAACTGAAATGATCACAACTACTTCTCTTTACAGTTAGATATAAAGAGTCTTTGGGGTACATGTATTGTGTTCAGAGGACAGTCACTTGCATTTCTTCTCTTACATATGGCCAGAAGTTTTCCAGAGGGGAAACTGAAATGCAATCCTCTGTGAGTTACTGAGGGAGTCCTCCAGACAGTAATTATTGCGATGTACCATTCTAGAGAAAAGACGGGCCTATTTGCATACTATGTTCTTTTCAGGGATGGAAGAACACAAAGCTAGCACAGGTGGGAGTTTCTAAAACCAGATGTGAAGATGGAGCTGGGATGTGAGATATTTATTAGGAATAAACATGTAAAACAGAAAGAAAAAGAAAGAGAGATTGATAAGAAAAAAAAGGTGAACTTCTATGACAGCCTGACGGGTTGACAGAAAAGTTTCTGTCAACCCGGTGGAGGTTCTGAACCCCAAGTTTCCCACTGTGTTACCTATAATAGCTCAACTCTTCTACTTTTGCTTAGCTCAGTCACCAAATAATGGCCTACAATAGAGCCACATTTTCTAAGCTAAAAAAGCAGTTAAACTAGATCTCATGAATTCTTTTAATGTGCTGTGACTCCTAAATACATTTTATCAATAATATCTGTTTGATTTCAGCCTCTTGCATGATGAAAAAATTTCCACTCTATATTCTATAAAAATTAGGAACACATAAATAGATCCTGTCCAACAATGCCTTCGGTTTCCTGGAATACTGATACAGAAATTTATAAAGACCATTCTTCCAATCTGTTCTTTTTTCCCCCACTTCTTTACTTCACGAGAACAAGATTCTAGCAAGAGTTAGATAATGAAGTTGGAATCCAAAACAACAACAAAACAGGACATCAAATAAAGCTCCCAGGTGTCCATCGTGGAAATTAGTCAGATCGGTTTCTGAATTTAGACAACCCTCAGGTATTTCTAACTGAATACTGAATAAAAGAAACACCCTAAGAATTCCCGGTTACCCTTGTATTCAACAATTATATTAGAGTGAGTATGTCAGCTTAACACTGTAATACTTTTCTCTTAAGAGTTCTAGCAACACCTTTATTATCAAATTCTCCCTATTCTCTCCCTTTCACAGGTGGTTCGTATTTTCCTGAATTTCTCCAATTCCTTATGACCTTTACCCCATATTTCAATGTCATCCCTCTCCCAAATGTGACGAGGTTGTTCTCCTCTAGCACATTTTGATGGACAAGGCAATCCATTTTGTTGTCTGACCTCTATATCAAAGTGACAGAGGATTCAGTGGTTTAACAGCTGGAGAAATTTTCATGAAGTGAATGAGATTTAGATAACACTTCCATTAACAGTACTTAAGATCAATGTCCCTACACATACCATTCTCAAATCAAGAGTTTGTGCGTCTCCACAACTTAGAGCCATAAAGTTTTTCTTATTCAAACTGCCTGTAACACAGTTTGGAGTGAAAATTATTTAAGTGACTGTTCAGATAATTTACTGGAAACCTGGAGCAAGTAGCTGAAGATGATCCCTTCCCATCATGTAAAATAAAGTAAAATAAAATAAAATATACTACAGATCTTTCAAGGGGCTTGTATGCAGCTACTCTAATTCCCATGTGGTATTTGTGGAATTCTTGTTAGTTTGGGGAAGTAAGCAACTCTCAGCCACTCAGTCTGCCCCTTAATCCCCTTCCCGCCCACTACTCTTTCAAATAAAGAGAAAGTAAACCAGAGCTAAGACCCCACTTTACAATTCTACCTTCTGATCTAGCTCTTCAAGAACCATTCATGGAATCAAAGGAATTCCTATGATCTGACCATTCATATTTCTGTAAATATCTTTTAAATCAGTAGCAGTCTTCAAATATACAGTATTCCTTCGTATCTGTCTAGACTCTCACATACAGTAGCAGGTACATATTGTGCATTTATGAAATATTTAACTGAAATGCAACTGCTTTTGTTTTAAGTAAAAAAGCCACATAATTTTCAATTTGGTCATACGGTGATATCATTCCCGAATTAATTACTTTTTTTGGTAGCATTCAAGATATCTTTTAATTTTTGTTTAAAGTAATTGCTTGAGTAAACTCTATGTTTTAATTTTGACTAAAGGGTTTAAGAACTCAGTATCTGTCCATACAAATCAATTCAATTCTTCGTGTTATATGAAATTAATACCAAGTTAGCCCAGTGATTCTGCATTTCCAAGTTCTTGCTTGGCTGTGAGATGTCAGATTCGACTTCTTTCCTGCATGTCTTTTATTAGGAGCTGAAAATAGCAACATAAGTTTAGCCCCGTAATAACAATAATTCAGAAAACTGATTTCAATTGAAAACTGTACTTTTTTAAAAAAGAAAGAAAACGGGATGAAAAACAGTTTCTAATTTGCCTTGGTAATAGGCAAACAGAATGATGTTTCTTTCCTAACACGCCTCAGAAATGGCAAAACCCGATACCATTACCAGTGATGTAGATCTCTAAGTAGGCAACAATCTAGCAGGAGACGATTTCTCCACTTAAAAAAAAAAAAAAAAAAGGGAAAAATAAGGGGGAAGCATATGTTTCTGTGTTTTTGGCACAGAGAGGTGATGCTGGCAAGCTCCGGCCTCAGACATTTTCCAAGTGATTTCTGTGCTGTCCCCAATCTGCATGTTTTCGCTGTGTGTGCCTCCTTGCTGTGAAACTGATTAGTAGCAGCGTGAATCTGTCACTGAGACTTACCGCGGCTGGGGTTTAGAGAGACTTCAGCTTATTTTTGTGGATTCTGTACTGTGCCCACACACCCCTTCAAACGTGCCCCCCGGTCTGGAAATGATGTGGTCTGATGTGTCAAGGTCCTCGGGGACAGAGATTTCTTTTTGAGAAAAATAAAAACAATTTCCACCCCCCACTAGCTGTCCTCAAAGAAAGAATGAACAGGTCAGAGATTAAAATGCCTCTCACTATGATAGTGAATATCTACAGAGCTTTATCTGAAGAAATCAGAGATAATGTAAGAAACTGCCCAGCAACAGCTTAAATGGTCATAACTGCATCTTTTATTCACATATCACCAGCCCTTTTGAAAGTATATAATACTTTGAATTCCTTGAACTTAGGGGCCTTTACATGCTTCTTCTATCAAATATTACTGTTTATTTGTAAAAATGCATGTCATTTTGATAAGTTAGGGATGAGTTAGCTTAGATTGCAATGGCATTGACACCTAGTGTTGCAAAGTAGAGCACGATTATGTTCTAACAGTGTCTTCTAATAACCAGACAAAAATATCCGAACATCCAAATAATTTTGTAGTAAATGTACATTAAATCCATTTGATTTGGTTAAATAAAACCACTGGAAATAGTTTTTTAAAGTTATACTTGAATTTGCTGAAATTTTAATATATGGTTGTTTATTTTCCTAAATCAATGTATTTGGTTTGCTTTATGATTGGAATTTTTGTTTCTGGGGGAAAAGAAAAAGAAGAGAGAAAGGCTGTATTTCTCATCAAAGAAACTATTTAATTACCGAAAGCATTTTTATGAAAACTCAGTATGCTCTCAAATTTTTTAATTTTGCCATTGTAAGTATATGGTATGGTCAATTTCAGTTAGCGGTTTGAGGAACAGAACAGTTGCATTTGATTTGGAGAAGCTAAAAACATACCATATTTTGTTATGAGTAGAAATAGTTTCATTTTATTTGAAAATGAAAAATGTACAACAGTTATAATTCACATCTACTAGTAGTAGTAGTAGTTGTCTACTACTGCCTTTGTGCACATTGAACCCAACTGAATCTCAGGTTGGTATCCAGGCAACAGCACCTTTTAACAGCTACTCCACCAGGATTCAAAACCACCGACCTAGCTCAAGTGTTTCTTCCTTTTTAGTATGCCCTCTGGTGTGCGAACTCCCTGAAATCCCAAACTGACATCATTTTAGTCGCTTCTCTATCATAATAACATTTTGCAGACAACTCTTTTCGGTGGCACTTCCCATATCTGCACCGTATCAGCATTGTTTCTGCACACACCATATTTCCCTTACTAGATCTGAAGGCCATTCGGGTCGCGAATAGTCCGCGTTCATATCCGACATGACATGTTTGCAAATGTGAAGATTTAGGCAGACAAAGGAATAATCACGCATTTTAAAATTTAAGAAAATATAGATATGTGCTTTGAGAAACTTAAGATGATTTTTATGGGGCTTAGGGCAGGTCGCCCCATAATATTCCACCTTGAAATATTGATTATTTTGAATTAAAGTTACGTAAGAAACAGCTGGGACAAGGACACTCTGAATGCAGGATATCAGTCTCCCTTGGGAAGGCACCCTTCCTGCATGTGGAGGGTGAAAGGCATCCTTATAGTGGGAGACAGGGAATTCAGGGCCAAGAAGGCTGCATAAACAAACCTTGTAACTTCACTAATTTACTTCCCCAAGGTCAAACCTCTCTATGTTGTCGATTCTTCACAAATTCATTGTTTCTTCATAAAAGATGCCCACTTTGGTCACTTCTCTGAGTCTCATATTTCTACGAGCTCCCGTACATACAAATTAATTTGCTTTGCTCCTGTTAATTATGGTCAATTTAATTATTAGGCCAAACAAAAAACCTAGAAGGAAAGAAGAGAAAAGCTTTCCTTCTCTACGATTTCAACTGACTAAATCCAAATTTGTGGACCATAAAAAAATAAAGGTGAGACTGCGGGGCCACTTCATGGCGAGACCCCCCCCTGCAACCCCCTCCCCAGCCGTGAGCTGTTCAGGAGCTTCGCAGAGACCATGTGTGTTTCTGATCTTGAGAGGCTGGTGCCTGCGAAGAGGATGCTTATCTTTGGGGCTTATCTTTGCTCACCGTATCAGTTTGTCTCAAAGAATATGGTCCTGAAGGTCATGTAATACTCAGTACTCATGTATCACTACTCAGAATGTGAGATAAACGGGGTGCCACTTGCGTATTCAGGTGTCCCGTGCAAGAATGTAGGGTGAGCAACTACCGTCTAATTTCCCTCTTAACCTTCAAAGAAAGTGAGAGGTTGGTATGGGGTCAAGTTGAGGAGGGAAAACCAATATACAAGAGCAAGGCTGAGTGACAAAGAAACGCAGTGGACTCACAGGTAAAACTCTCTGATCACTACTGTTACCTAGCACCCCACCTTGAAAGTGCTGCTCGACACCCTAAACTCATACAAAACAAAAACAAATATCATCCCAATCTCCAGTGCCGACAGTTCAGAGAAAAGAGTGGTCTCCAGTGGTGTGAATGTACTCGTGGTTCCTTTCTGGTTCTTGCTGAGGGAAGGGAGATGCCACACCCTACGATCACTTTCCAAGTTGGTTATCCTCTGGGATCACTTCCCCAGTGGTTGTAAGTACTGCCAGACACTGAGCCACTGAATGTCGGGTCAGGTGTGGTCTAGTGTGGAGATTGTTCTGAGGGAGCCACTGGAAGTGAGACAGGGAGGCGGTGACTTGGGTAGAGCTATCAAGTCTTGCCAGATCAGATCTGGTCAGGAAACGTGAAACACAGTGTGTTGCTGACTCACGTCCTGCACTGACAGTGTCTCTTTATTTGGCTTTTCAGTGAGATGCTCCCTCAAGTTTTCTTCATGTGCTTTTTGGGGTCACATTTCAATTTCTGCGTTCCTATCCAGCTGTGAAATTCTCTGCTTCCAGGAGTGAACGATGCTGATCTTGTTAATATCACGCAGACCTCTAATCATATGCGCTTTGGGGAAAAAGGGAAGCATAGTGTTTATAAAATTCTCCTCTTCATAAGGAAAAAAAAGCGAATGTGATGTACTACAGGTTTTTTTTTTTTTTTGCCCTGGCTATATGCTGTAGACTGCTGATAATAATACTTTAATACTTAGCATTGCAAGCATGACCTTTTCTGTCCCAATGCCTGGTTGTCACTTACTATTTATGTGTAGTCTTGGGGATGTAGAGGATACATGTTCAAATACAACAAATCTTTCAAAATAAGTTATAATAACTTAATGCCTTAACCAGAATTCTGAAGGAGGAGATTGGTACTGAAGGATGAGAGAATATTGCCTTTGGTTTTATAAAGAAATATAGGACAAGAACATTAGTGGAAGTGGTTTTATGTTGGGCAACTTTTTCTCCAATTTACCATTTAGTCTACAAGTGATCTATTTTATAAAGGCGAAAATCCTTTAAATGTAATTCTAAGCTCTTTTATTCTCATAGTAAAAAAAGAAAAAGAGAAATCATATATGTTAGGAGCCAAAGTGGGTTCTCATAATAAGATAAACGTGAACGTTTTAAATAATTTATGAGACTAGTACATGGTTAATAGTTAACTATAATTATATGGCTTTTGGTTTCCCGAATTCTGTCTCTTTTCCATCATTTCAGTAAAAAGCAGAATTCACCATAAGGGAAAAATATGGTTCATGCATTTTCATAGCTAATCTGTTGTATTATCCAAAACCTAACTTTTATAGCCCAGAGCAATAATTTTTATCTACCAAGAAAGCTTTAACTATGGATTACTATTGAATTTTTTGCCCTTTGCTCAACTTCTATAGACCCAGAAACACTTAAAACATCAAGGATAGTATCTGTCTATTCTATTTCTAGAGTTTCTGTATATGATGATGATCATTCAGACAGTTATATTACCACGAGCCAACTACAAATTCATATCAATTAAATGTTCCATTTTTTTTTTCAGGTTAAAATTCTATAAATTCTTTTTTTCCTCTGTACTTTACTCATAATTTGGAACTCACTTGCAAATGATTACATTTCTGTGATTTCTTTTGAATTCTTCACCCTGTCAATTGTCTAAAAGTTCAACTGTGTCGCGAATGTACCGAAGGGGATCGAATGCACTGCCTGAATGGCCTTTTCCTTCTCCTTTCCTTGGATAAAACTGAATACGCTGGGTGCCTTCCTTGTGGAGTGGCTGCGATTTCTCCGCTCGTTCACTCGCTCTCACTCTCACTGCTGTACTATCTTCGTTCTTCATCTCTCTCTCTAGCATAGTTGGTAGACAAAATTTTCAGGTTCCAGATATTAAATTAGCTTCAGAAAATATTCAAAATGGAGCGAGGTCTCTGTTGTCATATATTTCGTGGTTTCCTTTCTCACCTGGTTAGATTCGCCTCTGTGTCTTTTTTTTTTTTTTTCAGCTGTTACAAGCTTAATGGTTATAGAATCAAAGATACGATGTTGAACTCTAGAAAATTAAACAAAAGAATATGTACCCTCTTTTTATTTTTTTAAATAACACATCCCACATCCTTGCCACTTATTTATCTTGAAGCAGTTTTCTAAGAGTTATGACAAAGGAGCGAACCATAAATCGTAAGGCGCATCTTTATGGAATATTTGAGCTCTGGAAGCCCTGCCCTCTGAGGATGAGGCAACATCTCAGGTCCCCTTGTGCTGCATTAGCTCCTCCAGCCAGGTCCACGGGGATGACAGAGGACATCCCTGAAGCTTTCTCTAGACGCAGTTCGCCTGCCATTGGAGAGGGAAGAACAGCTCTAAATGAGGGGATGCTCCTGAAGAGGAATTTTCTACTCAAACAGTTAACCTCGTAATCCGTTCTTTGTTCTGCTTCTGTAGATGTGCTTGCTGCATAGGCCAAAGGGCAGGGTGACCTTGAGATCAGCTGAAGATTCACCCTTGTTCTGTCTAGAGAACAGATGTATTGCAGATAAGCCCTATAAAAGTAAGGTTACCCTTGAGCTCGGGGCCCCGATCTTCAGAGCACTAGCTCTTCTGGGACCACCGGTGTAATAAACCCGAGTTCTCCAACTCTCCGAGTATTGCTTGGTTTCTCTCCAGTCTGATTTTTCTGCAACACTCCAACTTGAAAGAGCCCATCTAAATAGCACAAGAAATGAAGCTACCGCTCCCTCGCGAGTCTTCCAAGGCTATGTGTTCAGCTTGCCATTCTCTTCTATAGTTCTCTCCCGTTTCATTCCTTCCGTACTGACATCCTCCTCCTGCTTCAGGTCAGCTAATGACCCACCTTCTTACGGCCCTTGCCTTTGTCTTACCTGGGGAGATTTCGCTCACTTTCCACTTCTATTTTCTGACCATCATCATTCTTTAATGCCTTTGTCATCACTTTTACTATGAAACACACTGGCACGTACAGACACACATACATATTTTATTTACAGTCTAGAAGTACAGTCATGAATTCATTTTATTCACGTCACTTTTCATTTCCTTTTTTATTTGCTTATTCACTATGGATATTGTGGTTTTTAAAGAAGATATGCTTCACCATTTGTTGTTTTTTATTTAAAATGCAGAGTTTCAGATTCCAGATTCGGAAAATCCAAGTTTGTAAAGCAGATTAAATTGTGGCCCAAGGGCAAAACTACACATCTGTCAATGGAGCACAGGGTGATTACTAATATTTTTGAGAATTTCTCCTAAATGGCCAAGCCACAAACGTGTTTCTCTTGCCTTCTTTTTTATGGTCTTCTCCTCCACACTTTTGATTCTAGATTATTTTATAAGTAGTGGTTCTGACCTCAGACCTGTCCAGATTTTGGTATCTCTTTACTGTGGGACCCTGGCTGCACCCTGGTTCTGCTCTGATGCCATCAGTTGGGCTCTGGTAACCCGTGTATACATTTTCAGCATTGCGACCCTTATTGTTTTCTTGCATTTTATTCTGAATCATTCATGAATAGGTTCAACTGCCCAAAGGAAAAAAAAAAAATAAGATGGGTTTATTTCAGAAATGAAGTCTTGAAATAGGCAATTCAGGGTTGGCATGGAAACTTTATGGAGTTGTCAGAGACATGGCTCCTTCAAGTGTTTGCTGTGTTCTCAGAATATCCTCAAGTTTGCTGCATGCTCCAAGATGGCTGCTTGAACCCCATTCCTCACATCAGCATTCCAGGAAGCAAGTAAGAGGTCACAGGGGAGGGAGAGGATACTCTTGTCAGCTAAGTCAGATCTTTTCTTGAGCATCTTGCCTGAAGTTCTGTCATACATCCACATACATCTTGTCTGGGAAATGTCTCCTTCTAGATGCCTCTTTATTAGGGGGAAAAGGGAGAGTAGATAATAGATGGCAACAAGAATTCTCTGACATATATTATTTTTGATTTTAGGGTGTCACAAAACAGTAAGGCAATGGGGTTCAGTCAAGGATCAAATGCTACAATTCTAAGTATCCTTACTAACCTTGGAGGTGGGACAGGGAGGTGGACCTGCTCTGGCTTGTGCAGTGAAAGTTTTCCTACACACACTTCCCTCCTAATGTGAGAAACAGGCTCTCTCCCCTTTCTTCCTTTTGAGACCAAAGTTAATCCCCACATAGCCTATTTTCAGACACTAAATTATTTTTGAAATACAGTTTCGTTTGCCTCAAAAGTCTTTAACTTCTATTACAGTATTTTTTTATTCCTTTCCTTTTTCTAAAGAGAGAGTCCCTGAATTTTATTTTATTTCTTTTTAATGATATGCAAACTCTTATTCTTTTTTTTTCAGTTTTTCAGCATTTCATTTAGTGTGTTTATTGATTCTAGCACTTCGTTAATACTAAAATTCTGATATTTCACTTATAAAAAAGTTCATCACTGTAGAACAATTTTTTTGAATTAAACACAATAAAGTTTCAAAAATTTTTAAATACTGTAAGCAGCAAAGAAACACATACTATGAAATTAATTTTTAGTCAATGTCAGCCATATCACAAAATTTCGTAGTTTAGTTACTTTAGTTGTTGACTAATTATAGCTTATATTTCAATAACGACATTAGTGCAGCTTATTTGGACAAAGAAATGGAAATTATATGGACCACAACCAATTTCAAGTATTTTCCCAACCCACAGGTTTCTTAATTTGATTGGAAAATGGTTTTACCATGTTTTTTATGTGCCTACAGTATTTGTATCTGAACTTGTGTCAGCCCCATTAATGGAAGAGACCGAGCTACCTCCTGCCCCTGTTTGGGGACTGCTGCCCTGCAGTTGGCTCTGTTGCTGAAAGTCCCTCAAGAAGAGTCCATTAGATGCCACTACCACACACTCTTAGCTTCACCTGCACCACTGTCTGACACTTCCCCTTCTACTCTCTTGGAGAGCTCTCTAAAAGGTAACAGGAAGAAGGCCACCTGAAACAGCTCTCCCCTGGGGTGGGCTCCTCTGCTCAGGATAGTGTGACCGTGCACTCTCTTTGGACGGGTGGGTTTTTACTCCGCCTGAATACTCGACTTGCCTTGGGGAAAGTCTACAGCTACCGACTTCCACACCCCTCACCAGAGTCCATGGTCCACGCCTTCTCCAGCCTCACAGGTTTACCAAGAACATCTTGTGAACGTAACCGCAAGGACCTAAAGTCTTTAGAGGGCAAGACATGTTGGAAAACACCAGCCATATTCAGGGGCACTCCTCTCCGATGCCCTCCCTAGGTGACAAGGTATCCATCCCTGCTCTTTAAGATTCTTATTCTGTCAACAAATTCCAGTCTGGCCTTTCAGAATTCTGTTCTCAGTCTTAGAGCACTATGTCCATGTGAATATTTACTTGTGTTAAGACTCCCCTACCTCTCTAAGTGGTTTTTTTTTTCTCCCTCTAAGAGGATATATTTAGTTCAATACATGCTTCATGTTCCCTTGGTATATGGTATCACAACACAATGGTGGGTCACAGTCCATTATTAAGGACATGTTACAAAGAGCAGCAAAATACCAGGGCTTATAAATAATTTTCTTCAAAAAATCAATAAGATAAAATCAAATTTAGAAGCATAGTTCTCAGGGCTTCCAGCTCTAGTCAAGGTAGAATGAAAAGGATCAGATTTATTCTACTGCCTGAAACAACTATTAAACAGGACAAAACATATGAATCAATGGCTTCCAAGAAATTGGACAACAAGCAAAAAATGGACAGTGAGCCTTGAGAGAAGCAGATGAAGTGAGCTCTCTGATTGCCCCCACTTACTGCCTGAGAAGATTCTAGGCTGCAGTGAAGGGAGGTGCACCCAAGCAGTACCTGTTCTCAACAGCCAGACCAAAGACCTCATAATTCATGGGACATTGGGAGCGGTACTGGGGAGAGTCTTGCCTCAGTAATGGGTAATTTTACACTAGACCAAATACTGTTTGGATCACCACTTATTAGATCTTAAAAGCAAAACCTAAAAGGGTTAATTTTTTCCCAAGTACCTTAGCCATCCCAAAATAAACTACAAGAAATTTTTTAAAAGTATAAAAACATGTAGTCCCCTAACAAGGTGAAATTTACAAAGTCTTGCATCTAATTACAAATTATCAGGCATAAAAAGAGACAGAAAGTGCCTATCCATAATGAAGAGAAAACCTATCAATCAAAACTGACCCAGAAATGACCCATGGCAGAATTAGTAGACAAAAACATGGAAACAGTAATTGTGGATGTATTCCATATGTTCAAGAAGATAGATAAAAGACCGAACATGTTAACAGGAGACGTGTACAATTTTTAAAAGATACAAATAGAATTTATAGAGATGAAAACTGCCATGTCAAATATGAAAAACATGCCGATGGACTGATGGTGGATATGTCAGAATGTCAGGAGGACAAATAAGTGAACTTTAAGAGACAGCAGCAGATACTATCTAAAACGAAAACACATCAAGAAAAAGACTAAAAGTAATTACCAGCATCAGCGAACAGGAAGACAATTTAAGAGGCCAAATATACGTGTATTTTGAAGAAAAGGAAAAAAGTTAAATAAACAGTGTCTGAAAATTTTCAAATCTGATTAAAACTATAAGCCCACAGATCAGTGTCCATTATAATCAAATTCTTTAAAACCTGTGAAAAAGAAAAAAAATCTTAAAAGCAGCTGAAGGGCAGGGAGAACACGTTCAAGACAAATGAACAGAAGCAAGGATGACAGCAGGTTTCTCGTTGGGAACAATGGAGGTGAAAAGAGAGATTGTAGTAACATCTTTAAGTAATTAAAGTGAAAAAAAATTCTGTTAATCCAGAACTTATTATCCTTATTATCCAGTGAAATATTTTTGAGAAATGAAGGTGAAATAAAAACCCTTTTTCAGCCATCCAAAAAGTGAAAGAATTCTTCACACAAGAATTTTGAAAGAAAGTCCTTCAAAGAAAAGTAAAATAATACAAGATGAAAACCTAGATCTGCATGAAGGAATGAAGACTAATGGAAAATGTAACTACATGGGCAATATTAAAACTTTTTCTTATAACTTTTAAAAACTATTTCTATTAAAATTGTATTTGCCATATGAAAAAGAAAGATGTATGATCGCAATAACATGAAGGCTAGGAGGGGAGAAATGGAAATATGCTGTTGTCAGTTTCTTATACTGTACATAAAGTCATGTGATACCACTTGGAGGTATCGTGTTATAAATTAAAGATGTGAACTACAAACCCTAAAGTAACCACTCAAATAACATAACAAAGAATTATGCTGATAGGGGAACTGAAGAAGACAATGGAGGAGTATTTAAAAAGCAGACCGTTAAGTCTAAGAAAGACAAAGAAAGAGTGAAAAGGAAATGAACCAACAGACCAAATAGAAAACAAGTCAGATATTAGAGACAGTAGATGTAAATTCAACGAGATTCATAATTATACTGAATGTAAATGGTTTTTAAATAGCCCGAATGAGTTGCAGAATTTGTCAGATTGCATACAAAAGGCAAGACGCAACTCTCTGACACTACCAAGGAAGTCACTGTGAACATAAAGACACACAGAGTTTAAAAGTAAAAAATGGAAAAGAAAAAACGACTAAACAAAATAGACACTAAGCCAAAGAAAGTTGCAGTGGCTATTTTAATAGTAGATAAAGTAGATTTCAGAGCAAATGATATTATGAAGGATAAAAAAAGTAATTTAATAGTGACAAAAAGTTAGTTCCTCAACAGAAAATAATAACCCCAAACACTTATGCATGTAATAACAGTGTCAAAAATTATGAAGCAAAAACTGGCAACTGCTGGGAGAAATAGAAAAATCACAACCAGAGTAGAAGATTTAATCTACCCTCTCTCAAAAATTTATAGAAAACTTCAGTAAGCGTATGAAGGACTTAAACAATCCTATCAACGAACCTACGAAGTCAATGCTTACGGACTACTCTGCTAACCACGACAGAATATATATTTTCTTCAAATATACATTTGTCATTTATCGATGTAGACCACGTTTTGGGACATAAAATAAATCTCAAAGTAATCTGAAAGAATTCCATTCATACAAAGTATGTTATCTGATTACAATGTAATTAAATTAAAAATCAATAATAGAAAAATATTGGTAATATATGTGAATATTCGAGAACTAAATAACATACTTGTAAATAACCTACAGGTCAAAGAAGAAATCCAAAGAGAAATTAAAAAGTTTTTGAAATAAATGAAAATGAAAACCTAACATTTTAAAACTTACTGAATGTAACTAAAGCAGTATTTAGGGGAAATTTGTAGCACTAAACACATTAGGAGAAGAAAGGTCTTACATCAATTAACTTATTCTACCTTAAGTTTTAGAAATAGAAGAGCAAATGACATCCAGAGTAAATAAGAGAAAGGAAATAATAAAGATCAAAGTGAATTAGTAAAATAGAAAACAGAAAAATAATAGAATGAAATCAATAAATCAAAAGCTAATTCTGTGACATCAATAAAATTAATAAACCTCTTAGAGTGATCAGGAAAAAAATGAAATAAACTATTACTACTACTTCAATAATTAAAAAATAATTACCCAAGTGAAAAAAGCCAGACAAGAAAAAGTACAGACCGCGTGATTCCATTTGCAAAATAATCTGATATGAGTCATTATAAAGAGCGAGAAGGCTTAAAATGGACCAAGAAGAAACTTTTCGGGGTGACAGATGCTATCGATTGCTATGATGGTTCTACGTGTGTAAACATATGTGTCGCTTATTGTATGTCAATCACACCTCAACGAACCTGTTCATGTGACTGTTTGGCTGCAGCTCACTTGAATGCCGAAAGCTTTCCTCAGCAGAGGGGGAAAGGAGGGTCCAGCTGGATCTCAGGGAACGGTGGGCGGGCCTGGGGGGCTGCGGGGACCACATTCCCTCCTCACGCAGAACCTCCCTGGGCAGAGCTGGACTTGGGCAGGGGCCATGCAGGCCTGGCTTATAGATTGACCTATGAAAGCCTCACAGGTTCACTCTTCATCAGAAAGCCTTTTTGCCAGACTGAAAATTGTTACTAATCAGATTAATCTCATCTCTAATTTTCATTGAAGTTTTTTTTTTTTACCAATTCCTTTTCCAGACAGCTGTTTCTCCTTGTTGCCTCTGTCCTCTTTAGTTGCGAAGAGAAGTACCCACTATTTTATTTTCTTCCTCCCTGACCCCTTCATCTCCAAGCCTCTTTTCTACCTTAAATTTCTTCTTCCTTTTTTTCCATTCAATATCCTATGTAGCCTGTTATATATCTTCAGTTATCTGTACTGCTAGGTCCTCCGAGCTTTTCTCAAAAAATAATATTTGATAACATTAACTTTTCATTCCCAATGTGTATTCTTGTCTGTATTTTTCCACATGAGTGCTCTTCTTCTGAATCTATGCCAATGAATGAGTCTCTTTTTATTTTACGCTCTGTTGAAAAATATCATCTGTTTAAAAAAGTATACTTTTTAGTCATGGAAATACTTTATACACACACGCTCGTAAATGGAGATAACTAAGCAATAACCAGGTGTTCTTTTCCTAACTACGCTGCACTTTTGGACAGATGGTTTATTTTAGAATTCCTCTACCACAGTCATTCAATATTTAAATTATCAGTGAAATCATACCAAGCATACTCTATATTCTTGATTGACATAAAATTATAATAAGTCATTGGCCATCTTCGATCTCTTATTTTGTAAATATATACAAATATGTAATATATATTTTTACATATACATATGTATAATATAGTCTTGTTTTGACTTATCACTGTAAATTTAGCATTTTTTCCCCAGATAATTTTTTCTAAAATAAATAATAAAGAGATTTATTCTTACAGCTCGAATCAGATTGTATGAGGGTTCTCCAGAAACCAGAACTAATAGGAAAGAAAGAGAATAATTTTAAGGTGTTGGCTCACACTATGATTGAGACTGAGAAGTCCCACAATCTGCCATCAGCTGGGGACCAAGGAAAGCCACTAAGGCAGCTCCTGGCCTGAGAGCGGGAGAACTGATGATGTGGATTCTAGTGAGTCGGAGTCTGACGACCAGGCACGGTGAGGGCAGAGGTGGGTACCACCCAGCAGCGGCCAGACCAGGAGTAAATTAAAACGTTTCATTCCATGCGGGCCCTCGACAGACTGGGTAGGCCCGCCCACGTTGGGGAAGACCATCCATTTTACTCAGTCTACCAATTTCTTCTGGAAACACCGTCACGCACACACACCTCCAGAAATAAAGCCTCGCCAGGTATTTGGGTATCCTGCGATCCAGACGTGTCAAATTAACTATCACACCTACAATTTACCCTTTATATACAGATCATTGGGAAAACGCCTCTGTGAGTTACCTCCATAAACGTCATCAGTAAAATTCTCAAAAAGAATGTCCAACATGAATGTTTGCTACCTTAGCCTTTAAGTTATCACTAGTGATACATCAGTTTTGACTGATTTTATGATGCTTGCTATTTTTTTCTCTTACATGTTATTTATTTCCACTCTTTAAAAATTAAAAGGAATTAAAAGGGCCAGTTATAAAACATAAACCTTGGATTTGTCCTCAAACCACGAGTTCTCTTTGAGCAAGTCTTTTGACAGATCTTCTGATACTTATTTCCATTTTCGTGACCAGGAGTATTTTCCATTATGTTTAGAAATAATAATATCTGCAAATTTTTTTTGAAATTCAGATACAGTATTCATATGGTCTTTCTTCAGAAATGAGAAGGTTAATATTTATCTTTGCAAAACTAAGAACATTTTTATGAGGAAGAGACTGCTGTGTAAATCTCAATAGCAACTATAAGACCAGTACATATTATGAAAATGTCTGAAAGAGAAAAATAGAAGAGGAGATAGTCTCTATCTTATACGTATTAGAGACTTCGGATTTGAAAAGCAGTTCAAATTTTTAGATTCTACGTGCGTAAAATATCACCGAGATGCAACAGACACTAATTGGATGGGCTCAGTAGACGATGAATGTGCTGGTTTATTCTCTCTGCAGGAACGGAGGGTGCAAAGGTGCCAGGGAAGAACAGAACCACAGTTACCAACGGCCCAGGCAGCTACACTTTGTGCTCTTCCCATAACTAAGAAACATTGCTTTATGAAGATTCAGAGAGGGCAGAAGTACAAACAGGACGGCAGAACAATTAATTTGCAATCATCTCTTCTAGTATAGAAATCCCTAAACTGTGGATGATATCAACACACCGTTGAGAGAAGTCCCAGTCCTGCTGCCTGTGCGAATTTGGGCAAATCTTATGAGATCAGTTCTCCTATCCACTGATTGTGTGTGTGTGTGTGTGTGTGTGTGTGTGTGTGTGTGTGTGTGTGTGTGTGTGTGTGATCAGATTACAAGAAACCTCTATCGACTGAAAACTATTTGAACTCTTGGTAGAAATGGGGAAGCTGAAGAGAGCTTTTAGCAGCCAAGCTTAACTTCTCCACCCTTTGAAACGTTTTCAGAGAGCTCGTTCATTTATTAGAAAAATTTCTTGAGTTGCCTACAAAGTGCCTGGCATTGAGGACACAACCGTAAACATTACTGGCTTTGTGGGTTTCACATGCTCTTTCTTTGTCCCCTGTTACGAAAGGACATGGACTTACGGATAGGAAGACTCTCCCCCCGAGAAGTGTCCCACTCAGCCTGGCTGCCCAGCTTCCAGCGCAGACAGGCAGTCCTTGACTTATAATGGTTCAACTCAAAATTTTTGACTTTAGGATGGTGTGAAAGCAATATGCATAATAAGTCACAGGAGATTTTCGCCATTTTGTTATAAATTAAGCTTGTGTTAAATAATTTGCCCAACCGTACACAAATATCAGAATTCTGATCACATCTACGGCAGGCAGTCTAGCCTCGGCTATGATATTCGGTAGGTTAAGTGTCTTAAATGCATTTTGACACTATATTTTCAACTTACGATAGATTTATTGATCTATAACTCCATCGTAAGTCAAGGAGCATCCGTACACTGAAAATATTTATGAAGTAAGTGAACTAAGAAATGAACGAAAGTGAGAACAACAGAGCATCCCCACGCCCCCCACTTGTCCTGACTCTTGAAAACTCTGAACCGACATGGCTTTCTCTTTTCCCTTAACTACTTCTACACTCCAATCTTCTGTTTCGCTCCCTGGACACAAGCGTACATCTATATGTTGTGGGAGGGTCTGTTGCTTTAAAAGGCAGGAACAAATTTTTTTCCCCGCAAAGTTGTTGTTTAGCCCCTTACCTCTCAGTGACTCTTATTTCCCTAGCTACCCACAGTAATTTGGTCTTTCCATGGTTTTTAATATATTTTTTTCCATCTCCCTGGAGCATTGTGAGAATTACCTTCTTTTATGTCGGGTCCTGAAAAAGGCACCTTCAAGGTCTGCGGGAGAAAGGTGCTGCTCATAATACAAGTACCGTCATAACGATGCATCGCAGGAAGATTGCAATAAATAAGTGAATGCTATCTGTAAAATACGGCGAGCTCCTGGGAGGACACGTGCGACTGCAATTTTCTTCTGTGTAACTCAGCTTTCTGGCTCGTAAACAACAAGTGTATGTCTCCTTTTAGAAGGCCATTTTTTTAAATTTGCAAGTATTATGTCTCTGGGTCCTGAAAGATGTCTGAAATAACGATGTAAGCAGAAAAAAAAATTTACTTAAATGGCAGTTGAGTAAATTTTATTGTTCAGTTGCAAAGCAGAGAGTGCACCGATGTGGAAGTTGGGAGGCGTGGGCTCTCATCTGCTTTTTGTTCCTGGATTACCACGTACCTTTAGGAGAGTGGCAAATCTGCATGAACTTGAAGAACTTCTTGGGGGAAGCCAAAGATGAAGACAGTGAACTTCAGGGCCCTGTCCCAAATGTTTTGATTCTGATTCCCCCCCAACCTAAAGTTCCTTGGGAGCAGAGACCTTGCATTTTTTTTTTTTTTCATTTCTATATTCCTGTCATAAGCATGATGACAGGCAAATGGTAGACCTTTGGTAAACATTTGCTGATTGGATGTCTTGTAAAATATAATCGGAGACACATATTTGTGTAACATTATTCAGATCCATCCATTCCAAGGCCTGACATCAGAGACAGCACTTATCTGTTAAAAAGGTGACTGGAACGTTGATGTCATTAAGAGATTCTTTTGGGAAAGCATTAAAAACTGTCAGATTATGTCACATGGATCAGCTCCGAACAGACAATGTACTGAGAAGTCTGGGAAAAAAACGTCATGAATTACATTCCAAAATTAATTGTGTAGAATTTTATGTATTGCTGACCGTCAGGTGAAAATAGTTTTGTTTGGTTGGTCCTGCTGCTGTATTTGAGTGAACTCGGCTGGAAGATTTCCGAGTCATCAGTATGCAGAGGGCTGAGGCTGCTCAACCCTGTTCAGCAGTGAGATGGGCTTGAGTACCATTTTTAAATCTTCTACAAAAGTTTGTTGCAACTTAGAGACTGAGCGAGGCATACAGCATTATGTTTTGAGAGCCTTAGAGAAGAAAAAAATTTCTGTATTCATTACAGCTAAGTTTAGGGACTAGATTATCAAATGTGTTTTAGTCTCTGGACACAAAAATATAAGAAAGACGAAACAATAGCAAGCAAAAGAGAGGACACGTTTCACCGTCGAGAGTCTTTATGCCTTTGTTTCCCATTTATTCCTTACTTCTAAATTTTCTTTATCTCTAAATGTCTCTAAGGAAAATCATCACCAGGAAATTGTAAGTGAGAGATTTACTTTGAGAATATTTATGGAACAACCAAAAAGACTTGGATTTTAGGAAATCTAAAATAGGCTATTCTAGACACAGTACAAAGCATTGATCACAAGAAAATATCTAGAAAAGGGTAAAGAATAAAAATCTTTTTGACAAGAAATTTTCTCTTTGAAGGAGGAATAAGCTCAGATGTGACTTGGAAAAGATTGACTTAGAAAGACCTGGGAATTCTTCTGAAGGATATATCCCTAAATAATTTCATGAGAATTTCTGGATTAGAAAATCTGTTTTTGTTTGTTTACTTTTTTTACAGAAGTTTTCCAATATAAATGGCTGCCATGCCCATGTAATGCTTTCTAATACTCTATGAGGAGCTTCTCAGGCATAGACAAAGCACACTTGACTTAAACACTACAAGCAGCTTGACTTTACCCCGTCCATGTCTGGAACCCTACCCTAGGCTGAGGTGTGGATAAAGAAAATGTATACTGGTCACAGCTAATTCATGTGCTTCAAGGTAGCCTATTGTTTCTGGTCCATTTCATAAATCCTGGCCTCTATTAAAACTAATTTTTTTTCTCTCCAATTCCTCCTTTGTGAAGGTGGATCACTTGGAATATTTCCTTTATTTAAAAACAGCCGTGCTCGTGTAATGATTTTAGAGTAAATCTTACTAGAGTCTGGGAAATTATTTTTTCTCATATTAACAAGTATGCAGGGACCTTAATTTGTTTATTAAGAATGATATAAAACAAAATTTTAAGCATCACAGATGCATGGAATGCTAATTATTGAATTACAGCGATAGAATAAACTTAATCAGATAAATGATTCTGATTAATAATGAGAAATGCATCAAAATATCAGCCATTGATACTGGGTAAATGAGAGTCTAGGGTAGATGATGTCTGATGACTTTAGTTGATCTTTAGTAATGCAAGAGCGTGATGTTGTCTGCCACCAGTTTGGCTTAAAAACGCCTTAGAAGAGTCCCTATATATCAGTGGAGGCTACGGCATAATATAGCTGCATAAAACCTATGCTCACGTCAAGATGCTAAATAGAGTCATTTGTTTTCCTAATAGCTCTCTTTCTGCCGACCATGGCCTTACCAAGAAATGCCCTGTTAGCAAAGCTGTCATTCCACAATGATCTCTAGATGAAAGAAGGTTGACAGAGTACAGACTTCTGCATTTATTGTCGAATAGCATTTTTTTTCTTTATTTTTGAAAGAATTCATAATTTGTATTCCATTTTCCTTTGGCTATAATGGACTGAGGTTTGATTCAAGGTAAAAACTCATCCAAGTAGGGAATTATACACTGGAGAAATATTTACAAGATACACTGTAATCTTTCCAGCTAGAGTACATTAGATTTTCTTCTCATACCCAGGCACTTGAAATTGATACACTGAATATTTCCTTTTCCCCAGGTCACAGTATAAGAATAATATCATTTAGTTTACAAATTATACCTTGGGAGTCAAACTTTATGTGGTATAAAAGTAAAGACAGGTTGATACTGTTTTGGCAATTTACAGACCAAACATCTTCAATGCCCTTGGGCCTTCAGGAATAACGAAGGTGATGTGATTAAATGGCAGTCCCTCCCTGAAATTATTCCACAGCTTCCCATCACCTTGGATTTAACTTAAACCTCCCCACGGCCTACAAGGCCTTCCTGTATCCTGGCCTGGATGATTTCTCGCACTCTGTCTTGTATGTAGCAGGCTTCCTTTGTTACTACTTTCCAGTTACTCCTGCCTTCCTAATGTTCTTCACACACATCAGCCTTGTCTTTTCCTTGTAGAATTCGCCCTAGCCATTTTTCCCACTGAGATGGGCTCTGCATAAAGTATTTACTTGGTTTGATCCCTTTTTACTAGACAAGTATCGGTTTCAATGTGTTCTCTTTGAGGAGTTTTTGACCACACATTCCAAAGTAGTTTATCAGACACTAAATTACCTTATCTTGCCTTTTTTTTTTTTTAAATAACTCTTAGAATTATTTTTGCTTTTGTTTATTATTCCTATCTACGCACTAGAATGTAAACTCTGAAATCGGGTCCCCCGCCTGTTCCATTGCTATGCCTGAAGCAATATGTGGTGGCAACTGGCACTACTCTTTGTTGAATGAAGCATCGAACAAATAAATTAAGTGGAATTTCAATCTAAGGACAAAATGAAGCAAGTGAAAGTCAGTCCCATGCTGTCTCTCTTTCTCTTAATGCACTCATGCTTTAATTTCACATTTAAATTCCAAGAAAGGCAAAATCAAAGAGTAGTTTCAATTTGCTTCAAAATTGAAGATAGAAAAAGAAGAATGTGAAGTTTTTTCAACATCCCTAGAGCCAACACGAAGGGACTTGGCTCTATTGGGAGCTAGGATTTCCAAAAGCCTGGCATTTAATATGAGCGTCCATGTTGGTTCTATAAATCTCCTGACCTCGAGAGGCCTTTCACATTTCTCATGGACGATTCCAGACTACTGTGATGTCAAAGAGATGAAGTAAATATCAGTAACCCAAGTGGCCCGATGCAATGGGAGTCTGCCATTGCATTTTTGGTCTTTTTCTCCCCCCCTCTTTTCCAAACTGTTTTTTTTTTTTGAGATCCAAAGTTTTTCAAAAACTTGTAACTCATATGGTTACTCTAACTTATAATCAATGACACCTTGATTCACTCGAGAAAATGAAAATAAAGCAATAAAAATAATCAAAAATGCCATGAAAAATATATAACTGAAATCCTCCTCATAGCCTATAAGGCCTTATTGGATCCTGGCCCGGATGCAGGTTCGATATCTCTCTCTCTCTCTCTCTCTCTCTCTCTCTCTCTCTCTCCCCCTTCTCTCTCTCAATGTAGGCAAATATATTGGGATATGCTATTTCCTTCTGTACAATTTTACCTCTAGCCATACTTAGTTGTTATTTCAACATTATATTTGATCTAAGCCTAGGGGATTTTATTCCATTTTTGATAAAACCTGGGGCATTTGTGTACAGTTAAAAATAAACAAAAACACCTGACAATTTTCCTATATCTGTAACAGTCACTTGTGATAAACCCTTACCAGCGTTCCTGAACCTTTCTTCTACAACTGTTTTTATAACTGATGTCTTACTCTGGCTCATAAATTCCATATTATGTCAGTATTTTATGGATATACCCTTGCTCCCATTGTGTGCACACACGGTAAAACAAAACAAAACAAAACAAAACAAAAAAAACGAAAAAAACAACTTTGTGGTTCTGCATGTAGCAGAAAATATTTTAATATCAGTCAGAGGGAAAACAATCTCCTGCAAAGTAATGGCAAGTAGACTGATACCTGACTTCCCAAGGGCACCAGTGGAAGTCAGAAGAGTGAGGAGACAAACCAGCTATTAACCTAAAGTTACACACCACAGAGAACTATGTTTCTTTTTGGGAGTGAAATAAATACATTTTAAATAAGCCAAGAAGTAAGCAAGTTTACCCATATAGGTCCTTACCAATGCAGTTTTTAAGTGATGTACTTTGGGAATACGATCGCCAATGAACAGTATTAGATGAAAGATATTATTATAATTTAAAGAAATTTCTATAAACATATTGGTAAATTTGTCGGTAGTATAAAATAATAATAATGTCTAATATGCAAGCTTTCAAATAACAAGTTTGTATTAAAATCTAGCACAATAATAAAGTAATCTAAGAGGATATACGCTGAATTTAAACTGTTTTCAGATCTTTATATTTTTCTCAAGAAGGATAAAATTATTTATTATCACTAGCATTTATATTTAGAATGTGGTTAATACTAAATAGAATATGTAATGTTTAACATCCAGTAAAGACCAGAAATCTAATTGTTACCTACTAAGTTATTGGAAGGAAGGAAAAAGAGAGATTGGAAAAAAAAAAAAAGCTATTGATAAGGAGTCAAGAAGCAAAAATAAAATAAATAGAAAAAGTGAAACAAGTGAAAAGCATGAAATAAGATGGTAGGAGTAAATTCAAATATGAAAGTGACAACAACAAATGTAAACAGAGTAAACAGTCCAGTTGAAAGGCAAAGTGTTTACTAACTGGCAAAACCACCATCCTGTCTATTCAAAGCTACAGCTATTGACTGTTATTATATTATAGCCACTTCCCAAATATGAGAATACAGAAAATCTGAAAGTAAATACACAGGAAAAGATTTACTGGCTAGATATTTCCCAAGAAAATGTTACTGTAAGAATATTAGTTTCAGACCAAAGAAATAAAAGCGGAGGTCATTCCCAGAGATCAAGGCATCACCGTGTAAAGCTGAAGTCGCTATGCAGATATGATAATCTCAAACTCGAATCAATAACGACATTGCTTCAAAGTACACGAAGCGGAAATGAAAGGAACCACAAGGAAAAATTTTAAAATCCGTATCATGGTGAGAGATTTTAACATCTTTCCATAATTAATAGCTTGAGCTAGTATTTTGAAAATGTGATGAACAGACATACATAGAGTCTAAACTTAACAACTAGAGAAGCGTGAATTAAATACTTCTGAAACTGACCATGTTTAGTCTGTATAATAAGTTGCAACAAATTTTAAATATTTGGTATGATATATGTTGTGATCTCCGAATATAATGTGGTTAAGTTGGAAATCAATACTGAAAAAATAAAACCTATTCACTTGAAAATTAATAATCAAACATGCATACTTCCAATTTACTTGTGGTTCAAAGAAGAAACCGTAATAGAAAATTTAAAATATTTACATCTGTATATCAGAATTGCGGGATGTAGCTAAAGAAGAATCTAGAGAGAAAGGTATAGCCTAGAATGCTGATATTAGACGAGAGTTCAAATGAAGTAGATAAGTGTCCAAGGTAAGAGTTAGGGACTAAATCACAGAGTAAATTCAAAAGAAATGAAAAAAATAAATATTAAAATTAGAAAATAAATTAGTAAAATTGGAAACAAACATGATATAAAAAGTTGTTTTTTGAAGCAATATTAATACAATTGACCAATCTCTGGTAAGATTTATTTAAAATAAAAAGATTTATTTAAAATAAAGATAATTTCAAAAGAAATATTGAAAATAAAGATAGGGGCACATACTCCAGATATACTAGAGAGTAAGAAAATAGTAAAAACAAACAAACAAACTATAAAATATTTAAGACAATAAGTTTAAAAATTTAGGCAAAATAGAAAAATCCAAGAAAAACAAAAATGCTTTATCTGACATCTTCTATAGTAGTATCTATTTAATTAGATAGTACCACTTCATACAAACTTCATTCTTCTGAAAAGCTGAGGTCTTTATTCATATTCTTATTCACCTTCTTAAATGGGATGCAGGAAGTGGTATATGGAGCATTATGCTACATTATTTGTTTCGGTGGCTCAACAAATGACCCTTTTGCCAAAGACATCTATGTCATTTTCTCTGTCACAGGGAATTGTCATTACAAAAATCAATTTATTAGGAATAGCAAATCTATTAAAATGCAAACATCCAGTAAAAATGTCCTCAGCATGCAGATTTTCCATTAATGATGAATTGTTAATTAGTTAATATCTAAAAAGGCATCCGAGGGGCGGATATGACGCAGCATGCTTACCGGAAGGAGACTTGGGCTAGAAGCCCAGAGACCTGGATCTTTTCTATGCCTTGTGGGATCTGCGTAAGACATTTGGCCTCTTGATGAAATCAAGATGTTGTTTATACTGGAAGCCCCAAGATCCCGTCCTGTCCTCACATTCCATTTGCAAACATTTCAGTCACTCACCTAGCCATACATAAAGCTTTTGATTTCCACTTACCAGGTTTCTAGTACAAAGGCTTCGAATGCCTAGGTCTCCATGTCTATTATTCACTGTTTTTAAAGTTATACAATTTTCTGTCCTTAAACAATGGAGCTAAAGAACATCAACTCATCAATATTTCTACTCCTATGCTGGCTTTTTGAGTTATTAGCATTTCTGTGTTATTGTAAACACTTTAAAGTCAACAATTAATCCTCCAAACAGTTCTTCCACGAAGGCCCTCGAAAGATTTTATAAATTCTAATGAAATTCATCACACGCCTCCCTAGGAAAATATGCAAATGATTTCCCTATTGCATGACTATGATTCTACATCGTTTCAACTTCATAAATCGAGAACAGTCAATAGCTCATGTACTAATTAAGCTTCTGTTTCTTAGTTTTATTATGATATATAATTGTTTATTAGCCCCAATAAGATGCTTTGTGGCATGAGAACTGTCAATTTTCTAAAATTTACTGACCGAGGCTTAGACCTGGATGGAAAAAGTATGAGTGGAATAAAATTGACAGATATTTGTGAAATGCAAGCACATTATCTTTTACTTTCAGGCATTACCGGCAGTAACAAATTAAAATTCAGTACAATGAAGAGGGGCCCTCAGCTGACGATAACAGGAACGCATGACGTAAATGGATAAATAGGTGAATCTTTAGTTGAAATTCCACCTTTGAGATGAATGCATGTTACTCGAACTTAGATCCCAGCAAATGTTTGTGTGCTGACTCATTTTCTACTAAGAATTGTAAAAGCGCCAACACCACGCCGTTTTTATTGTCCTCCCACAAAGACATTGCGAAATATTTCTTATTAAAGATATTTTCTGTGAATCAATGCTTTTAAATCCGACGCTACCATCCATGTCCCTCACACAGACGTTTTTCTCCAAGAGGATGCTTGCAGCGGTGGAAACTGCTAGTAGTGACTGCACTGTGAACAGCCTTGGGGCAGAAAATGAAAAGAAGGAAACCAAGTCAGTCGCCTCCACTTTTCAGTGCTGTTCCCCGTTTCCTGCTCTGCCAGGGTCACTGCGCTTTGGGCTGGGTCCTCGGCTGGGCACGGTCTCCACCGGGGGTCCACTTCTTGGCCTGCCCCTGCACGACAGGAAGGTAAGGACAGCCCTGTCACTGAATGTCTCGGTCTGTCCAGGCTGCTGTGACCATAGCCTGGACTCAGTGGCTGGTGAACAACGGAGATTTATTGCTTACATTTCTGGAGGCTGGAGGTCTAAGGTCTAGGAGCTGACATTTTCAGTGTCTGGCAAGAGCCCCCCTCTCTCATGGGTGGCTGTCTTCATGCTGTAACCTCACATGGCAGAAGGGGTCAGGGAGCTCTGTGAGGTCTCTATGATGAGGGCACGAATTAGCTCCCAAAGGCCACATCTCCTAGCACCACCACACTGGGAGTTAAGTTTCAACACATGCATTATAATGAGGATGATAACATTCAGACCATGGCGCTGGATTAGCGTGAGTCCCAGCCAACGCAGGTAGGTGAAGGTGCTTGGTCACGGTGGAAGGTGCTACACGCATTATAATGAGGAAAATAACATTCAGACCATGGCGCTGGATTAGTGTGAGTCTCAGCCAACGCAGGTGAAGGTGCTTGGTCACGGTGGAAGGTGCTACACCTGAAGTGTTTGTTGTACCTTGTTGAAATGGCCACAACACAAGAAACTCGTATCAGCATTTCTTGGAACTTAGATACTGCTGAATTTGAATGATAATAGTCAAACCGCTAAAGGAATTTCTGAGTAATTGAATAGTTTTGATATTTGGTACACATGACTGTACCTACACATACACTGACTCTGAGAAATATGTTACAATAGATTTCATAATATACTACAAATAAATGACATATTGTTTATAGATGTCAGGTGTCATGGAGTGAGATAGAAGAAAAGTTTCTCAGATGGGCCAGCTGACACTGTGGCTGTCACATGACTACGCTGGCTCAGAGTGCTGTGAATCAGCGTTGTTCTGTATGTGTAGCAGTGTTAAATCTGTCAATCCTGTATTCCTAAACCTAGCACACACTTAAAAGCCAGCATTTTGTTTTCTGTCCTGAGAGCAGGTCATTCAATATTTCAGGGCAGGCAAAGGAAAGCGATTTGACTTAGTGCTAAATGTACTTTTATACAGTCTCTCAACTGGTGATATTCTTCTGGACCAAATAAATATTTACCTTCCCTCACCCCACACAAGGCTAATTGGCCAGCATTGAGATAATAGCAAGGGTGAAATTATTACAAAAAATAGATTATTTAGAAGAATGGGTAAGGCTTGGGCCTTTAGATAATCAAATCTCTCTTGGGCCTTTAGATAATCAAATCTCTCTCTTTTAGCTACTTTAATTCACCTCCTTTAGTTGAAAGCTTTTTTTCCAAATGAGCTCACATAGAAATATGTCATAAGATTAGAATTTAATGCAAATCAAACCAGAAATGATTGAAAGCAAAGATAATTTCAAAAGCCTGCAAATATATTAAGTATCGCAGAATTTTATGCAAATGAGATGCATAGCATCTGAATATTAGGGAAAACCCACAATGCATTGTGGGAATAAGTTTGGCTAGAACAAGTCTAAAGTCTTCAGAGAGATGTAATATAAGTCATATATTTCAATTGATGTCTGGAAGATTGTGTGACTATTGTCCACAGAACTGTCTGCAACTCAGATTTAAAGAAAAGAACTCGTGTTCATATGAATCTGCAGGTGAAATAAGAGTTCATATGAATCTGCAGGTGAAATAAGAGTTCATTCTGGGTAGCGAAAGTTCCTTTATGTCTTATATTGTCAACAAAAGTTCCTGTGGTTTATTATATATCACAGCAGAAAGACATCTTATTCCAGATTGTTTCGTGTTCAAATAGCAATATTTCTGGCCCTCTAGGAATGACATGTTGTTTGGATGACTGAGCTCCAGAGAAGCCTCTGGACTTGGATAGAAAATTGAGATTTAGCAGGCAATATATTTGCCAACCCTTTTGCAAATTGGAATGTCACTTTTGAACTTTAGCAGAGTGCATGCTGGATCCTTGAGGTGGACATCTTAAAATGAATGAACACATTGTTATACCTCATTTGTCTGTCCTCTGCTAAACTAGTAGTCAAATAGTGATCCAACTCAAAGAAAATATTATTGACCACTAATGACATTTTTTTTTTGCTTAATAATATTATTAGGTAATAATAAATATTTAACCTGAATATTTGCATTTAATTACACACACACACACACACACACACACACACACACAGGTTAGACTACTGTTTTTGTCCAAGAATGAAAAATAATACAAGTATAAATGCAGAGTTTGATATGCTTCCGTTACCATAGAAATGCCTATCTGTGTTAATTAAGTTACATTACCTTGATTAAAGTTATTAGTGGCTCTAAAGAATGAAAAGGAGACTGGACTTGTTTTGCATGTCACAAGTCTATCTCGGTGTGTATACAGAATTTGAACCTGTTGTACACAGACATTTGCTTAGAGTGCTGTGTTAACAAGATTATTGATCTATTTTCATCCAAGGCAATTAGATTCATTCTGCTCAAAGGCCACAGACTGCACCCATGATCATGATCACTTATCTTGTAAATATTTGTCATGTGTCACAGGAAGAATCTGGAGACAGAAGGAGGCTAGGTCAGAACTATTTCCTGATAGGAAAAATAAAGAAGCCCCTGGGTAAGAGGACCTAGAGTGTGAAAGCCAGAAGGGACGTTCAAATTCATCTTCCCTAGCCCTCGCAGAAACATCTTTGTGAGCGAAGAACAGCCTATAACGAGTAGCACATAATCAGCAGAAGAAAGTCTGTGATAATACATCATAGCTCTCTTGTCTTTAAGTCTAATGTGTTACAGACACCGATGTTTATTGGAGGGTGACAACCTTAAGTTAGCTTGACTGTAGAAAAATTGGGGATGCAGTTCGAGTGTCCCATTTTCAAGAAAGCATTACAACTTAAATGTATTACTATATTTGTGATTCGATGAGTCTCCGAGGGTAATATGAACCTATTCCTTGTAAAGCCTTGAAGTGTTGTACATAGCAAGGCCTACTCTAGACAAAGAAGAACCATATATAACTTACTTTGAATGTTCTTATTTAACAACATTTATTGTGCGTTTAATGGGTTCAGGATTGTGTAAGACACTGAAAATCAGAGGTAAATTTGGTTAAGCCATGATCTCTGGAAACAAGCAAAATCTGTACACTTCACCCAATCTGATAGATTGAAAAAGATTTCAGATATCTCCTCTGTGGTGTATTGAATGGTGGTCCCTCAGAAGACTTATCCACATTGCTGGAATCTATGCATGTGAAAGAATTTGTGAAAAGCACTTTTGCAGATGTAATTAATATGAGGATTTTGAGATGAGCTCATCCTGCCTCACCCGGGTGGGCATGAAATCCAATGACAAGTGTCCTAATAAGAGAGAGGAGAAGACAGATGAGGGAGAAGGCCATGTGATGACAGACAGAGCTTGGAGTTAGGTGGCTACAAGCCAAGGAGCATGTGGAGCCACCAGAGGCTGGAAGAGACAAAAAAGGATTTCTCTCTGGAGCCGGTGGAGGAGATGCTGCTCTGCCCACACCATGATTTAGAACTTCTGGCTTCCATAAATATGAGAAAATAAATTTCTGTGGTTTAAGCCATCAAGGGTGTGGTATTTGTCAAGGCATCCCTAAGAAATTAACAAATCCCTTCTCTTCTTTTCACTGTACTTGAACTCTTTTGACATCTGAGAGCCTTTGAAGTTCAACAGTAATGGACCCTTTAGTGGTTGAATTTCAGAGCTGACACTGCGATTCTCTTTCTGGTCCTCAGGCATGCAGGTAACTGATGCTTCCACCTACTTGTAAAATCTTCCCCGTTGAAGTGTTGGATAATGCGAAGCAAATTTTCTGGGGCCTTGATCATGTCCATTGTCATCGCAATAGTAATGAAAAAAAATAATATGTCATTATTTGAGGAGATCCTTCCACATGTCAGGTGTTATTTTTAAACTTCATAATATGATAATAATTGTGAGGTAGGAACTATTGTTTTTAAAGATGAGGAAACGGGGGAGATAGAAAGGGTAAGTAACTTTCTCAGTGTCCATAGCTAGAGAGTGAGAGAGCCCACGCTCATGAGGACTATGCTATCCTTTCCTGAATTATTTTTGAACAAAAATATTCCTCTTGTGTAATTTTATTCTCTTCCTTTGCACTTGCTCATTCTTTCTAAATATGCTCAAACTCTCTCTTCTTGAAACAAAATAAGAACCACCTTCCTAGCTTTGACATCTCCCACTAGTTATTACAACCTTAGCTCAGGACTTTTTCAAAAAATAATGCACAACAACCTTAGCTCAAGACTTTTTTAAAAAATAATGCACATCTACTATCTAGACAGTGAATCAACTGCCTATTATGTTGAATCAAAAGAAATAGCTGACCATTGGCCAGCGTCGATATACAACATGGCAATCTTGTCTTGCTCAATCTGGTATTTTTCAACCCGCTAGAGTCAGCCTTCTACCTTTGAAAAATGCACAGGTAACATCCTACGTACAAAACACACCTTTCAATCCTCTTTAAAGAAACAGTAGTTAAAATTCGTAATAACAAGCAACATTTGCTGAGTGTTCTATGTAGTCAGCACATTTTAAGACTTTGGGAAGTGATAACGTGCTTTTTCTCAATGCCAAGGGGGCAGCACTGAAGCTTGGAGTGGTTGTGTAAGCTGCCCTCCATCTCTAGCAAAGCTGGGACTCGAAAAGTGGTTCGTTTCACTGCGAAACTCTTGGTGGCTGTGATATAAATCTCCCCAGCTTTTGACACAAGTGAGCATCCCCTTCCCGAACATTCTTTCCCTCCTGATGCCTGTGGGAACGTGCTCTGTCCTCCTTCGACCTTTGGTCACTGTTCACTTCCTTCTAACGCTTCTTTTCTCCCTAACTTTTAAGGGTCAACTTTCCCCAAGGTTCCTTCTCACCACTCACCCTAGAGATTCAGTCATCACTGATAATATGATGACTTTCAGGCTTCCTCCTAGAATTTTCTCCTGAGCTTCAGATCTAATCCACTGTTTGGCATTGTTCAGGGATCACAGGCTACTCAACTCAAACATACGCATCTGTAAAGACTCCAGACTCCTCTACAACTTTGTTTTCTATCCTGACTGAAATATTCCCACTGAAAAATCATGCACGCTGAGATTAATGCACAGAATTATGTGTTTCTCCCCCCATCTTTCACTTTTTCCTCTACTTCATCAAAGACGATAATCACTAATTCGTTTAAATATTGCCTCCATCATCATGCTCAAATCTATCTCCCTTTCTCCATCCCCAATCCAACTGCTGTCATTTAAGCCTCCAGCAGCTGCCTCATGAAGTTTTGCCATGGTCTTGTGACTGGTCTTTCGGTTGCTATGGTATCACTTTGGGTGACCTTCCCTAACCTAAGTGGCACTCTATGAAGAGCTTCACTGGGAAGGTTATAGTGGGAAATACTGGACCCAGTCTGAGCAGATAGTTCTGCTGCGCTCCGTGCCTCCCACAGAATGGCTGGTATTAAGTTAATATTCGATTACACACATTACTCTAAACTTCTTTTGTCAATTTACAAAGCTCTTCAACATAATTATAAAACACTCGTTTCATTACCACAGTGATTTTGGGGCCAGGCATATAAGCACATCTGGATGGATAAGGAAATGGGGGCTCAGGATGTCTAAGAGGGTTGCCCAGGCAGGCAATGAACGGCAGAAATGGGACTGAACCCAGATTCTCCTGATTCATAGTCAGGTTCTTTTTTCACTTTTCCTTCCTCTTTGTTGGGGGAACCCAACTTTATCTGTGCTCTACACCCCTAGAAGCTACTCACCTCTCTGATTTAGCCACTGAAGGTCCGTTAATGAAGACCAATTTGCAATGTCACTGGTATTAATTTTTTTAATTAGGTGTCACCTTGGAGGTTTCAGCTTTGCCTACTGCTCACAGCCCGTCCCTAAAACCCTCAGGCTTTCTTCCCTGGAGTTTGATGCCATGATGAACTAGAACATAAGCATAGTCTCTAGACATTTCCCAGATTATTAAGGCTTGTTTGATGTTAAAGTTACATTTATTAGTGGGTGATGAAATTGCATATCCATTTTGCATGGCTGAGGAAGAACTTAGCCAGAGCAAGTTTAGGTTGCGACATTTGCTTGTCTCTGTTTTAACTCTCTATTGGTATTTTTATACTTCGATTCCTTCCACTAACTCCATTCTAGGCCGGCAAGAATAACTCTAAGATCCCATCTCATTTACGGACCACAAAACCCTTCTCGATTCCTCATAGTGGAGCCAAGATGTATGCTTGCCCGTGTTTTCAAAATAAACTTTATTAAATATTAAATAATATAATAATGTTAAATATATTTTATGTATAATAAAATGTATATCATTATACTTATAATAGATAAAGCTGTAGAATCATATAATAGTAAACATTAAGTGACTAAAATAGAAAACACAGAAAATAAAAATACATTACAGTGAGCACTTTTCCCAATATAAAAATGAATAAAAACTAATTTATCTCAATGCAAAAGCATCATAGGCGTGAAGTAAGGCAAGGCTATGCTTCTGTCAATTATGAAAGCATGACTTTGTGCAATTCACTTAATTCTTTATGTCTTCCTTTCGTCCTTCCTTTCTCATTAGAAATAACCACCCTTTGGTGAGAAACAACTTATTTACCATTCGAAAGAACTACCTTATAGGGCTTGAGTGAGGACTAACAAAATAATCTAAACACCTACCTTAGTTCATGGCATATGCATGAGAACTATTACGATATTCATAGGAGTGTAAAAAAATGTGAAAAGTTCAGAAACCGTGATAAACTAAAATGACAGAAAGGAAGACATTGAACAAATATGGCTAAACCTCAGAGATAACTTTTTAATTAGTAAAGTCATCAGAAAAATGGGAATACTTCTTATAATACAGTGGGCAGCCAATAGCTAGAAGAGTTCAAATAAGGACTCTATTAGGTTTGCGGGGAGGGAAAAGCTATAGAGAAAATTCTTCTGTTTAGGTGGAAAATTAGCAAGACCACCTTTGTAGTCCCTTTCGAGTCTAATATTTTGATTGTAAATTGGAGACCCTCACTACCTGGGGTAGCGTTTAAGTCTATTAGTAATTGACATCATTGTGTGATTGAATTTCACAGCCTCCTAGAAATGGAAAAAGAAGAAGGTTGATCAAAAGTTGGTGGAGGGCTCAGTGTAGCTGGGAGAATTGCCCCGGAGAGCAACCGGACGAAGGGCGCGGGCCAGGAGGAGGCCCTGCATCCCCTGGTGAGGCTGGGTGGGGGGGTTAAAGCGGCTGAAAAACGACTTCGCCTGTTTTAATTTGTTTGTATGTGCTTTTGCTTTGTCCTGGTTATTTTTAACTTAAACGTCTAATTACTAATGGTCTTTGAGCAATCTCGGCTTGTGAGATATAATAAGCATTGTCCCTAGACCCTGCTTATCATCTCACATTAGCCATATATAAACATATCCATCTATCTATCTATCTATCTATCTATCTATCTATCTATCTATCTATCATCTATCATCTGTCATCTATCATCCCTCCATCTATCCACCTATCCATTATCTATCATCTATCTATCTATCTATCTATCTATCTATCTATCTATCTATTTATCTATCTATCTATCTATCTATCATCTATCTATCCATCTATATGCAGTTTATGTTTTTCCCTCTGCTGAGGGAGAATTTGCTGCCTTAGCAGTTTGGTGATACCAAGTTTGAAAATGTCCCGGAAGCTCTGGAATCTGTCATTCAGATTTAGAAGGCGCAAAGGAAGTCAAGTTCTCGCACATCTAGGGGTCAGTTCCCTTTATGGTGATTCTAAAATAAGACTAGGAGGTCAAGTTCTCGCACATCTAGGGGTCAGTTCCCTTTATGGCGATTCTAAAATAAGACCCGTTTTGAAGTAGCCACTGGGGTCTCTGTGGAGCCCTGATTAGACCTGGTCCGATAAAAACCAGCTATGTCCATTAGGACTCCCAAGAAGTCTCTTATTTAAAACTTTGTAAAATTAGCATTTATCTAGAATAGTCCCCATCTCATGAGAAGCAGACTGTAGTACAGGTGATAAAATTTAAGACAATCCTTGATCACTCTAAATATATACACATCTAAACTGCTTGATTGTCATAATGTCTTAAATCCTACACTTTAGGACTTCCGCTCTGGTGATAGTCCATTTCGTGCAAGTGTAAAATGTACATAAAATCCTAGGAGACAGTGTGCGTTTATCTGCCATTCACACATATAATGCAAATTTACTAAATCAAATCACTTTCTCAGCTAGCCTGACCTATGGACATAAAGGACAGTGTCTTTGATTGGTTACAGTTAGGAGGCAAGAGAGAAGAAATATTTGTGCACTAGAATGAAAGCATTGGTTCATTAAATAGCCAGGGAAGAAAGGAACGGAAAAGGCAGGTGTTGGGAGGCACGGCCACTTCCTTATGCCACGATTTTTCATGTGACATGTGGCCAGGCTAATAACCATCATCCATATCTTTTTAATTTTCCGAACAGCCGCTAAACTCTCCCGGAATCAGAGAATCTGTACAGAATTGCTATTGACAAAAGTCTATGCGCTAACCTCAGCCATCTAAGCCCTGACAGTGAGTATCGGGCATCGTTACTGAGTACCTGCTATGCTGTTATGTGTTCTCCAGACAGGATGTTTTGGTATGAGCTTTGTGGTGACAGTTTCCTTTAAAATTTTTTTATTTTATTTATAATTGTGGTAAAATATATATAATATAAAATTTACCATCTTAACCATTTTTAAGTGTTGAGTTCAGTGGTGTTAATTCACCTCGTTGGGCGATCGATCACTACAACTCTTTCATCTTCAAATATGAATATTCTGTACTCACTAAACAATAACTCCCCATTCTCCATCCTCCCTTCCAGCCCTGGGCCACCACCATTCAGCTTTCTGTCTCTATGAATTTGACTGATCTAGGTACCTATTATAAGTGGAATCATATAATATTTGTCTTTTGTATCTGGCTTATTTCACTTAGTAAAGTGTCTTCGAGGTTCATCCATGCTGTAGCCTGTGTCAGAGTTTCTTCCCTTTTTAAAGCCGAATGATCCTCTTCTGTAGGAATTTATCACGTTTTACTTATCCTTTCATTTGTCGATGGACATTCGGGTTATTCACAACTTTGGCTAATGTGAATAAAGCTGCTGTGAACATGGGTATACAAACACATCTCTGAGACCCTGCTTTCAATTCCTTTGTGTATATGCTCAGAAGCGGAATTGCTGGAGAAAGTTCTGTTTTGTAATAGGATCTAAGACGAGAGTGGGAGAGACTCGTTGGCGCTTCTGGATTAGAAAGCAAAGTTAAAGGACTAGGACTCAGGGGCAGTTTCAGGTGCAAGGTCCGATGAAAATGCCCATTGTACACTTTTGCCGAAATGCTTAGTAAAAACATCACGGACAGGCCATCTCTGTGAAACGCCTCCCTCCATCCCATCCCCACCGCATCCTTAAGAGGTGGTGTATTACGGTGGTCAGAATGAGACGGAACATCCCACGTGTGCGTGTTTGCAGGGAGTGATGAACAGTGTCTAGAGTGACGTTGCCTGGGTTACCGGACCATCTCTGCTACTTGCTTACCATCTGTGGGAACTTAGGAAACTTACTTCACTGTGCGTGTCAGTTTTCTCAGTTTCCTCAGGGGGGATGTTAATTGTTTTGAGTTGTATCAGCTAATGCATGCAACGATTTTAGAACAGTGCTTTTACAAGCACTCAATTGATATTCATTATAACCCTGTTTTCTTTTCCTTCCTTCCTTCCTTCCTTCCTTCCTTCCTTCCTTCCTTCCTTCCTTCCTTCCTCCTTCCTTCCTTCCTTCCCTCCTTCCCTTCTCATGTCTTTCTTTCCTTTCTAATATAAATGATGAACCTGAAGTTTAAGTGATTGACAGAAACAGGATTTAATTAAGCTGTTTATAATTCTAATGAGAAAGATTTTTTTTCTAGAATTTTATTGCTCCTTCTCTTTGTTAATAAATAATGAATCTTACTTTGAAATCCAAATTCCTGTTGTGTGGACTTAATTGACATTTTATTTAGTAAATGTTTATTGAGATCTACTATGTGTCAAACACTATGGCTGGTAATAGGGAGTACCGTTGCAGCCTAAGGAAGACAAGGGAATGTTAAATAATAGGATGCAGGAAAGAAAAGCATATTAAATAAGAACCAATTTCAGAAACATGAGACTTAACATAGTGAAAAGCATCTTTTTACTGGAGAAGCCTGACTTAGAGTTTTAGGTGGCTATAACATCTCACATCGCAAAACAAAAAAACAAAAAAACAAAAAAAACAAAAAACAAAAAACAAAAAACAACACATCTGTGTGTTTCCATCTTGTTTCTATTCTTACCACCTCCGCCCCTCAACTCAACACCACTTCAATGTTTGAAAGAAAATAATTTGCACCATCATTGCTTCTGGCTGCTCAGAGCATCGTCTCATGGTGAGAGGTGATCAGTGCAGAACAGTCAGAGGAAAACTGCTCTTCACTAAACTCTGTCCCTGCCCTTCAGCCTTCCAAGGCATAACGCTGATTAATTAACCAACTAGCACTTACCATACTAACTTAAGTGTCGGAGGGCTTATCCCTTATCGCCTCAGCCCGCTCTATTCGTATTTTCTTTGCTAAGCAGCAAGCTTGCCAGCTTGAGGTGTCTGCGTGATACGTACACGGTGCCCTGAACCGTTTTGTATATTCCACTTGGAGGGGACCTTCAGGGCTGTCATCTCTGCTGAAAGATGTCAAACCTCAGATGTCAAAGAAGATTCTCAATTTAATTCAGAAAAGCTGGGAGTCTGCTTCCTGGCACTACTGATTCACCTCGGTCTGTCGGACACACCTGTGGCGATGCCGCAGATCCCACCTCACAGCAGCTGACCCTGATCGGGCCTGAAGCACGTGAGCGTTTGAAGATTGTTCCATGTGCAGTGGAGCTATGGAGCCTCAAGTGCCTAGAATACGAATGTAGCTAAGGTGTGTGGAGGTGGCTTGGTGGGGACAGGTCGGGAAGAGAAGGAGCAAGTCATGCTCCATCTCTCCTTTTACTGAAGTCCGGAGGGCGGGCTTTGCTAGAAAGAATCCTGAGTCGAGACAGGCCCTGGACTGCCTTTGGCTGTTTCCCAGGCCCAGACCGCAAGCTTGCTGCCCTTTGTCACTATGGAGTCCCACCGTCTTCAGGATACAGGCTTGGGGGAGGCGGGGACCCCCAAACTAGACCTGCTGCAGGGAGGCTGCAGCAACACTCATCTCTCCTTTGAAACTCCTTTAGCGTTTAGAGATGGTCTCATGTCTCTGTAACTTTAGGTACTTAATGTTTTCCCATCGTTTTTATATGTTTAGCCTAATCTCTCCAACCAGATATAAATATTCACCAGAGGAACAGCGTTTTAGACTGTCCTTCCCCAGAGAGTGGACACACAGCATATACCCGAGGAACTTTCAACTCTTGGTAAATGGCTTGGACTACCAGGCCTTCCACCGCCTCCCAGCATGACATCCGCCTTCTGCATTTGCACCTGTCCCTGAGGACGTGTGTTAAGTATAACTCGGAGGTAACCAGAGCAATCAATGTTCTTCAGAGGCTTTCTGAGGCAGATGTGACATACGCCTGCTGTCTTCACCTGGTGCAAATGTTATACGCTTGGGGAAGGCGGGCACGCTCTGTCAGTCACGTGGCAGGGCAGGGGATTCTAAGTTTCCTAGAATTAGTAGCGGTGGCCTTCTCCTGTGGCACATAAAGAGTCTCAGATGGAGAAGAGAAAATTTGATGATGTGCCATGAAGGACACAAGAAGACGAGATGTGTGTGTTTCTCTCTCACAGAAAGGTCTCTAATAGCGAAAGGCTAGTTAACATCTGGGGTTCCAGGTGCAGTCCTCGCTTACCACTAATCGTGTGAAGGCGTGTGGGGAAATCTCAGAGCTGTTTGTGATGTTGAAAGACTGCTTGGGGACATTAGTACTGAACCTTCACCGCAGCAACTGTTTCCAGTGGTGGCCTTGTACGTGGACAGAGAGACAAGGGCTCTTAGGGCAAATGTGTTCAACCACTTATCTCCGACAAATATAAAGGGTTATTTTCATCTCTACGATAGAGTTCTATGAGGACGCCAGGTACGTGGCTGCACAAAGATTAGATATACTTTTTCTTTAGAAGCTCAGAGGATCCTTGAAATAAAAATTAGCAGGACTAGCATATTATTTTTTTTGAAAAATCCATATCACTTGAAAACTTTGGTAATTGAACAATTCCTGAGAAATTATTTTCTATATTCTTCACGACCGTTAGCAACGGTCCCGGTAGCACTGCTGAGGAATGCTGGCAAGGAAAACATATTTGTTTTCCTTTCAGAAGGCCAGAAGATTTCGATTTGTGTCTGGGGTGTATCAGGTGAGTTGTTTTAAAATCAGGGAGGAATGGGAGGTGGGAGTAGAGGTTAACTTAATTTTAATAGACGTAGACACACGATAGAATTGATGGGGAGCACTATGTCCTCTGGTCGCCTCGCTCGAGTGTACCTGGATGTACAAACACGCAACCCTTATCTTCGACCTGGAAAAGCAAACGTTCGTAACTGTGGTTGGATTCAGAGAGCCTGTTGCCATTTGAGGTTTTAGCTTCAGATCCAAAGTTAACGTGGAGTTATTTGACAGAAAGGATTGCCGTGTCGTGGTCTGCTGCACTTCCAGCTGGACTCTCCAGGCTGTTGTTTCTAAAAAAATCTGCAGCGATGAGGCTTTGAGACCACGCTCAGGAAATCACGCATTATTTCTTCTCTGGACAGTGGAGGCTGGTTGTGCTGAGAACAGCTACTGGGATCACAAGCATCGCTGGATGGGGGTTGGTCATCAGAAACCATGATGCAGTGTTTAGGGCCATTAGTAGGCAATACCAAAAAATCAAGGAATCAAGGCTTCCCTTAGAGAAATTTATCTTCTGTTGTTAGCTAAATCATATATTTACTATTTTCCTGTAGCTATGCTTCAGTTTGACAATGCTCATTGAAAATTATAGAGACTGAAATTGGATAGTTTGGTTTCTGGCCAGTGACCAACACTTTCTTGATAGCAATACTTCTGTTATTGCAACCAGCTCACTTTTTTGTCTTAAAAAATATGTATCTGTACCATATCTCTGATTCATGTCAACCTGTGATTCCTTATGACTCCTAGGTTTTATAAAATATGTTTATCATTTTACTTTATACCTGGGAATCTCTGGTACAGGTAACTATTCTTTTCTTGACAAATACTTTAATAGGCTGCTTGGTTAAGCCTAGTCTCTATGGAAAAGGTTGAGATAAAGTTTGCATAATAAGAGCACAGCATTTTCCTGGGAGTGCTTTTATCCTTTCAAAATTATGAAATATATACTCGTATAGAAACGTCCATAAAATATACTACAACCTACAGTCAGTTTGAGGAACAGGTCCTTATCAGATAGCACCCCCAAATCATGTTTTGTTTCTTTCAAATATTCATATAATGATCTCCCTTTACCCCAGAGTTAACCATTGTCTTTCATTTTTATTGCCGTATAGTATTCCATCATATAAATATCCAATATTTATCATTACACTGGAAATAGACATTTGGGTAGTATATATATGTTTTGCTTTTATTTACAATGTAGGTATGAGCATACTAGTATATGTATACTCATACACATGTGAATGAATTTCTCTAGGGTGTATATGTGGGATGGGGAATTGTTGGGCCATAGTGTTAAGTTATATTCACTTTTGGAAGATAGTGCAAACTTTGGTTTCCGAAGTAGATGCACTGAGTTATACCCCTTATCCACAGAGTAAAGGATTCTAGTCACTGCACAGCCTTGTCTTGATTTATCAGACATTTCAATTTTTTCCCTTTTGATTGGTATGCAATTATGGTTGACATAAAATATAGAATGCACAGTTATATTTGAAGTTTTGGTAAAAAAGAATTATTATGTACCAAATATTACATAGGATGTAGGTATACTAAAAAATTATTGTTCATCTGATATTCAATTTTAATAGATCCTGTATTTTTATTGGCTAAATGGCAACCTGATATATATGATATATAGTGTATATACATATAATGGTGTCTAATTGCAGTGGAAATCTATAGTTCCTTAATTATATAAAAATTAAGAGTTTTGTTGAATATATATTGGCTATTAAGATTTCGGTGAAATATTTTTAGAAAAATTATTTTTCCATTTTCCATTGCTCTTCTAGTTTTTTAAATTGTATATGTGTGAACGTTTTCTATCGTATATACACGTTCTTCAGTTTTCTATCATATCTATCTCATATACACACTATACTGAAAAACTTCTATAATTATATATATATTCTTTTTTGGCTTATTTTTCACCCTCTTTATGTAGTCATCAAAAATTATTCATTTCGTTATTGAATTTCATTAATCTTTCCATTACGATTAACACTTTCTATACCTCTAATCTACCCAAGGTCTCCTATATAATGTTATAAAACTTCTATGGGTACATAAATCTACCCACAGTTAATTTTTACGTGTTCTGTAAGCTAGGAGTTCAGACCCTTTTATTTTTTATGTATAAACAATTACCCCGGCACCATCTTCCGAAGAAGCATATCTCTCTTCTCACTATAGTTTTTATAATGCTGAGAGATTTTCAGATTCCCCTTGGAAAACCAAGGAAAAAATGTCGAGATGAGATGCCTGCAGCACAGCAGCAAGCCGATGCTGAAGAAGCCAGAGTACAGATTCACCTGGCTTAGCCAGGCCAGTGTCCACTCGTAAGTTATTTCTTGTCATTTCCCTAATGCATCGCCAAAGCCATCAGCAAACTTTGTCATTCACTATAATTGTTAGCTTCATGCTATCCCTTGCGGAGGGAAATAAAGGGAGAACTAAGCCCATTTCTTCAGAAAAAGGGTATCAGAAGGAGCCGAAGAAACTCAGAGCTCATGACAAGAAGGTCGCCGGGCACCCGAGGGAACAGGGGTTCTGAGCAAGGGAGCTCAATAAGCCCTGACTCCACCCGTCAGCTTCGTGAATTCCCAGAACCTTTCAAAAAGTTCGGAGCTAATTTATTATTGTTAAACTAGAATATGGCTTGAATCATTATATTTGCATATTAAAGGAAAAGATGAAACCGGAAAGCTGTAGACTTTGTTGTAGATATTTGGATTACAAAAATGGGAGGCAACATGGCTGGGACGGAATGCTGAACACTTATTAGCTTTTTCTTAAGATTATAGGGCCAGCGAATTGGCAGGAAAAACTTACAGCAGATGTAGGAAAAAAAGAACTGAAATACCTACAGCGTATACAGAAATATAATATAGGTAATTAATATATAAATGAGTAATATAAATGAATCGGGTGTAAGAAAAGCAGCAGCAGGAGCTGAATGAGAAATGGCTGCTGGCCACAGCTCAGGGGAGGGGGTAGTGGTCACAGCGGCAGCCGCCGCCCTTCAAGACATTGATGCCACGTGGGGCTGGACGTCTGATGTGGCTGGCAGTGCAGACTTTTCAAGAGGAGCCAAGAATCTAGATTTTTATGTGAACTATCTTGATTATCATTGTTAGTAACGAATTCAATTAAAAAAAAAAAAAAGATGCGTGTGTGGGGAAACTATGATAAAACACTGTGTGGGCCAAACAGACACTTCTATCATCTGGACTCCACTCCCAGCGTCTCAGACTGTGAGCTTCGAACCGGAGAGCACACTCCTCAGTCGGACTGGCCCAGGTTGAGTGAGAACTGCTATAAAGCCGGAGAACGTCAAGAGACTGGATGTTCGGGGGAGACATATGGGCACTGAAATCGAATGTTGCTCCTACATGATTTTGCTTTAGACTTGATGTTTTGATCTAGCCTGAATGGCTGTAGATTATCGTGGAAAAAAATGAAATAAACCAAGAAAATAAATTATTTACAACCATCCAGAGTGCCACTTAGACAAATGCTCAGGGAGAAAACAAATACTGACCTGAAAGCAGGGTTAGTGACCACTTACCGGCTATGAACACCTTGCTAGAGTTCCCTTTATCAGAGCATTTGTCTAACAATAAGCAGGATGCTTTTCTGGCAGGAGTTCAACATGGTGTCAGTTCCGCTGTCCATTATCAATTCAATGACTTCTTCCTGTAGAGCATCCAGAGATATCTTTTGGTTTAACATCTCTCCCTCCTATCTAATTTTCCCTCCAACTCTCTCACATAAGCCAGAAATTTGAACTTCATCAGCCAGACACTTTTATCCATGGGAAGAGTACTCTTTCATTAGAGGCTAAAACTCACTCTACACAGAAACACATATACACACGCTCACGCACACCATTCTTCCACAGCAAGGCTGCCTTATGCAATTAAAGGTAATGTGTATCAAGCGTTAATTACAAAATCACTGTGCTCTTCTGAGTGATGCACAATTATCAGGCAAGCAGCACAAATGCCATCATGCCACAAGCCTGCCCTTCCTACCATGAGCTTTAACAATTTATTTTTGGGCTTTCAGTGGTCTATTAATTATGCATGCATCTCTATACATTCACCATATGCCTGAATGATTGGCTACGTGCCATATCATGAAGGTTATGGAAGTGAAGACTTGAAAGTCAAAGGCGCCCAGTCCCAAGCTTTCCTCAGAGCCATGGCCTTTATCCCACACACCTATGTTAGTACATACGATATGGCAGCAAAAGGCTTGGGCTCCAGTCACTCCAAATAGCCACCATTCTCAAGAACAAACAGATAACTTATAGGTGTTTTTACCATGGGTCATATGAACTATCTATGCCATAAATCAGGAGTTTATAATTTCAGAACCTGAAATATATCAGACTGCTGGAAAGAAATAAATACAATTAAAAGTAGAAAGAAAAATTTATGATTCTTTGAGCCCTATACTTTTAGTACCAGATGCTTTGGCACTGCTTGTTCCAGGGTATTAGAACGAGTGATACCTGAAAAAATTATTGGTGAGTTGATAGATTCCAAATACTTCTCCACTGCTGCAGGATTCTGAATCTGCAAACTCAACACGAAACTGATTTATCTTCCTGGCCTACATCTAACCTTTCAGGGATGTTTCACTATGAACTATTAGCAAATAGGTGTGTTTGGCATAGTTGGATTGGGTGTCTTCAAAGGAAACTATTATTTTAGTATCTAGGAAGTAACATCTAACACAAATGCAGGGCAACTATTTTAACAACAACAACAAAAAACCCAGGAATATTTGAGTTTTTAAATGGTTCTTGGATATCTATGATAACCTAATGCTCATACTTGATTATTATCACTTACGAATTTATTGCAACAGGTTTCGCACACACAAAATGACAGACACCTTGGTCAGTAAGGACAAGTAGGTGAAGTTCAAGGTGCTTTATTGATATTCCCTCATTAGAGGCTTTCAAACTTCAGCATGCTCAGAATCACCTGGAAAGCATGCTGAACACCCCAGCCCACACTTTCTGATTTGGTCGATCAGGGGAGGGGCTGTGATTTCACGTTTCTAACAAGGTCCCTGGTGCTGTGGATGCTGCTGGTCCATAGACCACACTTAGTCATTGCTGTGCAAGAGAAGCTCCATGTTCTCGGGGTACCATCTCTGCCATTTAGGCTGGTACCATAGTTGGCCCTCAACGATAGTTAATACATGAAGAGAACTGCTGCAAGCCATCAAAATGCCTGTACATTTTTATTACCAAAAAAAAAAAAAATTAAATTACAAAAACATTAGGCCACCTTAGAGTAAAAAATCATCTGTATTTTGGTTACAAAAAAAGTTCACAACAGGCTCAGATGCTTCCATTAAAGCTAAATATTGGTTCTGCCTTATCAACAGAATTTATGGCTGCTAGATTTTTTTAGTGTTATGTTTTTTGCATTTTTATAGGTTTTGCTACATTTGATTTTTGCTCTCCATTTAACTTATATTTCAGAAAACCTGCTTCTCTTATTACACCTGGGGAGGGGCATGGAGATTTTTTTGCAAAAACGACCAATGCCAGTATCCTTATGATAGTTTTTTCTCTTCTTTTCTTCCCATTAGAACTGTGTTTTTTGTTTGTTTGTTTGTTTTGTTTTTTCTTTTTCTTTTTCTTTTAATTTTATTTTTGCAGACAACTTATTCTAGGTAGCGTGCATGATACAAATCATTTTCCATCCCTGGAATAAGTTTTATCTGTGATCGGCAGAGGCTGCTGCTCTTCATGAAGTTATACATGAAGTCCTTTACATGTATAACTTCATTTATTGCTTACAATAAACTTTTAAATGCAGCTGTTATTTTGAAGCACTTTTATTTCCAATAAGAAACATCGCCACTGCTGAGGACACAGAAGGAGGAAGTAGACGTTGGAATGCTGTATTTGCTGTCCCCTGGCTTAATCCGATTTTATTTTATAGAGGATAATAATAAAGCAATTTTTCTATAATTGCAAAGTTGGATATATGGAATTAGGGAAAGCAAACTATGACATACATAAATTAGAAAAAAAAATGGGAAAAAATAATCAGTGAGTAGAGTTGGATTTAAAATCTACATCTTGGGTTTCCTAAAACTGCCTTACATTTCCCCTAATTGCTTCACTTAGTATGTTCAGAGAAGTATTTTTTTATTCATCACTTACAAATGGAAATCATACTCTTTTTAATGCTAAGTAATTCTTTAAATGTCCTGGTGCAGGTAGAGAAATGAGAGTCGAGCCAAATTCAGTGGAGGCTGGTCCTTACCCACGCCACCTCACACGAAATACAGCAGAGGCTGGGGCTCTCCAAGCCAGAAATGGGTCCAGGGACATTAACTCAAGACATGATCTCTGGGCAGATTACTGTAGAGAGGTATTCCTACCCTTCGTCCTCCACCTCCTTAGTCCTCTGGTCATGCTGATGATGTTGAACAGGAGATGACACGCTTCAGGGCGAACACGAAAGTGAGAAATGGCAGCCTGGGAGCTTTATGTCAGGCAGGGGTGTTTTTTTCTTTTTCTTTTTTTTTTTTTAGTCATGGGAGGTGTGTGGTAGGCAAAATACTGAAGATGACCCCGTCAGATTGCTGCCCCCTAATTATTCAACCAGATGCTAATCTGGGCACTGCCGTGAAGGGACTTTGCAGATGAGATTAAGGTTATGGAATTCAGATGGCAGGTTCTAACTGAGCAGAAGCACGTGACCCTGAAAAGCAGAGAACTGCATCCGGCTGAAGGGAAATGAAGAGATAGATGTGGCAGAAGGGGGAGGCAGGGATTAGAAGTCCTTCTGGGAGAAAGAAGGTCACTCGCCAAGGAATCCAGCGAACTCTGGAAGCTGAGAATGACTCGCAGCCAACAGCCAGCGAAGACACAGAGACCTCAGTCCTATGGCTGCAGGGGATTGAATCCAGTAAACCACCTGAGCGAGCTCGGAAGCAGACTGTTCACAGAACCACCGGTAAGGTCCCGGCCAACTGACAACTGGAGTTCGGCCTTGTGAAACTGGGAGCGGACAAACTGGCTGAGCCAACCAACCTCAACTCCTGACCAACAGAAACGTGAGATAATAAATGAGCTGCCTTCTGCGGCTAAGTCTGTGATAATTGGCTCCAGCAATGTAGCAAGCTGACACTAGAGGACTGAGCATGTACAAAGGCTGTGTCAGGCCCATCTCCTTCGGCTCTCGTGACATCCCACACATCCTTCATATTTAATAATTCTCTTAGCACAAGAATCACATTCTGCTCATCTTTATATCTATGCCTGCTTCAGCCTTTGGTACCGGTTAGTGATATAATAGATTTATGTAATAAGCACTTAAGTTTTGCTACTTAAAATATATTAACACTTAATGTTACTTAATATATATTATTTTAAATCTCCTATTATCCCCTTTGGGCAGGTTATTATTATCATCCTCATTTTACAGATGAGGGAACTGGGGCATGGAGAGTTTATCATTTGCTCAGTTCACACAGCTGGTAAGTGGCAGAGGCAAGGTTTGCATCCAGCAGGTTAGCTGCAGGGCCCATGTGCAAACTACTACATCACGTTGCTATGTGATAAGTGAATATATAGATACTTATGAGCAGGAGGGTTCTTTGGCATTTGCCCCTGTTTATATTCCCCCTATCTGTTTAGCAGATCACTCATCACCTGCCAGCAATGCAAAACCTCCAAAATTTAGCCCGAGAATCTGCCACAAATAATAAGCAAGCATTTATACCATAGATGTGTCTTTGCAATATTAACTTTTGGATTATTTTAACTCTCTCCAACGTGCAGAGTGAGTTACCTTGCCCCTGGCCTCCCTAGGCATGAGAGGGAGTTGGGGAGCATGAGAGGGAATTGGGGAGCCTGTCCTGTCTCTTGGGAGGAGGCGCTGTGCCTTTTACGCACTGATGACAGGTATACGATGCAGTCAGTGATGGAAATGAGTCAACTCGGACACAGAAAATTGATGCTGCTTGCAACTGCATGATACATTTGAGGTATGTTTTCTTGTCCCAATGTGTTTTTCCTTTCTGCCATCAGAGCAGCTTCTCTGTCATCACTGCTTAGGAGGAAGTATTTATATGGGCAGAAAACACAAGCACAAAAGTTTCCCGGGAAGAATTACTGATGTCTGTTTTCTAAGCCCTTATATAATATCGGGAAGGATTTAAGAAAGAGAAAAGAAAAAAGAAATTTCATGGGAAGAACAGAAATGAACGAAAATAGCAGAAGGTGAGCAGGTTTTTCTCTGCTCTGAATTATGGGGAGAAACAGATCTGGGTCTGAGCATCAGACGCTGAAATGAAGAAGGTGAAGTACCTGATGAGGAGGGGCTATGGGGGTCCTTGGGAGATGCATCAGCCAACCCTCTCACGGATGCTTGGCCTCCAGGTGTGCCACAGGTACAGGGGAGGGTACTTCACCTGAATGCACACCGTAGGCAGTGACAGACTAGTAATTCTATATTTAAATTTTTGAGGAACCACTATGCTGTTTTCCACAGAGGCTATACCATTTTACATTTATTTTCATTTGTATCATGATTTTTGCTTTCCCACTTGACTGTAAGTGCCATTTAAGACCAAATCTCTAAAACTAATTCACAATGACAGGTGTTTAGAAGCCATAGTACCATTCGTTGACTACATAAGTAAATAAATGTCATCTATAAAATATGGCCTGTCTGACAAAAGTGGAGGCATTAAACTTCTTGATTTCAAACTATATTAAAAAGCTATAGTAATCAAAGCATAAAAATTGACACATAGACCAATGGAACAGAATCGAGAACCTAGAAATAAACCCATGCATATACAGTTAACTAATATTTTACAAGGAGGCCAAGAATACTCAATCGAGAAAGGATGGTCCCTTCAATAAATGATGTTGGGAAAATGCTATTCATATGCAAAAGCATTAAATTGGACCGTTATAGCACTCACAAAAATTAACTCAAAATAGATTAAAAACTTTAATGTAATATCTTAGACTGTAAAACTTCTAGAATGACATATAGGGAGAAAGCTCCTTGACATTGGATATGACACCAAAAGCACAAGCAAACAAAATAAAAAATTAACAAGTGGGATTTCATCAAAGTAAAAAGCTTCTGCCTAGCAAAAAACACCCCTAAAACAAAAAAACCACAACTCACAAAATGAAAAGGCAACCCATAAAATAGAAGAAAATATTTTAAAACCATATCACCGATAATGAATTAAATCCAAAATATATTAGTAACTTATACAACTCAATAGCAATAAAGACAACAAAAGAAACCCCAAATAATCTAATTAAAAAATGGGCGAGGGACTTAGATATTTTTTTCCAAAGAAGACATGAATATGGCCACCAGGTACGTGGAAAGGGGTGTGACATCACTAATCATCAGGGAAATGCACTTCAAAACCACAAGGAGACCTGACCTCACACCTGTTGGAACGGCTATGATCAAAAAGATGAGATAGTGAGTGTCGGTGATGCTGCGGAGGAAAGGGAACACTTGTGCACTGTTGGTGGGAACATTTGGAAGTTTCTCAAAAAACGAAAACAGAATTACAATACGATCCAGCAATTGTCTAAAGGAAATAAAATCACTATCTCAAAGGGCTATCTGCACCCCCATGTCCACTGCAGCATTTTGCACAATAGCCAAGGCATAGAAACAGTCTAAGTGTCCACTGAAGGATGAATGCATGAAGACAGTGTGGTATATATATATATAATGGACTATTATTCAGCCATAAAAAGAAAAAAATTCTACCATCACGATGATATAGATGACTCTGGAGGTCATCAGTCTAAGTCAAATAAGTCAGACAAGAAAGATAAATACTGTATGATCTCATATTTATGTGAATTCTAAAAAGGCTGAATGCATAGAAATGAAGCAGTTGCCATTTTCCAGGGGCTGGAGCGGGGAAGAAATGGGGAGAGTTTGGTCAAAGAGTACAAACGTCCAGTTATAATGTGAATAAGTTCTGGGGATCTGATGTATAGCACAGTGACTGTAGTTAATGACACCGTATGGTATATTTGAAAGTCATTAAAAGGGTAGCTCTTAAATGTTCTCACCACACAAGAGGTAATTATGTTAAATAATGTTATTTAGGAAATCATTTCACTACATACATATATCAAAACATCACATTGTACATACTAAACTTACAACATGTTACACATCATTTGTATTTCAATTGAAAATGTTGAAAAAAGTTGAAAAAATATCTGACTTGACCGGTTATAAGTATTTTTTGTTTGTTTTTATTTTAATTCTCAAGATTTTACTCAGCTGTTTGTTGAAGAGAAGTCTAGTATGAAAGCAGTCAAATCTGTGTTTATTAAAATAAGCTTGTTTTTTTTCCCTGCCTTAATACTTGTAGGGTTATTCTTTATGCTTTTAAATTAAAACTTTTGCAAGCCTGTGTCAGGGGAGGGGATTGCTATTTTCTAAATGTGTCTCAGAGATGGTTTCAACTCCTTTTTGCTTAGTTGGCCCTTTTTTAAATTGAAGTTTTCAGTTATGGCTTCATCCAATTATTCTGTTTTATTTTAGAAAGAATTCTTCCAAATATGAGGTTCAAACTATTATCCTTTATTACTCTCGGTTGAAGTGTTATTTACATTTTAATTAATCTGTATTAATTTTTGTGTCATGTCTGAGATATCGTGATGGATTAAACTAAATCTGTGATTAAAAAAATATCTTTGGGTAGATGTACCTCGAATCTCTATCTCCAGGTCTGTCTGGCTGACCTTTCTAAAACAGACACCGTGGTTTCTCTTATTTGCCAACATTCTTTTCCTCCTTCTATTCACTTAGCTTCTCAACGATGAAATTTATCCTTGATTCCTGTCTTTCTTTCACACCCGACATCCGACCCTCAGCAGATCCTTGTGTTTTTTGGAAAAACATGCTCTAGAATCCACTCACTTCCCTGTCTTGACCACACTGAGGACCAAGAGGAAAAGACAAAAAGAAATGCAGAGACTTCTGTATTGACCATTATTTTGCCAAAACTTTCTTTGAGGCCTTGAAATAAAAATTAGAGGCCTAACCTCAGGGAGCTCATTCCCCGGTTCACTCGGAGACCACAACTGAAGAAATTGACTATCTTGTCTATATCACCTTCTTCAATTTCTCCATTTCATTCTCCCTTATTTCCTCTCTCCTACCTTCTCATTTTCCCATTCGTTCTTAATTTATCCTGCTTTTATGTTATCTTTTAGTTTATGACTTGAATTTTTGATAAAATGAATATTTACCTAGATCACATAATTTTACATCTTTCTGACTACTTAAGTCCAGCGTTCAGAAGTCTAAATGACGTTATCCTGTGCATGGTCCAACAAGCCTGTATTTGGTTAGCTATAAACTGCTTCCTTTACGTGTATTGCTTCCAAAGAAATTTTCCTAAACTTAGGTAAAATAAGCAAAGAAGGACCCCTTCAGTGACCAATAGACTGTCACAGACTCCTGTACTGATACTTTCTTTTCCTTTTACAGGGTAGGATATGATCCAGGTATGAAAAGTAACCACTGCCAAAGTGGACTAATGAGTATATTAGTATTTATAAGGTGATCATTGAAGCACTAACTCTAACTTGAATGATAACGCTAGGGGCAGACTTGCCACTGTATCATGTCCACGCTTAGACTTGGCCTCTGTAGAAAACACTGCCCAAACCAACTCCCTCTTCATCTGAACATGATGGAAAACGAACTTTGCTAATCACTGCCGGAACATGGTCTTGAATTGGTCGCGCTGTGGGGAGACAGTCTTGCGTTTACATATTACCATTGTTTTTCAATACCCAGGACATAAAAGAGAGAGAGAGAGAGAGAATTAGAGAAATACACACTTCACGTTCACTGTAGCATGCTTGTTGGAAATCCTCGTCTCAGAAAATGTTTCAAATAATGAAGAAAAGTGAGGCTTTGATGATATAAGGCAATTCATTTTAGAAATACATGACGGAAGTGTTAAAATAACTTGGAGTGTTATTTAATTATTGGTCCACTTAAATTATGTATTACAATAATAGCTGTTGCATGTAGCATCGTTATTTTAAATTACTGGTAGTATAAACACATTTTTATGGCTCTATAGAGAAGTAAATTCCTTGTATTAGGGGTTATTAAAACTAGTATTATCCTGTTCTTATATATTTTTAAACTGCATTGGAAAACAACTGTAGTTGTGTATATTTATTCAAAGCAATCATATACATTTTATTGTATTTGATTATAAATTCTTTCTTGGGCAGTTATTTTGATAAGACTCCAGGGCATCTGAGATCCAGCATACTGCCTTTAGTATATATTACTCATCGTTAAAATCAAAATGATGATTTGTCATTTGTCGTAGTTGTGAAAATTAAATGCTTACAAATACATAGAGTGTCCAACAGTGCTTGGAACATAGAGATTGCTAACAAATATTGCCTTATCATCATCATTATTATTACTATTATTAGTAGTACATTCTACATTAGTATTTTTATACTTCGACTTTTAAATTTTTTTTCTCTAGTCTGTAACTACATTTCACTCAAAGCTACTTTAAGACAGAGATCATTTATTTTGTTATTTTTACCTGGTACTTAGGACTGTGCTGAGCACACCGAATGGGTTCAGTTTAATTCAGTTCATCAGTCGGTCATAAAATAGTAGGTTTAACCATGGTGTGTTTAAAACAAAGCCTAAGCTTCATGAGGCAGTCCCAGGCTGCAATGTCTTCTCTCTTGTTTTGCCAGTGTGATCGGCTGATTAAAGCGGGCAGAGTAAGGGAACATGGAAAAAGCCATGTCCTGACCTTTCTAACATCTCCGTTCCCCTTCCAACTTGACCTTCCACTCCGTTTAACTGTCTCACAGCCCCAGGGCTCTGTTACTGACACTCGCTTTTCTGTTTCTCTCCCCGGCCTGCGGTCAGGTTCTGGAAATGCGCTCATATTCGTACTTTCTAAATCGAGAGTCATTGTAACTTGACAATTACAAGAATAACAGAATGGCAGAGAGGGTTTCTTCTTCATCACCCTTTTCCTTCAGGGTCTGGGAAAGTACCACGTGTAATAGAAGAATATAGATAAATACCCACAGAATATTAATTTAGGTAGTGTGAATGTTGTATGGTGTGGGTGTTACAATAATGGTAATGATAATGTATATTAATTATTAATCATTTGCCAGGCATTTTGAGATATATTATGCATATTATCTAGTTCGTTCTCATAATAACACCATGTAAGATGGATATTAATATTCAGTTCAGAGAGGTTAAATCACTTGCCTAGAGTCATATGACTAATTAAGAGGCAGAGTTGGGGTTTAGAGCACAAGCCATTTTAATTCCAAAGTTCATTTTCTTTTCACGCTGCAGTGTTACACGTCTATTTTGGGTTGTTATTTGCTTTGATATTTTCACACCTTTGTATGTCTTTAATTTGATCACTTTAATTGTAATTCCAATCACATACTTGGCTCCTGATTTTAACTTCATTTTATTTTATTTTTTAAATTAAGACCACATTTTTAGAGCAGTTTGAGGTACACAGCAAAACGGAAGAGAAGGTACATAGATTTCCCAAATGCCCCGCCCCCACACAGGCATGGCCTCCTCTGCCATCGAGCTCCGTCCTAGAGCGATGCATCAGTCACACTGACACATCGTGGTCACCTGAAGTCCATAGATCACATGAAATGTGCTTATTTTGAAATTCAGAAAAATAGGTTGTGCTCTTCTTTCCCCTTACCTACCTATCATCTATCATCTATCTATCGATCGATCGATCGATCGATCATCTATCATCTCTCTACCTACCTATCATCTATCTATCTATCTATTTATCTATCTCATCTATCGATCAGTCATCACCATCTATCTATAATTTCCTTTATGTTGATGAACACGCCTCTTCATTTCTAAAACTAACTTTTCAGTTTCTACCTTTGTCTATATCTGGCCTTACCAGCTTCTGGACTTCCTTCTCTAAAAACGAGGGCCATCCCAGGTGCCTTTGTGAGAGTACGTCTCCTCTGTATTAATGCACGGCGCTTCTGACCCTTCTACCTTAGAGGATGCGAGTGGCGTCACGTGAATGCTGCCCTTGATTTTAACCCAGATTTGATTGTTCTTAGGAAATTCAACTGTGTCAGAAAAATCCTCAGTCCACATCTTACTTTCCAAATTCCAACTCAGACTTTCTACAAGACACCTCCAGACAAAGGTCCCAAATTCAACTTACGCTATTTCTCCCATTTTCTAAATCAGGTAATATCGCTCTTTCCAGGAACTTTTAAGTCATCTTGCCTTTTATTTCTTCTTCAGATGCACTATTTGATCTGTCACCAAAACCAGATAATTTGCTTTTAAAATGTCTCCATCTTTTCCTCAAATTCCATGGTCTTTTATCTAACTCAAGATTTTATCACAGTTTGGAAATATCCTTTTAAAAACATCCAAATTCGTGCCTCTGGCTCCTTGTTTTTATTTTCCAGCTGTGATCTACTTGTTCTGCTGCTCACATCCAGCTCCAGCTTCTCGATCCCATTTCATCTCGATCTTCCCTTCATTCTCCCCCGACCTTACTCTTTCTACACTTGACTT
>NW_006436810.1:10467827-10503738 GCF_000325575.1 Pteropus alecto
CTATTAAGCTCATATTTTTTCTTTGATGTTGTCATGTTCATCTTTTTTCTACGTCTGTTGAAATTGTCAGTCATTCTTCAGCATTTATGTCTAATATCACTTCAGTAAATTATTTCTGGATCCTTCAAGTAGAATTCAAATTTCTCTCCACCATGATCCCATAGTAATTTGCATAGAGACTGTAATATTCTAGCGATGTTTCGTTACCATTTTATTTGCAAACTCAGAATGTAAGCTCAACTCTGATGCTCACTTAGGAAAAATCACAGGCTTTAAGTGTGTTTAAATTCTACCTGTACAATAATAATAATGCAAACTGTTTTTGTTCATTGACTTACTTTTATTGAAGAAAAAATTTCCAGTTATAAGAAGAATATGCTCTGGGGATCTAATAATATATGATGGCTCTAGTTGACAACATTTTATATTTGAAATTTACTGTATTTTGTACTTGAAAGTTACTAAAAGAGTAGATCTTAAATGTTTTCACCAAAACAACAACAGCAACAGAATGGTAATTCTGTCAGGTGATGGAGGTGTCGACTAACCTTATTGTAGTAATCATTTTGAAAAATATACATGTATCAAATCATCATATCGTACATTGTAAAGTTACACAATGTTATATGTCAATCGTATCTCAATAAAGCTGGAAAAAATAAAAATTAAATGTGGCTATAGCTGACAACATTTTATATTTGAAATTTACTGTATTTTATACATGTATCAAATCATCATATTGTACATCATAAAGTTACACAATGTTATATGTCAATTGTATCTCAATAAAGCTGGAAAAAATAAAAATTAAAAAACACATGTAAAAATAAATTTAATTCTGAGACAGATATTAGATTAGGTTGTTTGTATTAAACATGTAATGCATAAGTTTGAAGTAAAAAGATCAATAGATTAGAATATTGTAGACTATCGTGCTTTCTGACTTGATCAGAAGACAAAGTTTTAAGTCTTATCTTTCATGATAATGATAGCTATAGCTTATTAAATGCTAAACAGCTATTTTAATTCACTTTCTCATTTAATCCTATAAAAATCCTATGAGGTAGGTGCTGTCATTATCCTCCTTTTATAGACAAGGTGTATAAAGTCTATATAACTTGCCCAAGATCACCCAAGAGCTGTAAGTGATGCAGAACCTTAAGCTCAGGTTGACCTCAAAGGCCATGTTCATAGCAGCACTGTGTTCTTCTTACTCTGACTTAAGTTTTCGTTTCTCTGAGAGTGCTTGATAGCCTTCTGATTTTCTATATACCTCGCTTACCTTAGTTTTACATAATAGAAGGCAATTAAAGACGAAAACCAAAAAACAGATCGCAGGAAGTGTCACATTTGTAAATTGGCTCTTTTACAAAAAGTGAAGCTAATTAGAGTTTCACAGGATGAAACTTGAAATAGTGTTAGAGATGATGGTTAGGCTTCCGGTTTATCCCACCATCTACTGCAATTCGTCATGCAATAGAAATGTCACCACAGACTGTGGTGGCTGAAAGGGCCATAGATGTCATATCATCCAGGCCCCTAATTTTATAGAAGAGGAAATTGAGGCCCACAGAGGTTAAGTGACTTGCCTAAGTGACTTACTTGCAATGAAGGAGAGCAAGAAAAATTACTGTTGCAAATATGTAATATTTTAGGTTTCTTATGGGTTTTTGTGGGAATGTAACTATTGTTTATGTCATTGCCTTTGCAGAAAAGAATGTGGTAAGAAGTTCGAGAAACCCACTATAACCTCATTCCCTCATAAGGGAATAAAATAAGGAGTTGAGGCAAGATCAGAACAGTGTGCAGAAAAGAAACAGGGAGGTTTGGGAATGTATGATTACGAGCGACTAATACGCCACAGCTAGTGTTAAGAACATTGATTTTTTTCAGTGACTGGGTAAGTGAATTTTCTTAAAAAGTGGCCTGAACTCGACACAGTTCTTGGAAAAGCAATAGCCCTTTGCACAAAATACATGTCTTTTCGACATGGAGTTCCTATGAACATTCTAGACTTCTTGTAGCAAGATAAAATATAAGTTCGAATTAATTTATTAACCCATATTTAAGAATAACTTACAGCGAGTGCTTACCATGTACAGGGTACATCAAGGCACACGTGCATCTGGATGTATATCATACCATATAGTCCATTTTTGGTATCTAAGTTTTCATACAATGCCCTGTTAATTTAAACCATCGTTTATAATTTCATATGCATTTTTCCCTAGAACAAATGTATTTTTAGCTAAGGAACAAGGAAATTAATTGTTTAGGCGCTTGCTGCTCTTAGCACTTAGACAGCATTAATGGGAGGAAGGATAGAACCACAGGAGAGCAAAAGCACCAGGGCACATCCAGCCATGCAGGTTGATGCGGTGAGTGTTCGTAATCCAAAGAAGGATGTGAATGGCCCAAAGGAGCCTGCCTGGCCCCGACCTCTCCTCCCGCAAAGCCATAAGCAGGAAGAGCTCTCTTACTGCCTCTGCAGCATCTGTAATCGACTGCCTCCCCTGCTGCAGGTAATGGCTCGCCCATGCAATTACCTTCTTTTGTCTTCTCAGAGTTCAAGATAAATTACTTCAACCCCTTTGCAAAGGACATTTGAAGCTTAAGTTATTTTTAGGGAGAAATAATATTTTTTTTCATGTACGATGCAGAAGCTGTTGCTCCTCAGGCAGCCGAGAGAAAATGAAAGGCGCTTCAAGTCATTTTAAAAGGCAGATTCTGATGTTTAGCTGGAGATCAAAGAGAAACTCAGGAAGGGAGGGGAAGTAAAGCACAGACCAGAACACGCAGCACCGTGTCCTTTGAAGGCTCTGCCTTATGTTTCTGATCTTTGAACTCGGCAACTTATTTTGTGAGGATGAGCCGAATCCTTTGCAATCGTGAAGCTAATAACCAGAAAGCTGGAGTGGTCTGTACCAACCTTCCAAACGAGAAAGAAGCCTATGCTCTTGAACGTGATTAATGCAGACACACTTATTTACACCTATAAACACACCGAAGCAGACTAAGACACTTCCTGGTACCTATGAAGTCAAAATCACGGCTTTTGTAGGAACATCTTGCAATTAATTCTGAAGCTCCCATGTCTTTTTGGTAAGCATTATATTTGAACACTCAACTCTGGACTCCGGTGGCCTGGATTTCACTTCCGATATCTCTATTTATTGTGAAAGGTTGGGAAACTTATTTAAGTTCTCTGTGATGAAATTTACTCATGGATGTAATAAAAAGGTAAATAGGATTAGGGCTGATTTTGAAAGGTGGTTGTGAGGATTAATTGAGAAGTGCCTGCTATATTATAAGTTCTCAATAAATATTAGGCATTATTATTCACATTCAGCAGCAAGACGATTTTTTGAATGATTCTATTTTTCAATAGTATTACAGACAAAGCTGTTCAACAGTTATTTCATTACCAAGCACACTCAGCTGAATATACAGTTTAAACTCTAATTCCACACTAAATTACTTACAAGTGGTGGTTTACATCTAACAGATGTAACTGAGAATCTTGACATGCCACGGACGACTTTTGTTACTGAAAGGAAACTGATTCCTCCCCTCACTGCTCTCGAATTTGAAGAGGTGAGAAAGACACACACACACACACACACACACACATGCATACACACGCGTGCACACGTACACAGTTTTGGTATAGAGGCAGCTTACCTGTGGGTTCGCCCTTATTCCCCATCCATCATTGAGATCACTGTAAGGTTTCTGAGCACCTGGTATTGATCTCAATTACACCCCGACCGTTTCCTAAATTTATCCTACCCGAAGTGATACCGACTGGAAATCCATCACATTTTATTGCCTCGACTATCAAGGCACCAAAAAGATACAATTTCAAAGCAATGCGCACGATGTCAGGGATTTCATAGTGCAATTTTATTCCATGGGAAAAGAAATGACGGGGAAAACGAGCACATATTTTAATCCTTCTCATCTTCATCTTTACCTTTGCCTTGGTCGACATGTCTTTATCTGCTAATATGTTAAGGCACAATTTTTCTTCTTTATTCTTTAAGTGGCTCTGCTAACACAATAGACGCTGATGAGTTTCTTAAAAAATATGTTAAGTTTTAAAGAAAAAGGAAGGATTTGGGACTCTGGTCATAACCAAGTATTAATAGCGAAGAATGGTATTTTCACTGTGTTTTTAAGTATTTGAATCAATATTGATTGAAACTTATAATTTTGGGATAATCATATGACTTATTCAATTTGTGTCCAATTTGTTAAACCTGTTTTGGTGAGAATATTTGATATATTTTCATAGCAACTTTCAATGTTGCATTGAATTTTGGACTTCGATTTGGATGGAAGTTTAAACTTCATATATCGTCATAGTAATAAGTGATTCAAAAATCTCAAAATACATTTGATTAATATTTCCTATAAAATAATCTTAGAAATTCTATAATAAATTTTGATTTTTGTCTTTTAAGTTTTGTACTAAATGAATGGTTTAATGAGCCATGTTAAAATTATTTTCAAGTGAACTAGATTTGACTAAAATTTGTTCTATTCATATAGATTCTCTGTTTTTTAACTTATATGTGACTTTTAGTTATGTGCATAAATCACATTCGATCTCAGATGATGATTTTTTACTATTGTAGATACACAAAATAATGTGCTAGGAGTCTGACAGCATTTCCGGGAGAGGCAGTCTAGTAATATTTTGGTCAATGGTGACATTACTGAAATAACAGAATAGTTTCTGAAGGTGACTATTGTGTTAAAGGGGGCAAAAGTCACTTCAGCATATACGTTTTGGAAGAGCTGTTAAAAATATCTGTGTCAGTGCACCTAGACCTTTCAGGCTCCCTTTAAAACATAACGATCTTTCTCTAAAATAAGGTAGACCTCTGAGTTCAAACAAAAAGTGAAATTATTATTGTCCAGACACTAAATTGTTACTGAAAACGGTACTTCCACTAACGGTCCAAGATATAAACATTTTCTTTGAGTTTTTAGTTCCAAACAGACAAAATGTTTGCTCTGTGCCAAAATATCAAGGACACTGTCTTAGGGGCTTTTTCTGGGAAGGAGACACATTAATTCTTTTGGGAAATCAACTTGTAGTTTCCAAACTTCCTTCTTCCTTCCGTAAGCTCTAATAGCACCCTATATAAACCTCGGTTTTGACACTTATCTCAAAGTATTTAAATCATGTGTTTAGCTTTCTGCCCCTCCCACCAACCCTGGTACTTTTTAGAACACAGATCATATCTTATTTATTGTACTATCTGCAGGGTCTTATCCAATGCTCAGCCCATAGCATATCCTTCATAAATACTTAATAAATGAATGAATCAATGATTCACTGAGAGCAAGCTATTTGAGCTAATTTATTTTTATCTTCAAAGAATAGAATGCAATAAAAATATATCACAGATAGAATATGGAGCACAGAATGCTAGTATTTACTTGGTCATAAATGTATATGCTACTAAATTCTTTGAAATTAAAAGATCCACATTTGTGATAAAAAGTGGCCCATCCTTGAGATGAAGCAATTTGCGCTACGGCTCTCAGGAACTTTGAGAGAGAAAATAAAATTATATAAAAATTTTAAGGACTTCTGATTTTGGTTTTGATATATAAAAAGTTTGGAAGTCATCATGCCTATTCTTAAAACAAATAAAAGGTAAAAAAGAAAAACCCCTGAAAAAACAATGGCTTTTCTTATTCTTTCAGGGAACTTAGGTTTCAAGGCAAGATATCTCCTCAAAATCTGGAGAGACAGGTGGACATAGAAAGTCAAAGTCGAGATCTGTCAGGAGCTGAGTGTGGACTGGCTTGAGGTGAGACACTTGAGCAAGAGCTGACATCTTGGGGAGCCCACACAGTTCTATGGTTTTGACACCAGGAAACCTCCCAGGTTCTAATGGTAAAGATCCCTGTAATGTCCCCTCACGGACAGAGGATGGGGAGGAGTAGGAAAGAAGTCACTGTAAAATATACCCTAAGTTCTCCTTTCTAGGGGGGAAAGAAAGCACACTTCCCACTCTAGACACATCTAGCTTTCCCGTGTCACCTGAGAGAAAAAGTCTAGCACTAGAGAAACACTGAGGTTAAGGTGAGAGAGACACAGGCCCTCTGAAACTACAGTTTAATCGTTACATTGCGGAAGTCACCTGCTCTCTTACACGCTACTGCCAAACAAACAAGGCTCAGGTGTGATAAGTGCATCACAGAGAGACAGACTCCACTCGAGGAGCAGTCCTTAGAGAAACCCAAGTTAACAGGAAGGAAGGACATTTACACTACAGGAATTTGAAACTTCTGACACAGCTCCAGCAAACATTAAACACAGCCCAATTGTTAGCCAGATAGACACAGATTTTTACGCTAAAGGTCTATTTACCTCAGTTAAGACACGATACAAAATGATCAGCTTTCAACAATAACAAAAAATTTACAAAGAATGACAAAAGCAAAGAAAAAAAATACTCTGAAGAGGAAAATAACCAACATAAGAAGCAGACTCAGATATGACAGAGAATTGGAATTATCAGACAGAAAATTTAAAATAATTATAATTAATATGTTAAAAGAGCTGTATTGGAAAAAGTATACAACAAAAAGAGATATGTAATAAAAAGGGGAGATGTGTAATACAAGCAGAAAAATGGAAACTTTAAAAATCAAAGAGAAATGCTATAAATAAAACACACTATAACAAAAAATGAATAATGTCTTCATGGGTGTATCAGTAGACTCAGTAAGACCAAGGAAAGAATCAGTGAGCTTAAAAATATATAAACAGATATGTCTTACCCGAAATACAAAGAACAATAAATTAAAAAAACAGAATAGAATATATACAGAAACTTCAATTTCAAAAGGTATAACATATGTTTAACTGGACTGCCGGAAAGGGAGTAAAAATAGAACAGATAAGAAAAAATTGTTTGAAGTAATAATAGCTGAGATTACTCCAAAATCAATGACAGACAACAAACAAGAGATCTAGGAATCTCCGGGATCACCAAGTAGACTAATACCAAAAGCTATTCCTAGGCTATTGTATTCAAACAATAAAAAAAGCTATTGTATTCAAACCACAGGAAACCAAAGACAAAGACAATATATTAAAAGAAGTCAGAGGAAAAAAATGCCTTATAGTAGAAAAAGTCTAAGAATTACACAGGACTTCTTATCAGAAACCATACAAGCAAAAACAAAAAACAAACAAACAAACAAAAAAACAACAAAAAAAACGAACCATGGAGAGAAATATTTAATACATTGAAACAACAAAATAAATACCAACCCGGAATTATTTATATGGTGAGACAATTTGTCAAAGTTAAAGAGAAATGAAGACTTCTCAGAAAAACAAAATCTGAGAGAACTCATCACTGATAGACCTGCTGGGCAAGAAATCTTAAAATAAATTTTTGAGGGAGAAAAAAAATGATACAGATAGAAACACAGATTTATAGAAGAAAGTGTGTCAAAGAAACAGTAAATGATGGCATAAAAACATTTTAATTTTCATCTTAATTGATGTAAAGAATAACTAATTAAAGTAATAGTAACAATATATTAGGTGACAAAAGCATAATGGATGAGCGAAATAAATGACAGTAATGTCATAAGGAATAGGAGGAAAACTCAGGAATACTATTACAGGGTACCTGCATTATCCTAGTACTGATATAGTGTTATAGAAAAGTAGAGGTATCTTAGTTTAAAATGTATATTGGAAACTGAAGGGTGACAACTAAAAACATTTTTTAAAGTATAAGTCATATGCCAAAAGAGCAGTTAAAATGGAAACATATAGTGCTCAGCTAAAACCACAGAAAGCAGAAAAAAAGGGGGAAAGAGAGAAGAGAAAACTGCTACAAATACAGTTGATACTAATCCAACTATATCAATAATCATTTTAATTGTGAATAGTATAAATACATCAGTTAAAGGACTGAGATTATCAGAATGAATAAAAACAAAACAAAACAAAATAAAGCAAGACCCAAATATATAGTGTCTACAAGAAACCTACTTTAAATATAAAACTCGAATAAGTAACAGTATGAAGAAATCTATCTATACAATGCTTACACTGATCCAAAGAAAGCTAGAATATCTGTATTAAGACAAAGTAGACTAGAAACATGGAAAATTTTCAAGGATAACATGGATATTACCTAATTATAAAGGGGTAAATATTCTGAGAAAGCAAAATAATTCTAAATGTGTATGCACCTATTAAGAAAACTGAAAGGAGAAATAGAAAAATTCATTCTTTCAGCTGGAAAATTCAACATACCTCTCTTGGTAATCAATAGATTAAGCAAACAGAAAATCAAAAAGAATAAAGTTGATTCGAAGAGCACTATCAATCATCTTGATTTGGTTTACATAAAATATTCCACCAAAAATCAACAGCATACATATTCTTTTCAAGATCACCAGGGACATTCAGCAAATTAGGCTGCATAACACACACCTTAACAAATTTAAGAATAAAAATCACAAGATCTATGTTCTCAAACATAGTATAACTAAACTAGAAATCAAAACAGAAAGTTAGTTGGAAGATCCTTATATCAGAAAATTACATAATATATTTCTAATGAATATGAGGGTCAAAGAAGTCTTAGAGAAATAAAAAATAATTTGAACTAAATAAAAATTAAAATACAACTATGAGTTTTGAGATGCTGTTAAAGCAGTGTTTAGAGAGAAATTCATAGTGTTAAATGCATGCATTGAAAAATAATAAAAATCTAAAATCTATGACCTAAGCTTCTACTTTGGGAAACCGAGAAAGAAGAGAAATTTAAGTATAAATAAACAGAAAAGAAATAATAAAAATTAGAGCAAAAATTAATGAAATTGAAAGCAGGAAACAACAGAGAAAATCAATGAAATCAAAAGTTGCTTCTTTAAAAAGATCAATAAAGTTGATAACTCTCTAGTCAGACTAATGAAAAAGTAAATGATACTAACATCAGAACTAAAATAGGGTCATCACTACTGACTTCATGGACATTAAAGAAATAATAAAAAAAAATACTACTACCAACTCTATGTCCTCAAAATTTGATAACTTAGATGAAATGGAGAAATTCCTTGAAAGATGCTAATGACTAAAAGTCACACAAGGAGAAATAAATACTCAAAGTAAGCCTATATCTTTGAAGAAATTGAATCAAGAATGCCCTCTGTAAACACGAGCTTATAGTATCTGAGAAATAGTGAGGAGGCCAGTGAAGCTGGAGTGGAGTGAGCAAGGGCAGGTTCATATGAAGTGAAATAAGTAGAATTTCCAGGGACAGGATCACATGCAACATCTTTTAAATCATAGCAGGTATTTCTTCCTATTGAGATGGGAAGCCACGGGGGACGTGAGCAGAAGAGGGACATGATCTGACTTACGATGCTGGCTGCTGTGTGAAGAACAGGCCGTAGGGAGGGGAAGAGGACTAGCAAGCGTAGAAGAAGGAAAACACATCAAAAAGTTATTGCGATTTGGGCTGAAGATAATGACTATTTAGGCTGTAACGTTAGTGTTGAGGAAGTGGAAAGTGGTTATGTCAGGATATATTTTGAGGTGAAGGCGACAGTGCTTGCTGATGGGTAAGATGTGGGCATCAAAGATGATGCAAGGATTTATGTATTGAATATATGACTTTGTCTACATATCAGTAAATCTGAACATTTAATCTCTAGTGCAGCAGTAATAAATACATCGATGATCATAAATCATTTAGCTGTGGAGAATGGGGATGCATTTGTAGTGTCCGCCACTGCAACCCCATATCTGAAGATAGTACCTAGGACGGTGTGAACATTATAAAAATGGTTAAAGAAATTAATGAAAATCAGTGATAAGGGAATATTCTTCAAATTTGGGTTGAATATCATATAATACAAATTAAAGGGGCTTGATTTGAAGTTTGGAGGCATTGTGTGAAAAATAATTTACTAATGAGTCATCTACCAAAGCTCTGGCTAATTACTATGCATGTATCGAGGCAGAAAGTGAAACTTGCTCACTGCTTTCAACCACTAGCAACTTTAATGAATGTGATACCAGAACACGCCGTATGTGTGAAATATGCATGAATTAATTTTAGTTTAAATTTTTGGTTTTTGGAGTCTGCTTTCTTCAGAGGGCTCAAACTAGCATAATTAACATACCATTAACTTTTCATCAGCAAAGGCCTCAGTTTTATATTACTCTGACCCTAGCCTTCAAATCTCACTACAGTTTGCAACTGCCATTTTTATTAACAGTGACCCTTGGGGCTCTCTGCCATCACCCTGTCCACGTGTCTTCTCTCGCTCCAGTTCCAAATATTCTATTTTTTTTTTCATTGATTTTTCCTTCCCCTTCATGTCCATGTCTACCTGTCTAGTATTCTTTTATGATTTCTTTTTCATGCCTTGAATGTTTGCTCAGTCTTCCCAATTTGTAATTTTATCCATTTTAAGTCACCATATCCCTCCCTACCTAACTCAGTTTTTGGAACCTGCTGATGCCATCCTGAAAATAACATAAACATAGATGGAAAGCATCTATGTTTTCTAACCAACCTTTTCTTCTCCCTCTGTGCATGCGTCGTTGCTTTCATGTTTGTTTCGTGTGCACATGGAGCTATCAGCTGCAAGTGTTTTCTAACCAACCTTTTCTTCTCCCTCGTGCATGTCGTTGCTTTCACGTTTGTTTCGTGTGCACATGGAGCTATCAGCTGCAAACAGGAAGAGAAGGGTCCATTTTGTTCTTAGAGCCCAGGGCTGTGGAGGCCAAGATGAGCGTGAGGACGAGCTGCTCAGGTCTTCGACTGCAGTGAGTGTGACAGAGGACTGCAGCATTGGTGAGTTCCGTGGTGGCTTTCTTCAGCAAACCAGGGCCTATAGCTTAAGAGGTGGTCAAGAGCTAGACTCAATGCCCTCCCACAAAAAACTGAGACCAAGCGGAAGCACTGAAACAGCCAGAAGCGAAGGCGGCCATAGTCATCTGGCAAGAGGGGAGGGGTGGCCAGGGAGTTTCACTTGCATGGAGCTGTGTAGATGCTTAATAGACCACGGTGTCCTGAGGCATAAAATAGACAGACAAAATCATCGCAGGTGCTGCTCAGTATTTATAAAACAAACCAACAAAAAATTCAAGAGTGGAAGAGCAGGAGGCTGAGCCTGGTCGCCCAAATTAAAAAATTTAAAAAGCCTCCTTTTTCTTCCTCAGACCTGAATCAATACTGAGATGCAAAATCCATTGCTGGTGGAGGTAGCTGGGTCCCTAGGAGGAAAAACCCCAAAGGCCAAGGGAGTGATGTTGTCAGAACTGGCTTCTGTTGAAGCTTCTCTTCTTGGCTTACAGATGGCCGCCTTCTTATTGCATCTTCACATGGCCTCTTCTCTGTGTGAGAAGAGTCAGTGCTGTCTCTGTGCTGTTTCTACCTCATCTCGTAAAGACATCAGTCCTAGCAGATCAGGGCCCCACCCTTATGACCTCATTAACCTTAATTACCTCTGTAAAGGTCCTATCTCCAAATATAGTCACATGAGAGGTTAGAGCTTCAACCTATGAATTTGGGGGGAGCACAATTAATTCATAATACTTGCCGTAGGAAACATCAAAGTTCGTATTAAACTGCAAGGTACAGGTTGCTCCCAAGGTGCTTTATTGTGTCCAGACGCCCAGAGGCAAGAAGAGGAGTCACCCAGCTGACAGAAGTAATTGATCTTGGTCGACTAGAGGAGGAAAGGCTTTTACATGATGTTAGAGTTTGGAATACAAGTTGAATTCAGGTGATCCGCTTGGCTCCTACCAGTATGTTCTTCACCCCATCATGACTATGAACAAACCACAGACAAAAGGCACACCCTCGCTTCAGAGGCAAAATATTATATGCCAAACCTATGTGCAAAACTTAGAATCCTCACACATGCAAGGATGTTCATGGCAGCATCATTTCCGGTGTCAAAGAGTAGGAAGCGACTTGGGATGACATCCTCGCTAGAAGAAGAGCTAGGCGAAATGTGTTGGATGTACACCATGGAGCAACATGAAAGAACTAGAGGAAACAGAGGGTTAGATGAATATGAAATAACATGGTCAGAGCCTGAAAATACAGTGTTTATTGGAAAAAGTAAAGAAAATAATAAGATCTTCAACATAATATAATGATGGTAACTAAAAATATTTGCCTGCCAAAAGACAATGTATGTTTAACACACACACACACACACACACACACACACACACACACGCCACACATCAGAACGGCATCCTGTTGTTTGGGAGGTTAGGAGGGAAACAAGCGTGTGTTTAAAGATAAAAGAAAGAATAAACCAAGTGAGATGGGAACACTGAACGATATTCACACCCACCAACTACATTCTAACGATCACATGTTTCTGCATCCAATACTCCTCTTTACCCCAGTAAACGCTGCTTCTAAAGCATCCTTTATTCTAGCACTTGCAACCTCTAAGTCCATGGTAGACTGAGCTGCCTGGCAGTCCTACGCATCTCAACACATTTTCCAGATGAATAACTGGATTTAGGCAATGATGCTACATCCTGCTTCACCAACTGCTTATCATCCACTTGACACTGCCTTTGCACAGATTGTTGACCTGTCACTTGGCTTTGGTTTTCTGCTCACAACTCTTTCATTCTCTCTGTCCCAGTAACTTTTTCGGTTCTTGTCAGGTTATAAAGACTGTATCATTTATATGTAAGGCCGAAAGAAAAAAAAATGCCATTTTTTCAACAGAGCTTTCTGAGAGTTCTCACTATCATGAGTTATCATGCGGTTTATTCAAAGAGTTAAGCTATAAGCATTTGTAAGAAAAATAAGTCATTAAAAGGAAGTAATAAGGCTGTTCTTCAAATAACACCACATAAGCATTGCCCCCAGAGCATTAAATTTACCAAAGTACTAACATTCTAGTCCCCACTGTAAACACCTCATAGGAGCTCAGGGCTTTTGCACTAGGATTTCACCATTAGGGTTTGAGAGGCTTTTGTTACTAGGTATGATCTGGGAATACTCGTTATGAGATGATCCTGTTTATACATTGTTCAGTTAAAAAAATATGATCTCTCTGAGAATGCATCCTTAAGGGTAAAACAAGTTCACTTCTCAACTTTTAACTAATTTACAATGACTTGAGATGCTTTTCCTTGTAAGAACATAAGAATTCACACTCTGCTCTGAATCAAAGTTTTTCATTTAATAATAACAGACACTTGTTATTTAATGATAACAAGGAATCACATACTATTGGACCAGGTTAGTAGGAGAAATGAAGAGTCCAAGAGAATAAAGCATTAGTAGGAAAAATTCAACAAGAAAAAATAATATCTGGTGAGAAATATTACCTCAAAATTAAATATGTTAATTAGGAGAGTCAAATGGTTCTTTTCCATAAATCAAGCAAATTTTCAGTAAGGTGAATTTAGCTATATTCAGTGTTTTCAGATTAAAACAAAAAAATTAATTTGGACTTGGTAAGATGAAAATTCAGGGTTCTGTGAAAAAGAGAAGGTCAAACCTCAAAAGAGTTGATCTCTTTTCTCCTGAGATAATCTTTTTTTTTTTTTTAACTAGATTTTTATTGAATTCTATTCTGGCGAACGTGCCTAATTTTACAAGGTTTTTAGAAATATTCAGTTTACAATGAAGTTAATTCAATAGTTAAAAAATAATGGAAAAAAAAATCTTTTCTCATCCTCATTTGAAATAGCTTCACAGCAGGCAGGAAAACATGGGACAAGGAACAATGGATTAGTAATCAGAAAATTTTAGTTCTGAACTCAGCTTCACCTGTAATTAATAATATGTGAACTTGGGCAAACTCGAACTCCATAAACCTCAGTTTCCACATCTGTTATTATGTTGGCCTAGGTCAGAGATTCTCAACTTGAGGTCCACAGACCCCAAGGTAGCCTTGAGGGTGAGCAGGAGAATGTGATCTCAGAAAGAAAATTATAACTACTGAATTTTAATGAACCTCCAATGGAAATTTAGCATTTCTCTCAATTTTGAATGCAGACTGTAAACCACAGAGGTATTAGCATTACCTGTGATTTTAGGAGTAATAAAAATCACGGATATTTCTATATTACATTAAGATAGCATAGATCTTTCAAAAAATCATTTAAGTTCGTCACTACTTCAAAATTACAATGATCATTAGACTTACTGGCATGTCTGGTCTTTTATGCATTAGTAAAGATAAATTATAATCTATTGCAATACATTTTTTAGTAATTCCACATATTTAATGTCATGCATTTGCAAACACTGTGCCATAAAGATGTTCATAAACTTCGTACTGAAAAAGAGGTCCATGGCACAGAAAATAGGAAATCCCTAGTCTCGCTAATATAATCCCTTCTACCTCTAGCATCTCATGGACTTTTAAGTCCCATCAAAAGATACTTTGTTCCTCCAAAGACTGAGAAAAAAATACCTAGAAATAATTGACATTCTATATTTTACAGATTTCTTACATGACCTCCACGGGGCAGGAGACTTATTCTCCCCCTAATCCAGTCTCCTTTTCTGTTCTGGCTTTTTACATCAGCAGTTAAATGAAAATAATATTGCCGGCATCGTGAGAATGGCCGCATAAGGATGATTTTACATCTTGAAGAAGTCTCTCCTAGGAGCATTTGATCAAAGAGAGCGTCTCAGTGGGGCTTCTGTCCATCATTTTCCCACTATACCCATCATTGTGAGCATAGAGATAGTGATGGTGTCTTTGTGCCGACCACCCCAAGGTCAGGAGAACTTCTTCTCTTGAACTCAGGAAGTAAAAGACGAGACAAGGCTCCATGATCCTTCTTAGAGTCAAAGAGGAGGTCTGATTGTTGATTTTGAAGCACAATAACAATGCAAACTAGTAACATGGTCAAATAGTAATCATTAGTATTCTAATATATGTTGAGTAGACACTATATGCCTGGCACGGTTCCAAATATTTTGCATCTATGGACTCATGAAATCCTCACAACGAACTTATGAAGAAAGTACAGTGCTGAACCTTCTTTTGCTATAAAACAAAAACAAAAACAAAAAACAACAAAAACTGAGCTACTGAGACATTAGGTAAATTATGCAAGTTCACAGAATAGTAAGCAGAACAAGAGATTCCACTTGGGCCTTCTGCTCTGGGCCTGTGGCTAACCCACCCAGCCCATGCTCTCATAAATCAAACTGACTGTGTCCCTGGAGTAGGGACAGAGTGGCCAGAAGTATAAATCTCACTCCCTCAAACTCTTCCAGGATGCTTTGATTGCTTCAGCACTGTTCGTGGTGGGAACGTATGCAGTGGACTGAGGGTTACTCCTTCCAATGTGAATGAAGAGATAATCCTCACAGATCACAGACCTAAGTATAAAATGCAAAAATATAAAACTCCTGCCAGATAACATAGGAGAAATCCTAGATGATCTTGGATATGGTGATGTCCAAGCAACCGAGGTGTTTTTCGTAGGTGAATGGATAAACCAGTAGGTCCAGACGATGGAATATTATTCGCACTAAAAAGATATGAGCTATCAAGTCACCAAAACACATGGCATAAACTTATACTCATATTAGTAAGTGAAAGAAGACGACCTGAAAATGCTATTTGATGATTTTCAACTATATGATATTTTGGGAAAGGCAAAACTATAGAGACAGTGAAATGATCAGTGATTGGCAGATGGGTGTGCTGGGGAGAGGTGAAGAGGCGGATCGCAGAAGATTTTAAAGTGGGGAAAATACTCCATGATATTATAATGATGGATACACGTCATTACACATTTGTCCAAACCCGTAGAATGTACAATGCCCTAGGAGTGAGCCCTGATGGGTGATTATGATGTGTTGATGTGGGTTCACCTTGGTAAAAATAGATCATTTTTGTGAGTGATGTTGATAACAGGGAAGCTATGCATGTTTGGGGAGGTGGGGCGCGGGAGTATATGGGAAATCTCTGTATTTTTCAATGTTGTTGTAAACCTAAAAGTGCCCTAAAAATGCAGTTTAAATAAAACAAAATAAAACCAAACAAAAATGATAACCCTCTCTTGCCTGACAATCTTAGGAAAGAGTTTTCTCTAGCCGGGTACCAAAGGAATTCTGTCACTCAGTAGTTGCACCATGAAGCAGACACCTGAAACCATATGATATTTTAGATCACGCTACTATGTGTTCAGTGTTGACATCATCTACATTATTAGTTTAAAAATAAGTTCAGAGTTGCCAATAAGTGCATCTAAATTGGGATTAGATGAATGGAGAATAGAGAACTGGACATTATTCACTAGTTAGGCAATATCCCTAAGCTTGTTTATTTGTTAAATGGGTATATTAATGCCCACTTTGGGGTGTTTCTGTAAGTATTAAACAAATTAAAGCATGTTTAGTGAATAGTAGAATGTTTAGATGTTAACAAAAATGAAACGTTAGCATTATTATTAGATTAATAATCTTATTGTAAGAATTCGTCGGTGCTTTATTTTAGTTCGGTTTTGCTTTTCCTTTTTTTTATGATATAAGAAACATTTTATTTTAAGTCACTTCTGCTTATTTATACGTAGCAACTAACCAAGAAATGGACTTTGCTGCATTAAATTGATCCATAGAATCCTAACTTAACTCAAGTAACAGTTAGAATGGATACTATAATTTTTAATGAAATGGCTCTACGTCCTGAGGAGAGTAGAAGACAAAATATCCAATATCTAAAGGGGACAGTTAGAATAGTAACATACATTTCTGTAATATGACCTGTCTGGTGGAGGAGATGGATTGCACATTGTTAGCTTCTTTCCTAACACCGAAACCTGTACCTTCTTCAGCTTGAATCCATCAGCAATGAATAGTCTCATCATTTTCAACTAACGGGATAAGAATGAACGGCAGCATATTTTCCAGGTTTTCTAACTGTTAAGATACAAATATTGAGATCACAGGGATTAAAATGGCTACATTTGCAAGAATGGCTTATCTGATGGATTAAACAAGCAGAGAGATGTCTAGAAAACGAAGCTACTGATTCAAGAGGCGTTTGGCAATCTGCTTTTGCTCTGCTTTGCTCTGAGTTACTAATGCTTTCTTCTTACCCTCTATCCTCTGCTGACTGTCTGAGAAATGCCCAGCATTTCCTCTAAACACAGAGCAGAGTTCTGATGTTCAAAGTGGGAAATACTTTTTGAAAAGCAACAAATAACACAGAACAACCCACTTCTTCATTCAGACCAATTAAAGGGATTGTAAAATTCTATAATCATTCTCACCATAAGCCAAAGCAGACTTAAAAACAGACATAAATTATGCAATGTATTTAGGAGTCGTAGGAGCTAGATAATTCGGTGGTTGTAAGACCTTTGGAAAACAAAACGTTATGTAAGAAACGTGCATATTGCTTCAGAGTAAACACACACACACACACACACACACACATAAGAAACGTGAATATTGCTTCAGAGTAAACACACACACACGCGCGCACGCGCGCGCACACACACACACACACACACACACACACCAAAACAGCATCATTTCACGTTTCTAGGGTCAATAACAGGTATATTGTCCTCTCTGCTATAAATGTAATTTTGAATAAATCCTTCTGAATATTTCAAAATAGAAATTGTTCTAAAAAATAAAAAAAATCTAAGCATCTGAAGACCCGCGAGTGGCTTGGATGCTGTGCAAGCTGCGGGGCCATGTGTATGCTCGAGAGCGTGTGGCTCCGAGTTGGCTGCAGACAGATTGCGACAGTCTGACTCCGAGCGCGCTTACATCAGGCCCATCATTTTTGATGTAGATTGGTAATTGCCCAGCGTGCTGTCTTGGATTCTGTCTCAAGCTGTTTGTATTTCTCTTCACTAATTCCACCCAATGTTTTCATATCTGCAATTGCATTAACAGTGGAGAGGCAGTTAGGAGACCAAAGTCTATTTGGAGTTATTACATTGATTTATATCTTCATCATTTCCTGACAATTATTAAAGCTGGAGAGAAGAAAATCCATAAATTAGAGATTAGAACGTGTCCTTTTGCTCAAAAGGAAAAGTTCACAGTTCAATCTCATCCTCAGACGAATTTTGTAGGTCCTGTTGATTTAATTTCAGGTTACCCCATTTATTGACGCATTCCATTTTTCAATAAACAGATTTGTTAAGGTTTATTGAAAACATTATTCTGTGAACCAGACGTTGGAGATTTGAAGGCATAAAGATGCCAGAAGTATGATATCTCTTCTCAAGAAACTTTCAATATTCTGGGGAAAATATCCAAGCAAACAGCAAGGAGAATCTGGTGTGACAAGTTTTATAGAGAGACACCTAAGAACAACTATAGAACAAAACCTTTTATTTTATAGTCTTAATCAATTAATGACTATCTTGTAACCTCTGGTCAAAACTAAGTGAGTTTGATGTGTTATCAATAGAATAACTCGAGTGTTTTATCATTGCAGCTTGGGCACTGTGTCTAGACTAGTATTCTATAGTATATCTGTCTTCTCATTAAACTGTAAAGTATTTGAAAATGAGAATGATGTACTTTTACCTTGAAAAAGTATAGTACTAAACACAATGCCTATCACCTATTAGGCGACAAAGGAATAATTTTGGGAAAAAATCAATTAATAAAAAACTAATAATAAGGTTTCTGTTTTTTAGATTAGTATTCTATTTCTCCAGAATCCTTATGTGATGTACATACATCCAAAAGAGATACATGTTTGGAGGAAAAGGAATATAGCCCATTGGCGATCATGAATACCTGCTGGAGTGGGAGATGCTGCAGTTTATTGAACCTTTTTGAGTCAGTTAGCCATCAAATCTTGGTTCCACTACTCTAGTGAGGGGAAATTGACTAACCTCTTGAGCTTTTATTTTTCTCGACTGTAAAACATTCCTGATAGTAAATCATAGGATGTCTATGAACATAGGATGAACATAAGAGAATTATATATTAAGTATCACAGAGTTCTGGTTCCTCTGGGTAGCCTGGATTCTCTATTGGAGGAGACTTCATTTTTCCATTTTCATGTTTTCTGCTCAGAATTTCAGATGATGTAAACCTACCAGCTGCCGTGAATGGGAAAATGAAGTAGAACAAATATCTGACACAAGACAATGCATTTGGCCTTAAGCAGGAAAGTAAAGATCTGGGAAAACAGAGTCAGGGATGCCACAGATCCTGCTCCTCCCAGAATTCTAGATAATGTAACTTCTGTATGTGTTGAGATGGTTGAAGACTCAGAATACAGCACAGCAGGAAAGACGGAGACCCACTTTTGTTTAAAAAAAAAGAGAACATGTGTGTGAGTGAATGTGTGTGTATTTCTACTTCTATATTTCGAAGCTAGTTAGCAGGATAATAGCATTTCCACCAATTAGGGAATTTACAATAAATTTACAATAAAGTTTACAATAAATAAGATAAAATTGCAATAGCTTATTATTATTATTATTAAGCATATATTACACTCTAGGTACTGTGTGAAGTAGTATATATGTATTATTATATTTCAGGTCTGGCTACATAATTTTCAGGGCCCCTTGCAAAATGAAGACCGCTTTGTTCAAAAAATAGGAAAAAGTCGTCATGAAAGGTACTAAAACGAAAAGATGTTTCCTTCCTTCCGTAGTACAGTCTCTCTTTCAACTCACCATGCTGCTTTCTTTTTTTTTGCTATTTAATGTCACTGAGAGAGAGAGACAGAGACAGAGACAGAGAGACAGAGAGACACAGAGAGGAGCAAGTTCTTTGCTTTTTCCTGTGTCTCCTCACAGAATGCTCATCTCACTGTGAGGGCTCCATTAAGGTGACCTGGTTACATCCCAAAAGCCCTGTGCCCAAATACCATCACACTGGGAATTAGTTCATAAGAAAAAACTATGCAACTACATTTCCCCTTAGTAGAACCTGGCAAGTTCCATCATACAAAGGGGTCTTTTAGAAGTCCTTTTTACACAGCCATTCTCAAAAAAGATAATAGTAAACTATAGTTTCCACTTTCAAACACTAATAAACATGATTGTATCTAACTGCAGACTAGCAGAATCATTCTATAATTTTCTTTTGTGGCAATATTGTGTTGGCCAACCTGGAAATAATCAATTGAATTATTCTAAGTTATATTTATAAGAATTGACAGCCACTGCAAGCCTCCAAATGTTACGTTTTTTCTTCTGACTTTGCTTTTCAAACTACATAGCTAAAGTCTACATTTGTTCATTTACCTATGATATATTTAAAATGACAGTAATTTCATTTGCAAAGTTAGATCTTAATATTCTAGGGATCTTAGCATTTTTATGATTAGAACAAGTCTTTATCTTAATAAAATGTTAATTAGGAATGGACATATTGGCTCTGACTTTTGCTGATAAGCTCAATTCTATACTATCTGGATCCAAAGACCTGATGTGCCTTACATAACAGATGAGCAGGGTTGTACAATTAGATCAAAACAAGAGGATGTAAATAAGTGTTTTTGTTAAAATGCATAAATAAATCAGCTCAAAGGCTAATATGAGTTTTGTAATTATGTGATATTTTTACACAATTGATACTTATCTTTCAAATAATTTCTTTCATTATGGCATAGTTTGAATATTTCCGTCTCCTCCAAATTCACATGTTGAAATTCTAATCCCCTGCCCCAAAGATGATGGTATTAGGAAGCAGGACATTTGGAAGGAGCTTAAGTCATGAGTGGAGCATCATGAATGGGACTAGTGCCTTTTGAAAGAGGATAGAGGTCCCTAGCCCTTCTACCACGTGAGGACTCGGCGAGGAGGTGCCAGGCACTGGCTATGAACCAGGAAGAGGGTCCTCAGCAGAACTCACCATGCTGGCACCTGGATCTTGGACTTCCAGCTTCCAGAACTGTGAGAAATAAATTTCTGATGTTTATAAGAAGAGTTAAATAAAAGGACCCAATGTGTTTGTTATGTACAAAGTGAGCATGTTTAAAAAGGCCGGAGAGAGGCAAGCGGGAACAAAGCTGTGGAAGGCCTTGTGTGCCGCGACAAGGAACTGGCGCTTATCCCGAGGGAAGAGTCCACTGCACTGTGCTCGCCTCCCTCCCGTTCACCTAGAGCTCTTCGTCTCAGCTACGTTTCTTCTCCCGCCCACCTCTCAACGTTTAAAGAGTGTGTCTGCCTCTCCTCTGTTTCCTTCCATTGTGGTTCCGCAGGATTTTCATTTAAATAATATATTCATCACTATTTTGCCAATGGGGGATGAGAAACAAAAGAAAAGCTAAAGCAAAAAAAAAAAAAAAAAAAGCAAAAAGAAAACACACACACACACACACAGAAAGCAGCTGAATTTGTTACTCATGGATGCTAAGGGAGAGACAGATGGGGTAGGACACCCAAGACTAGAAAGGTCTTGATTCAAGGTTATGTACTTGCTCAGAGCACAGACCTACAGCCTGGAGGAGTCCTGGTCCTGGGTTATTTTAATTGTGTGCACACAGTGTGCAGAACATGCGTGAGGTGCATGAGCTCTCTCTAGATGGTGCTAAGGAAAATGATCGATTATGAACTCTGATTAGAGATAAAAAATAAGTAAAACATTTAGGAGAAACGTACACCCTTTCTTGAGCTATATAAAAGTAATTATAATGATTTTTAATTATATTTTAAATAATTTAATTTAATTAAAAACGCTTTTTTATCCTTATTTTTTTTTTTTTGCCTAACAAAAATATAAAACATGGAAATAGGTTACACCTTTGGCATTAAACTAGTAAAATGCACTCCTACTCGTGAGGAGTTTAGCTGATGATAGAAATAAATAATGATATTGTGAATATGTGACAAATTGTGATATCTGCCAAATACAACAGGCAATTGGGGTTTAACCCCAAGAATTTATGACTATAGTTTGTTATAACAACAAAATCTCAAACAGACATTGTATCATCTTACAAAAAGATTACACTGAAAGACGAGGTTGCTCAGTACAGGAAAGGGGCCAAGAAGAGAAAAGCTCAATATATATACTTAAAAGCCAACTGAGAAAAAAAAAAAAAAAAAGCCCTGAATTTGGTAAATGTAAATATTTTAGCTTCCTGCGAGGAGTCGTATATTATTTTAAATGGGTAAAATTCTTGGTTTTCTCTCCCTCTCCCTCGTCCTCATTTTATTGAAAGACTATTTGTATTAAAGGACTGTCTGAGTGTTTAAATATTACTTCTCAAGTGTGTTTTACTTTCTACTCTGAACTTGAAAACTGAGGACCCATTTGTTGTGAAGTAGTCGGTTCATTAAAGTACCCTCACTGGCAAGGATAAAGCAAGATCCGTTTTGACATAAGAGCACTGAAAAACGATTGCGTAGTATCTTAATTTCGTGATGGTCGCGTGGATGTTGCCATTCTCTGAGAACTTTTAATGTAAAGATATATCTTAGATGTTAGACTCAACATTGTTCTCCTCTATTATTTCAGGTGGGTTTGGAAAACAACCTTCTTCCAAATTCTACTACTGAATGAGTCTATTTTGCTGAAGTGCTGAAAAAAAGGTTTCTGTTTAAACTTGTTACACTGCATCTTTCTATAATGCGCTGTACATATACTTTTACATGTCGTTTTTGTCATAATCACTAATATAATAGATGGATGGTTGCGAGGATCATCCAATATTGGGGAAGGAAGGTACAAAAGTAGAAAAAGAAAGAGTAACAGTATTTTTTAAATTTTGCATTGAAGTGTAACGTACTAATAGAAATGTACACGAATCATAACTATATAACGATGAAATTTTAAGAACAAATATATCCACATAAGCAACATCTACATTGAGAAACAAAAGCCCCTCGCCTGCCCTTTCTCAGCCCTCCCCGAATCAATGGTTACTTCAACTTCTAAGCACCATGAAATAATTTCGACTGTGTTTAAACTTTATAGATATGTAGTGATATTATATATATATGTGTGTGTGTGTGTGTGTGTGTGTGTGTGTGTGTCTGTATATATATATGCCTCTTCCCCAAAGTAACCAATATTCTAGTAATGTTACTGATTGATTTTGCCTGCTTTTGAACTTTATAAAAGTAGAATCACATAGGATGTATTCATGAGTGTGTTTTCTTTTACTAAACAATATATTATGAGAACAAATTTGTTTATAAAAAATGTTTATAAAACCAGGTTATTGTGTGCTTTCCTCCTCATCAATGTACCCCTTGTATGAATATACCACAATACATATTTCCCATTTTATTTCTAATTTTTTAGTTTTGACTGTGATGATTAATACATCTGTAAATATTCTCTTTCATACATTATGGTTAATATTTGGACAAATTTTGGTTAGTAATACAGCCAGATGTGAAATTGTTATGTCAATGGGTATATTAAGTGGGCTCACTGTTTGAGACTGGTTTAAGAAAATGCAAATTAAAATTATCATTAAATATCGCCTCATATTAGGATGTGGAGAAATTGGAACTCTTGTACGTTGTTGGGGGGAATGTACAGTCACTGGAAAACAGTATAGAAATTATGCAAAAGATTAAAAATAGAATGAGCATCGGGTCCAACAATTTCACTTTTGGGTATATACCCCAGATAACTGAAAGCAAGATCTTGAAGAGATATTTGTACATCCATGTTCGTAGAAACTGTAAGTAAAATGTGAAACCAACCTAAATGTTCACAGATGAACAGACAGGTAAACAAAAAGCAGTATAGACACTCAATGGAATACGATTCAGCCTTAAAAAGGAAGACAGTTCTGACACACGGTCCAGCATGGATGAACCTTGAAGACATTATGCTAAGTGAAAGAATCCAACCATAAAGAGATAACTACTGTATAATTCCACTTATACGAGGTTCTTAGAGTAGTCAAAACCAGATACAGACAGTAGAATTGTGGTTGCCAGGTATGTGGGGAGGAAGGAGCGGGAAATTGTTTAACGGATATAGAATTTCAGATTTGCAAGAAGAAAAATATCCTAGAGATGGATGGTTGTGAGGATTATCCAACATTACGAATGCACTTAATACCACTGTATATTACACTTAAAATGGTTAAAATGGTAAATTTTGTTATGTGTATTGTATCATAATTTTAAAAAAATGAGAAAAAAAAAAGCCTTTACATTTAACCCAAAGTAAATAGAAACTGCCTCAGTTTAATTTTCTTCTATATGTAACACTCAATGTCAAGGCTCTCAATTTGCCTTTTTTTAGCCATGGAGCCAAATTTTAGATAATATGCAATAATCACTAATATCATCTGGTTGGAAACATCACAGAAACATTCATTAAGGCTTTCAGAAAAAATTAGAAAAAAAGACTAAAGTTTCAAGTTGTTAATTAATGTACCATGGATCATTGATTCTAAAACTCAGTTTTCATATGTTAACATTTCTCAGTTAAAATGAATCTTACCATTAGTGGCATCTTAAAATCACTATTGTTCAGGTGGCATGGTTTACACTGACTGATGGGCAAAATTAGCTGTTTGTTCTTCATGGTATGAAAAAATAATGATAATTCCTTGATACTCCAATTAACAAATGAGAAATACTCCAATTAGCCAATGAAAAAGTCATTTGTGTCCTAGAAGTTATCTGGAACTCTTTCTATTAAAATTTTCTCCTAAGAGCAAGAAAATACCAGCATCAAAACCTGCAAAATGTGTGTGAGTGGTTTGGAAAAAAATATCAGAGATAATAGTGGAACATTCTTTTAAGAAATTCTACATGACCATTGTTCTTGATAGTGCAGCATGATATTTTAAGGTAAAAAACAAACTTCAATGACTATGTAAAGGGTCTGAAGAGCTTGACTCAGAATAAAAAGTATTTTAGAAAATCTTCAATAAATAATTTTACTTATGTTTTTATATTTTATATGTTCTGACATGATAGATGATAACATATGTCTACATAAATCTAAAAGCATGTTTCAATAGAATAAAATGAAACAAGTGATGAGGTAGCAATAGTTTAACAAATAGCAATATATTTCTTAATGGTACACGGTATAGGAATGTGTCTTAAGGTCGATGACATCATAGATTCAATGAAATACAGCATAATTAAACATACTTCTCCTTAAAATAAGTCATAAGGATATATGCATAAAAAGGGATATGATAAAATATTGATATATATATGTATACACATATATAATTTATTATTTTTAGAAAAGTTGTAGTCATCTTCCTTTATCATTAAGTAATTAGTATGATTATTATTTTAAAAATAAAATAACAAGGAAAGCTTAGCTTTTTCCTATTTTAGAATGCAGTATTTGAATATACAATATATATTTTTGAATATACTATATTTTAAAATATCCTTTTGTCATCTTCAAATTGTTTTAGGTATATATTTGAAGAGAATAATATCTGGAGAAAAATATAAATCTCATAAATATGTCATTCTACATAAACGTGTTAAATATTTTGTTTTGTATCTGCTGGCAATAGATATAATAATATTAACAAAAGAAGATTTTAATAGATCTTGTCATTAGGTTAAGCTCCACAAAGCTTTGAAAGAAAATATCTCGATTTTTTCATGTTTTTTTATGACCCTTGCAGTGCAGTAAGATGCTTGTCTCTAAGCAGCGGTGTTAAACGGAATGAGAGTAATTATTATTGACACATAATGTAATCACCGATAATGCACTGGGCCCCAACGAAGAAGGGCGTTTTAGTCTTCACATGAGTGGCTGATGTGTTTGGCCCCCATCTGTGCTAATGGCAAATATTCCCATGAATCTCAGTGTCAAAAGAAGAGAAATATACTCTAAAGAAACCTCGTCAGAAATTCAAGCTGCTTTATTTAGCAGAAAGAACAAGAGTTTCCTGAGAAAGATCTGTTTTTTTTTTTTAAACGAAAAGTGATTTCCACTCCATAGAGCATAACTGAAGCCTTTCCAACCTTCCAAACATTCTGCATGTACCATTTTCCCCTAAAAAAGACCTGATTCCTTTCAGGCTTCTTGCTATATGACGTGAAACTTCTTTCTGAAGAAATAAATCATTTAAGCAGAATTATTGCCCCAAAAATGTGCTTGTGTAAGGTTCCACAAAAATAGAAACCTCTATGTATAAAACTCAAGATATGGATAGAAAATTATCACTAGATCCAAGAAAACAGTCTCTTCCCCTTTTTCGTGTTTGGTTTCTGCTGGAACTGAAAGAATAATTATTTTCTCAATATTCACATAAGGACATGAGCACACAGGCACCAGAATAAAAATGTAGTTTTCCAGATATTTTCCTTGGTGTAATTTTCATTAAATGAAAATTTCACTCAAGTTATTTTATGTCTTAAGAACAATGAAACCAATAATTTTCTAAGCTGTCTCTAAGCTGATTTAATGACTTCTTCAAACAACTTGATTCATTTTACTTATTTACTATAGTTTGAATAATCTTCAAATATAAAAACACCACCAAAAAAAACCTTCTTGTTTTGAGATCCTACAGGGAATCATTTTACAAATAGATTAAAATTATTTATGATGAACATATTGGGGTGACTATAAGTAAAACAATGCTTCTAAAGTATTCCCTAAAATTTGATGAAATAAATTGTGCCATTTTTAAGTAGCAAAATACTGAAGAACATATTGTGAAAGAATATTTAATATTTCGGGAAAACATTTATGCTCTTTGTTAAAAAAGACTAGCAGAGTACAAATTAAAATGTAAAATAGGGTTTTAAATACATAGTACCAAATATATCTATTTCTATAATTACCTCTCTCTTGGGGAAAAGAGGAGACATTTGAAATATGCCAAACTATTAAAAGGGCCTGTGGTGACATAGCGGGTTTACAGGTGATTTTTATTCATGTCTGCATGCTTTTCTGTATTGTACAAACCTTATACAATTAATTGTAATCATCAGGAGAATGCCTTAAAATAATTCTCTAGGTGAAGTATACTCTTTGAAGTATTGTTTACATATGTATTATAGTTGATTAGTATAATTTTGTCAGATATAATAGAAAAATGAATTTTTGTATATAGTAATCCCTATCTAAATGATCACGTTTCAATTAAAATCTCTCAAATAGTATTACAATATTATTGCTTCCCTTTCGAATTAAAGATTTCACAGTTAACATTAGATAACAAGATTTTCTTATATATATTAGGTATAAGAATTTCCAAATATTTTGAGAGAGATATAACTTTAAGCCTTCAAACTTTATGAAATAAGCCATAGTGTTCACCTGTTTATTAAGCAGTATAAATGGAAGAACAGAGATTAAATGATTTCCTCTGAGATTAGATAGTGAATTTTACTTGCAAGGATATCTTGTTTTCCTTCCCTGTGAGAGATGTTGCAAGCTGATTAGTGAAACTACAGTGTCAATACAACAGCTTTTGTTAGAAAGCTTGCTGAAACCTATTCTTAAAGACATCAGCTACATATTTTATTAACTATGTCAGTCTGTTTTGAAAGTATAATACTAGAGTAGACATGAAAATAGAATAATTAGAAGACACTTGTTATCTTGAGTCGGCCACAAAATTTTCTTATTTAAAATATGGAATACTTTTACTTTCCCAATAATTTGTTAAACATTTCTTTAGAAGATGTGGAAAAGCAAAAATATAAACTTACAACTTGCAGTGTCTACCAGCCAGTGGCAAATCTACTCACCTAAGGAAAAAGAAAGATTGAGGATTTAGGGAGTAAAGTTATATCTCGATGTAATTACATTGTATCAAAAAGAAATGCAGAGCCATAAAACTTTTAAATGGCTCTTATAATGCTATAATGAAACGTGTAACCGACATCTGTGGTTTTTCGAAAGGATCAGCTGATTCTGGATCTTTTGAGGGTATGATGAGAAGGAAAACTTTATACGAAGCCAAATTCATTAATCATAATGTTGGAAGAAGAGCAGAGTTGTGTAAGAAACATTTTAATAAAACTATGGGATAAGATACCTAAAATACCTTCAGATGAATTTTAGATGTAACATGATATTGTGGAAAAAATACTGGACCAGAAATTGAAACATAGAATCTTTCAGCTACTAGTTAAATAGATATGTCCGCCATGTCTTTGGACCTGATTGTTTTCTTACCTATAAAATAGGGTTTAGATCTATTTCCCATTCAAAAACAGTTGTATGAAACAATTATTGTCCTTTGTTTTCCTACATATATCTGGAAAGTATTTTTGCCCATATTGATAATTCCACTTGTGATATATTTCATATTTTCTTCCCTTAAAGATCGATCCATTGTGGCATATAATGTAAGGTAAAATTAATCTTCAGTTCATTGTAAAAACAGAGGCTAAAACTATTTCCCATACTTGGCGCTATGTGGGATAGAAACCATGCAGTAAACCAGTGAATTTCCTACAAGACAGGTGTGGTACCACATTGCTTAAAGAAAAAAGTTATTCTTTTGTGCTACAATTTCAAAAGACCAGGAAATTATTGTACAATTAAAAAAAGAAGAGAGCACAGTTATAATATTCATAGCAATGAGGGATGTCGTTTTTTCACGAAATAAAATTTCTGTTAATTTTATCTAAACCACCACAAGTTCTGTTTATTTCAGGTCATGTGTTTGTTGCCTTTTATAAATCACATAATATGCTAGGCATTGGAGACAAAAAGCACTGATTTTACAGTCAAATAAAGAGGAATTTATTTGCACATCCAGTGACACAAGGCGCAGTGACTATGTGCATTTATCTGTTCTATCAAAACATCTTCACAGACAAAGAAAATGGGATCGGAGGCAAGGGTGGGTGACACAGTTGCATGTTTTTCAGGGAGAAGTCAGATAGAGGAGAGGTAATTGACTGCATACAGAAGACATGCTGTAGGTGGCTGCAGGGGACACGCTAGTGAGAACCAGCAACGTTGAGGACTGAGGCCCCAGGCACAGTGGAAGACAGGGGTGAACTGCAAGAATGAAAACAGGAAGATTCAGAGAAAGTCCACATATTAGTCAATCAAGCCCTTCTACACCCTGAACTTGCTGAAGTCCAGGGATGAATACAGCACACACGTACAAACATGCCACTGAGCGTGGAGTGATACCTTTTCACTGCCCAAGGAAAAGACTTTCTCATCTGGCTGCACACTTCTGAGCAGCTTAAGGTGAAAGTGACCAGTCTACAAGGCTGATCCCCTACAGAGTTTCAATGAGCTTTTTAGGAGTCTTGTTCTTATACGTGCATAGACAGCCCCAAATCATCACACTTTGGAGAAAGCTTCTATAACAAAAGAGAAGCAAACAAAAACAAAAACAAGTTCAGGGAATGGACTAAAACCTTTAAACATATTTAGTTAGTAATTTCAAATAACCAAAGATATTATATCCTTGAAATCAGGCTAAAAAAGGAACAATTAGAGAACAAAAGAAGAACTATTAGACATTTTAAAGGATAAAAGTAATAAGAAAGATTTCAATAAGAGGTTTAAAATATTGGAAAGATGGAACGTGTGGAAGTGTGTGGGGACAATACGTAACAAAGGTAGCTCCTCAAATATGAGATGCAAAATTCGAGAGATACTATCTGAATTTTATCAACAAATATATGTCAGGATGTGCCTATTATTTAAAACAACCAAAAATGTTGAACGTGCTGCCTGAGTGTCAGAGTTGAGGATTGGGAAGAACGGAGAAGAAACCTATTATTTTTTTTATGTGACATAGTGCTTTAAGTATGTACTTGCATTATTTAACAAAAGTGAACTTTCAATAAAATAAGCACACTTGAAAAAATGCAATATTACATTTAGCACAAATTATGATTTAAGAATTATAGGACATATCAAAAAAAAAAGAAAGACATTCTAAGGATCTGGAAATTTCTATATTGGTGGAACAGGAATTATGGAAAAAGCTGAAAAAAGATAGTGACATTACAATTTACCTCTTCGTTCTTGCTCCTGTTTGTTAGGGAAGCACGCGCTTTCCTCGAAGCACTCACGCTGATGGCAGCCCTTCCTCGGTGTCCCCTCCAGCTCTTTATTCTATTCTCCACCCAAATTTCAAAATTGGCCTCTCAAATTTTAGTGCTAAACACCGTTCTCTTTTTACGCCAAGCCCTCTTTTATAAGTGATCTCATCCGCACTAGAGCACTAAGCAACGGCCATGACACTAACTGACATAACGGTATTTCCAGTGCAAAGTGACATCTTTAGCTGGATGTCTCCAAAGGACTTGGGAATCATCACGTCCAAAACCTGACTCACAGTCCTCACCCGACCACTGCATTCTCTTCACACGCTTGGTTCTTAGCGAATAGCTTAAGCCACACAGCTGCAACTCTATACTGCGGGTCATTCTCCCTTTCCCCCCAAAATCAATCACCAAGACCTATTGATTTTCACTTTTAAATATGTTTTCAAAGGATCTATCTTCTTTATCTATGGGAGCCCTACCTTATTTCCAGCATGGCCAAACATAAAAACTAAGTGTTTTACTTAATGTAAAAATATTGAATGGAATAAGAGTAAGGGAGAAGGAAGGTGTTTAGTTCTGGGAGTGGGAGAAAGTAGACATGCTTTAGAATCACCACAGAGGAGAGTACACCCAATTTTATACTAAGTTGGAGGCAATTATGTATTTCAGAAGTATTTCTTACATATATTTTTCAAATTGGTTGCAGGATCTTCTGTAGTACGCCTCCTCAAACTAACATTCAATATTATTATAATTGTTTATAATTTCCTGGAAGTAGTTGTAATAAAACAAGGCGTCATATAATCAGATGTCTAATATATATTTTTTGAAGATCATAATAGAAAATTTAATAGAATACCAATTTCTGAAATTTTAAAATGTTTCTCATTTAGCTCATGACTATGTGTAGAAGGAAATTAGCTCCCAAAAGTAAATCTTGTCATTCTTCAAACAAGTTTTTTAAAGAGGGAGATGCTTTCTCTGCAATACAGGAGCTCCCAGGCTGAACTGTCAGAGTATTTCATTTTCATGGACACTCCTAAGTCTCTGAAGAAGAAAGATTTCCAACACAGTCCAATCGGTGTACTCAACGAGTTCTACTTGTCTGAAATTAAAATATGGCAGAACAGAAGAACAAAAGTTCTTGGGAAGCTTGTCACTTTCACGGACTATCTTCTCTTGCATTAATCTACTCCCCAAGAACTGCAAAGCAGAATTCATAGTAGTAGCAGGATAAAAAGACAGCTCAAAGGAGAGAGAAAAAAATCAATGGAAAAAAAATCAATGTGAAGGTTGTAAAAGCTATACCAATTAGCTCTCTAATATATGGCCTTTTGAGGTGTCAAAGAGCGTTTTTAAGTGCTACTTTTTATTTTTATTCGAATAGACTCGCTACTAATGGTACGGAAGCAATCATGTAAAACCAAGAAGTCTAAGCCCCAAAAAGAGCCTTCAGAAGCCAAAGGAATACTTATAGACTATATTATGGGTCCCTTATATTCACACCTACTTTTTCTTTATATTCACACACAGTTTTTCTGTGGGCCATTTTTCAATATATGTGGACATATGACTCTGAGAATGTGTTTTAATTATGGTAATGTGTACCTTGTCCTGGTATTTTGGAATATATTTATATTCTCTTACTTGAACACATTCTCTGTTTAAGGAGCTTAAATTCCCAAAGAGTACTTTGGGGGTTCATAGACATATAAGAATGAGTACTTTGTTAATTATTTTGGATCCAGTTTGGATTCTCTGATTTCCAATAAAGAGGATCACAAAAATATTGAAGGAGATAGTATCCCTTACTCACTGTAAGCCAGTTACTCCTCCAATTACTTTATTTTTTGTATTCTAAATTGATCTAAAAGGTGGTTGTTCGTTCATAGTAATAATAATATATTAAATGATTACATTGTATGGAGAATTAAAACGAATGGCAGCCATGTAAACAGTGATAGAAGGGAGGTTGGGAGGATTGGGATTCCCCGTTATAAGGTGTGTGGACTACAAGCGAGTGCCATAGTATTATTTGAAGGTAGATTCATCTTATGAGGCCAGCATCATCCTAACACCAATGCTAAAGAAAGATTTTACAAGAAAGGAAATCTACAGGTCACTATCGCTTATAACATTGGTGCAAAATTCGTCAGCAAAAGATTAGCAAAATGAATCCAAAGAAATATTAGAAGCCTTATACATTATGATCATGTGGGATTTATTCCAGGTATGCAAGATTGGCTCAACATTCAAAAACCAATGTACTTTACCATATCTACAGGGTAACCAAGAACTATCTTGTATGATTATATCAACTGATAACCAAAAAGATCTGATGTAATATAATGCATTTGTAATAAAAAAAAAATTCAGGAAACTAAGCAAAGAGGTGAGTTTACTCAACTGGAAAAACAATATCCACAAAATAGCTACAGCTAACATCTTTGATGATGAGAGATCAGATGGTTTTCCCTTATGATCAGAAACAAGGCAAAGATATCTCTCTCCACTCCTTGTAAACATTATACTCGAAGCCCTACCTAGAGCAACAACAACAACAAAAAAAGGTATAGGTGTAAAATGAAGACATGTTAGTATTTTACTTGCAGATGAAATAATTATGCAGAAGATCCTGGATAATCAAAAAAACAAAACTCCTGCAACTAATGAGAGATTATAAGTAAGGTCGTAGAATAAAAGTTCAACAGACAAAAGCCAATTTTTTTCCAGTGCACCAGCGAAGACAAGTTGCAATCTGAAATTAAGAATAACATTTACAACAGCATCAAAAAATGCTTAGGTATAAATGTAACAAAATATATGCAGGGTCTCTTTGTAAAAATCTACCAAACACTGATGAAAGAAATCAAGACCTAAATAAAGGTGAACTATTATATTCTCTTGCATTGGAATATATTGTTACAGTGTCAATTCTTACTAATTAGATGGATAGATTCAGTATAATATTAATAAAAATCGCAATGAACTATTTGCATTTGTTCCAAAGTTTATGTGAAAATGTAAACAATAGCACGATATTGAAGAAGAACAACAAAGTTGGAGGACTCACTACACAAATGGAAGACAACACGTTACAGTTTTCAAGTGTCGATGAAAGAAATTACCAATGAAAAAGAGTAAACCCATGTGATAATGCACTGGGGTTGGAGACACAAGTTTGAATTCATGCTTAGCTTAATATATATACAAAGTGTTATACATAGAAATATTTGTAGATAAGTGCATATTTAGATTTAGCATACACATCTATATTTCCTTGATCCGCCAGCTGAGAGGGCCTCAAATAAATGACCACCTGATAGCAGTGAGTCTACCTAGAGCTCCAATCATGGTTATGACTATTCTCATATAAAAAGAACCCAAAATTCTTGGGAAAATGGTTGATTGCAGGACCTGGGTATAAACAAGATAAGCCTGGAGTATCTTGTAGTGCCAGAAAGTTAAGAAATTGCCAAAAACAAACACACATGATGATGAGGACATGCCAAAGGAACATAGGAGCCAAGTGAAAAAGCTCCCCCAGTGGCCCAAGCTGGAACAACTTGAGCAACAAAACAAAGTAGTATTGGATTATTAACTAAAATTTTTTTTAAAAAAAGCCATTGAGTACGTCTTGGCATAAAGACATGATTAAATAAATAAGTAAATGAGGGAAAATGAACAAATATCCAGTACATATGAATTCCAGATAAATTATGCAGATACTTTACTCTCAATGGGATGGAGTATAATTATCCATTCCTTAAATGTGGGCTGTGCTTAGCAACTTCCTTTCAAAGAGTTCAATATGAAAAGGTGAATAAAACAAATAAGTTTACAGTGGAGAAATCTGAAAAATTCTTCCTCAGAAGAATTTTTAGCTTTACCGGTGATAAGACATGTTGATGGTATGATGTATCTTTGACATGATGTAATAAGAATGGCATGTTAACTCTGTGGTCTTCCTCTCCCCAAAATCCACAACTCCACGCTAATCTCAAGAAATATTTATAGATATTTCTATATCTATAGGCCAATAATAATTGAGAGAGATTCTATGGTATTTGTTACAATTGTCTAGGGCATCAAAACCAAGAATTTTTGAGAAGCTGTCACAGTGAAGAGGAGCCTAAAAAAACAAAGAATAAATGTAATGTGGTATCATAGATGGGACCCTGGTAAAAACTAAGATAATAAAAGATAAAGTATGGGCTTTAGTTAATAATAATGTATCAGCATTGGTTCATTAATTACGACAAATATACCATTCTAATATAAGCTTTAAACAATAGGAAAAACAGGGAGTGAGGTATATGGGAACTCTGTACTATTTTCACAATTTTAAAATCCAAAGCTATTCTACAATGTTATTTAAATTATTGTTATTAACTTAAGCAAACACTGGAGGGAAATATTACATTTTAGTAGAGGCTATATCTTGAAAAATGAGCATGTATGAATGCTATAATTAGAAAAGGCTATTTAGGAAAACCTAATTACCAAAAAAAGAAGGCATACAATTACATCCACGTCACCTTTGGCTCTTAACTACTTTATTTGCTTAAAAAAGACCATTCAATAATATATTAGTTGAGATAATTAAAAATTAATAGTATTTTTGAAAGAAAGAACTCTAGTTACATAACCACTCCTCAGACCATCTAAATGAGATTTTTCAGATTTCTATTGAACCCCGAGCTGGGTCTTGGCCCTTGTTCCCTCGTGAATTCCCTGCATAGCAGTAGAATAGAAATAACCACCTTAATTAAGATCACATCACTCTTTTTTTGACTTAATATTTTATTGTCAATCTCTTTAATAAGTCTATCCTAGAGTCACAGGGATATGCATTTCCTTTTATTTTCATTTTAATGGGCATATGAAAAGATAAGAAGGAATCTGACTCAGATAGCAATTAGATTTAATAAATAATAAGAGAATAATTAGTAGCTGCCAGATTCCTGTTCCTATATTTCGTATAATTTCATACCCCTGGGAAATCAAGCCTTTCCAGATCTATGGCAGATTATTGGTTCCTTCTATTTTGGTGCTCACAGCAAAAGGGATGAAAACGTAATAACAACAAAAAGCAAAAAGTAGCAAGAAATAAGGCCCATCTAAGTTTCCCATGTAGTGATTATTCCAGATTTTCCTCTTTGTAATTCTCTAATTGACAAGTCACCTTATTTTGCCTGAGGTTATGTTTACACAGTAAAATGGACATAATGACTGTTTAACTCATAGGGTTAGAGTACATTAAATCACAAAATATATGCATACACATTTTTGAAAAATGTCAAATACAAGCATTTCTTTAGATTTATCAGGACTAACGGCTAGAAGAATACTAAAAAAAAACCCCACAATTGTGGACCAAGATGAATGGAGTACCAACTCAAAGTAAAAAAAAAAACAATATGCGAGAAGGTGAAAATGTTAGCTTCGAAAAGAGTTTCACATTCATTTCTTAGTGTTAAGTTGCAATCTCTTCCCTTTCTCTTCTGACCTTTTTAAAGCAAGTTTCTTAATGAGTAGAAAGTGATACACTTCGGCCATTTTAGAAATTTTGCAAAATATAAAATAATATGAAGGCAAAAAATGAGATATCCATCTATAAAAGTCAATCTCAGCCAGAATGCTGAGGTATGAAGCAATCCCCAAATACTGGTAACTTAATGCAATATAGGTTCATTCCCCACATGGATTGCCTGGGGAATAGGGGTCTTACCTCTGATAGGCTAACTCAAGTGGCTTGGGATACTTAACTTCAAGGGGATAAGCACGTGTAATCCTACCCTATCATGAGAAAAATTACGAATATTTTATAACTATTTCTAATGACATAATTTGATGTAACTTTTAACTGCTTTTCTCTTTTATGTGTATTTACATATATATTTATTTTGATCTCTTTAAATGAAGTTGAGATCATGCATTATAAACATATTTTTAGTTTCCATTTTTACTTAACAGTTTATTGGTTTCAAT
>NW_006436810.1:10504232-10533517 GCF_000325575.1 Pteropus alecto
GATACACTTAGGCCATTTTAGAAATTGTGCAAAATATAAAATAATATGAAGGCAACAAATGAGATATCCATCTATAAAAGTCAATCTCAGCCAGAATGCTGAGGTATGAAGCAATCCCCAAATACTGGTAACTTAATGCAATATAGGTTCATTCCCCACATGGATTGCCTGGGGAATAGGGGTCTTACGTTTGATAGGCTAACTCAAGTGGCTTGGGATACATAACTTCTAGGGGATAAGCACGTGTAATCCTACCCTATCATGAGAAAAATTACGAATATTTTATAACTATTTCTAATGACATAATTTGATGTAACTTTTAACTGCTTTTCTCTTTTATGTGTATTTACATATATATTTATTTTGATCTCTGTTTAAATGAAGTTGAGATCATGCATTATAAACATATCTTTAGTTTCCATTTTTTACTTAACAGTTTATTGGTTTCAATTTCTTATGTCATTAAATTTTATATGAAAACATGATTTTCATCAAATTCCATCATATGGATAGCACATAATATAGTTAGATCTTGCAATATTATTAGACACCTGGTTTTCTTTCAACGGCTTCTGTTTTAAATAACCCATGATGAAAATTCTCATAAATTGCCCTGCACATTCCTCCAATTTCTAGATATGTAATTACAGGTCAAAGTTATAAATATTTTAAAGAATCTAGATACAATTTTTTAACTTGTTTTCCAGAATGGTTATTTCAGAACTGAATGTGAATACCCAGTCAGTGTTGGCAATAAGAGGTTAAAAATCTTTGCAGATATGTTCGATAGAAAATGTTGACTCATTATTTTAATTTAATTCAACTCATGTTTATTGAAGTTTACTAATTTCCAGGTGCACTTTTAGTTACTGGAGATATAGCAATGAACAAAATAAGTAGCTTTTGTGAATTTACAGTCTGGTTGGGATAACAAACAACAAACAAGAAAATATACATATAAACTATATATGTATATAGCATTTTATGTCACATAAGTATAATGTAAATCTATTACATGTAGTATTTAATATTATATATCTATTGTATTATAGGTAGGTAGATAGATGAGATAGATGATAGATGATAGACAGACAGACCAATAGATAGAATAGATAGTGGCTTGAGTATTATGCAAACAGGCTAAAAGAAAAGTGGAGGAGGGGTCTGCTGCTTTTATAAAGACTGATCAGAGAGAAAAAGTTTCTTTGAGAAGGTGACATGTAAACTATGGCCAATGACCTGAAGAAGGTATGAAATGGAGGCATGCAGGCTTCCAGGATCTGAGTTCTCCACATAGAATAAACAACGAATGCAAGATGCTGAGATGTGTAATGCTCGGGAAACAGGAAAAGGGCAAAGAAGCTCCTATAAGTACAACGTGAGCAGGGGACAGAGTCCTAAGGGGCTAAAGAGGTGATGCTGGTGAATGGGTGAGCCTTGAATATCAAGGCAAAGTCTTGTAGGCCGTGATAGGGAATTCAATTTTTATTGGGACGGGGACTTAGCAGAAAGATTGGAGTAAAGGAATGACAAGGCTTGAGACACATTTTTAAGACTTTTAATGACAATGGAGAATTATTCATATACATGTTGTATACATTACTTTAAAATATTTGCAAGCATTTCTATATTTGAAACTATTAACTGTTTTCATTATTCTTGGAATTTTTTTAGTTTTATACTTGCCTTTTAATTTTTAATTTTATATAAATTAAAATTTATAAACATTTTCCAATTCGATGACTTTATTCTATTTCAATATAATGTAACTATAGGCTTTTTAAAGATTTGAATAAAATGAAATAGTTTTTATCTTCACGTAATTCCAAAACATAGATAACTTTTTTATAACTTAAAACATTGTAAATAAGATAAATATCACTTAAAATTTTATGATTTCACAATGATAACCAAGAAGACTTTAGTATGTAGCTTTTAGTATGTAGTTTCTAAACTTTTCTGTTTTTTCTCTCCATTTTATCATTGGGACCACGTTAGGTATTATAGTAGCCACCTGGTAATCTAAGAAGCCATCAAGTTATTTGTGGGAAAAGTTCATATACCTAGATTTTTATTTTGTTACTGAAAGGAATTAACTGCCTTAGATTGTCACAGAACACTTGGAAATATTCCAGGTTATAAGTCTGATGGAACACGCTTCTGAAAGTTTTGTTGTTTTTGTGCTGGTTTTTATGCTAATGTGTCAGGAGACCCTGCTTTTCTTTTCTTGAAAAGTTAGCTATTACTACTCTATTTAACGTATTGTCTCGTTATTTTGATTTCTAAGAACCTATGAGATTGAAAGAAGATATATAACTGATTGTCTAATTTGGACTGAACTGAATCTTTCTTCCCAGGATCATGGTACACCCCTCTTACTCAAACATCCTTTTCTGTTCCCTAGGGAGATTCTGTACTGTCATTCATGTCTATTTTTTCATATCTCACTTTACATTTATTTGTAAGTAGCATATGTGCATGTATTACTGAATGTGTCTTTTATTTTTTTCATTATGTTTCCAACTGGTAAATACTTTTATTTGAGAAAATGTCATTCATTTTATATTTTGGTGTATAACTTGCTACCTTAACAAAAATCCTTATGGTTTTCTAAAGAAAATCTGATTATTTATATTGACATTTATATCACTGGCAAAAACTCATCACTTTTGCTCGCTAATATTTGTATGTTTACTACAGTGGTTAGACTTAGAGAAGAGTGTTGACTAATGGCTTTGACTGCAGATAACCTTGTTTTATTCTTTTCTTAAAAGGCGATGTTGCTATTTGTTTTAGAGATATTCTTTATCCTGTTAAGAAGTAATTTTTATTACTGAATTTTATTATTAAAGGATGATTAATTATATAAAGTTACTGCTTAGCATGTATTGAAATAAATCATCTGACTCTAAAGTTAGCCTTGCTATGTTAAAATAATAATATATTTCCCCAAATTAAGCAATCCTTGCGTTCTTAATAAACTCTTCCATGTAATGCAATAGTAATGTGACAGATTCCATTTGCTAGTATTTTATTCAAGATATTTGCTTCTATGGTAATATTTTTCTTTTCTCTATAGCAATATAAATAGCACCAGAATTTTTCTTTGAAGATAGAATTTTTATCCAAGGCAATCCTTGGCTAAAGTAGTTTGGGAGTAGTTTGATTGTCAGTCATAGGTATGGCTCTATTTTATTTCTTATTCTCCTTGAAAAATAGTGGTAATTCATAGAAATTTTTCTATCCTTTGTGCATTATGAAATTTGTTAGTAATATTTTATAGCAGTGTTCCTTTCATTTAATAAAATTTCCTCTCACTCCTTAAATATATTGCAATTTCTTTGACTTTATTTTGGCATTGTTTTTTTCTCAAATACTTCCATTTTTTAGACTTGCTAGAATTTAGTCTATTTTACTAACAAATTGAGAGCACCAGCTCTTGCTTCATTTATAAATGATATTTCCTTATTTTGTTTTCTAATTTCTGCTTATCATTATCTATATCTTCTACTTTTCATTTTTTTAAAATTTTAATTCTTAAGTGCATTAGTTATTTTCATAAGTAGTTTCAGTAACAAGCTTTTAAAGATTTTAATTTTTATTTGAGGACACCTAGGTAGTATAATTTTTGATATATTTTATTATATTGCATTTCACAATTTCTTCGTCTATTTTGACATAATTTTTTAAAGAACATAAATTTCTCAGGTATTTAGATGTTAGAAGTTACCCTTGTTTTTCATTTACGCTATTGAGTCGAGATGATGGAAGTGTGTTCGGTTGGTTTTGTTTCCAGTGGGGAGCAGTGCCGCTTGTATATTTGTGGAAAGGAGGCAGAGGAAGAGAAAGAAAAGAGCTTCTTTTTTTCAATAAATCGAGAAATCAAACTACGGTGAGACCCTTTTAAATTTCTATGTTAGAGGATGAACTGAAGTCTCTGTGTGTCTATGTGTAGATAGATGTACATAGTACATCATCATCGATTTTTATAAATTACCCACAAACAGTTTATATGCTTCATTTTTACTGTAAAGATATTAACTTCATATATAAATGGAATACTTTGATGAGATTATTTAGATACCTTATTGCAATTAATGCTTTTGGAATCTCAGACAATAGTAAGTGGTGGATACTTTTCTGTAGAAGACATGTAAAACAGACTCATAAAATGTTACATATAAATTCAGGGGAATCTGGCTACTTTATGTCTCTTGGCTGCTCTTAAGAACATTTCTTCTACATCTCAATATGTATATGGTATGTACTTTAGCATCGAAATCCAGAAAAAAGTAAGTATTAAAATTTCCCATTATAGTTAAGGGTTATTAGGCTCTGTTTACTTCTAATAATTTGGACGTAAATATCCAGATACTAGATAGGGCATTGCATGAAAATGTAAGACTGGTAATTTGTCTTCTCTAGCACTAGCACCTGGTATCAATACACATTACCCCCTTTGTTTTGTTTAGAATTATATCCATTTGTTTGTGTTAATTTTATGTTGCTCATTTCCTCTAATTTTAATGAATCTGAACACTGTTTTACTTGATGTTGTGGCATATTTTATGCATAATCGCAGAATGTTCAAATAATTTTATCTTCTCATTTCTAGCATGTAAGTTGTTGATTTCTGTATTTTTATCTCATTGCATTAAACTATATTTACAGAATATTAAATAATAATGACACAATTTGGCATCTCATTTACTGTTCTGATTTTAAGAGATTTGCCTTATTATTTACTATAGATTTGATGGTAACTGACACTTCGAAATAGGTATTTATTCTGCTGAAATTATAATGCATTTAGTTTTATATGATTTTTAAAAACAGGAGTACTTAATTAGCCTCTCTTATTGATTTCTTTTCTTTGCTTTCCTCTCTTTTTTTCAACTCGAGGGTCTTCCTGTAGTTTGACTTCTCGATTTATTGGGAAAAAAACAAAAACAAAAACAAAACTCTTTTCTTTCTCTTCCTCTGCCTACTTTCCACCAATATACAAGCAGCACTGCTCCCCACTAGAAACAAAACCAACCCAACACACTTCCATTATCAGCAATTTCTGCTTCCTTCAATTCTATATTCAACACGGTACATAGATGTATTACTCAGAAACGATACTGCTGTTGATATTATTGATATTACATACGAATGAAGGAGTGACTTGATTGAGAGCATGGATTCTATCTGATAATAAAGGAAATTCTTGCTGATGCAGCAGAGGATAAAACAGTAGCATCTCTGGATATTTCTCAAAGATGCTGAACAATTTTCCCTGGCTAGCAAAATAGCCTTTTGTTTACTCTGCTCTTAATAAACTCTTCTGCCTGAAAGAAACATCTAGTTGTGGGAATGCACAAAGAGATAATGAAATCTCCAGGTGTTTGAATCTGAAGGTTATTCTTTATGTTATTGTTTGCTTTCAATGTTGTATTCTTATGTTTTAAATATTTATGATAAAATTATCACTTAGAAGACTTCATTTTAAGAAAACTAATTTCTTCAGGTATATAGTAAAGTTGTCCTTATATAATTTTAATAATATATGTGACCAGTGTCACATTTAAGATTCTGGCTTATATCCTTTCTGGATAAAGGAATAACACTCAATATATGGCATTTGTTGTAAAAACGTAATTACTAGATGATAAGCTTTCTGTTGGTAAAGACTTAAGGGGTATACTCTTGTTTTTTTTCACCATATCAAGCACAATGCTTCTATTTGGTAGAAAATCAATTTATAATTATTGATTTATTGCTCCTCCCTTTGTTTAATACTAATATATTCTAGAGGCAGTAAACTATTTTTGACTGCTGTTTGACCTATCTTTTTGGTGTTCCAGAAGTTTCTGGTGCCCTCAATGCAGGTCAGCAATAAAATACAAAGGAATATTTCTTTGTAAAACATAATGTTTACAGATTTAATGTCAGTTATGTTTGAGTTCACTGTTATTTAGTTACTTGAAAGTGTCTGTTATAGAATAACACTTTTTTTTTCAATGATTGGTGTATTTGTCTCAGAGAACGACATATCCTGAGAATCTTCCTGCCCCCGCTTTAATTCCTTCTGAGGTGAAAAGCTTACAATCACACTAAGATAACACCTCCTTGCCTCTGCTTAGACAGATGAGAGAGCAGACAAGCCAATGAGCACTAAGGGTTTTAAAAGCAGGATGCGGACGAATATTTGAGCTGCATTGTTCTGAATTTTCCAAGTTATGAGAAAGAATCAGTCAGAATTTAGGGTTTTATTTCAAAAAATTTTCCAGCTTAGATCGTTTGTAATAGACTCTGAACATGGCCCAAACTAGCTCGTCCTACTGTTCAACGAAGTGTTTTTGAGCATTCATATCATGAGGAAAAGTAATTCCCACACTGATCCTCTGACATGTGAAGGCACTTCATCCAACAAGTGTACGCAGCTGGGGTTAGGTTTTAAGATTTAACTTTTGAGGAAACATTGCCCCGTTGCCCATCATCCTCATAAACTCTGGCCTCTTTTGTATTTGTCAGTTGAGTCCCTTGCAATGTAATTGCTCACGAAAAAGAAGGGAAGTAAGAATTGCAGAGCTGAATTCAAATCCAGGCCTGCTTGATGTTAAGCTTGTGAGTCTTCTAAAGCTTTATCTCATATGGAGAAACCACAACTGCATTCTATTTATTAATCTAAAAAACTTTTTCCAGGAATTTTTTTTTTTGAAAGATTTTTTTTTTTTTTTTAACCGGGATTGATAAACATGTTTTTCTCTCTCATTTATTTCTGCCACTGACTGGGCTCTAATGAATGCAGGAGCAAACATTAAGGTATCCACAGAGAGACAGAAAAGTGTGTAAATAACACGAAGCCCTGAGTACCTGCCAGTGAACTCTCAAGAGGCAGATCTCAATCTGACCACGTTCCAAGGCATCCCTGGTGGTTGTTTGCTCTCCATCCTGCAGCAGTACTACGTGACAGATGAAACAGTGTAGATCATTAACTATCTTGGCAAGTATTAAAATTATCAAAAGGGAAACCTTCAACGATATTATTTTTCTTAAAATTTAATACTTATAGTTATTATTACACCTATAATGCCTTGCATGCCTGTTAAATGCCAACACTTTATAACACTCGTGAAAATATAATCAGAAGTGGGTTTTATCATCCCCAGTGTACTGAAGAGGGAACTGAAGCTCAGCAAGGTCAAATGACTTTGCCATCGGACATTACTAGTTAGTGTTCTGACATGACTCGAACCCAGATCTGTCTATTGCCACAGTCTACACTCTTCCTACTTTACTCTGCTGCCTATGAAACCAAAGAAATAAAATTTGGGCATCATTTAGGAATGTAGGAGAGGAAGCCAATCATTGAGGCAGCCATCTGATAATATGCATACTTTTTATTTGCACTTCATAGTGTCTTACGTATATAATCTCATTTAATTCGCTAATTTTACAAACACTAAGGCCAAGACGATAAGGAGGAAAAGTGCAGAAAGATGGAGCGCAAAGAAAGTGCCTGCTTCATATGGAATCACGAAAGGAAAGAAAGGTCACATTGCCAGCTGGTGCTATGCTGTCTGTCATCAGGTTTTATAATATGGTGTAAACACTAGGGTCTGTGACACTGAACAAGGAGGGAATAGCTTATTACCTCCCAAAATAGTACAAATGCCAAGCAACTTTCACTGATTTAGCCTCAGGAAATTTCTCCATTCTCTAAGAATGTAAGGTCACATTAAATTATTTAGAAATGTAAGGCTTCAAAAAGCTAAGCCTTTGTGCATTATTACGATGATGATTAAGGACTGTTCATTTCTTCAGTTCAATTTTTCTAGAGTCCTATTATCAGTTGCTGAATTATAAAAAAATAAACATAATATTCTATTAAATGGAAAGATAAACTACTCATGTATTAGTGAAAAACCTACTTGGCATATTCCTCTGAATTTAAAACAAAGAAGCTATCTCCCCAGCAAAGGTTGTCTATGAAATGTCATTCCATAGGGAAGACTCGAAATGAAATTATAAATCCCCAAACAGAGATTTTATTAAAGTGGAAAACCTGCCAGAATCTTAAGCACAGAAGCAGAATGCCACAAAGGCTAGAGTGAACCTAGCTCTATCAGATTCTTAAAACAATTAGTACGACAGAAGGCAGAAAACATTAATTAAGGATAATTTTTTGTTTATTCGTATCATTACTAAAATGATTGTTTTCCTTTTGCAAAATCAATTTTGATCATTCATCTCGATAACCTGTACATTTCAAAACAATTCTGAAGAAAGTTTCTGAATTGGGAAAACTTTTCCATTTAAAATAAAGCCTCTTTGTTTATTTCAGGGAAAAAAATTCAAAACTTAGACTTGACAAATTCTGTGATATTTTCTTCAAAAAAAGGAGGAAGAAGTGTGTGTGATAATAAAAATATTAAATATAATAGATAATATTAATAAAATATTAACATAAAATCCATGCTAAATAAAATTATTTAATAATTTTATTTATAAATTACAAATATTTAATATTTAATACAAATATTTAATATTTAAAAAAGAAAATACAAGTATTTAATATTTAAAAGATTGCACTTAATTGAAATTTTAAAATACAAAAATATTTTCATTGCCCTATAGGAGAGTTAATCTTTGTTTCAGAACAAATACTACAGATGAGGAAAATTTTCTTTCATTTTAGAATTTTGCGGGTTGAATTGTTAAGGTGAGCCAAGAGCATCTTCTAATTAGTGTCAGATTTGGCTCTGTGTAGGATCGTTCACTTATTTAATAATAAAAGCATTTATGTGCTTGTCCTGATTTGGTTTTACTATTTAAACCAGTTTTGCTTTTGCTAAATTAGATTTTATATCAGTTTTTCCATTCAGATCAGACTATTTCACAACTTTCACATCTTCTGTTTGTGATTCTTTAAAATATTTGCAAAGAATGGTAGTTTTGAGTGAGTAGTCTAACACTCGTAAACTCCAGAAAACATCATTGGGTCATGTTCGAATAATGTAACACTTGAATATTTTAGAAAGGTTAAGAACAAAAGTTCAATTTACAAATTTAAAGACTTCTTTGCTTCCAAAATGGGTTATTTCTTGGAACAGGTCTCATAGGACGTATATGCATATACACATATTCATACTTATTAAATGTCTCACTACTTCCTACAGGGTCAGACACACACACTTATAACATGATAACATCTGCCAACAATACTACTAGACTAGATTGTGGCCACATGTCTCCTCTGTGCTCCTGTTCTGGTTCCTAGATGTGTCCATTTTAACCTTCAGCCTCCCATATCAGTATTTCTTTCTCCTTTGACATAAGTGATTTTTTTTCAACCAGGAACATGTTTGTTTCTAAGCTTTCATTATTACAAGAAAATGAAGATATCTTTTCTCTTTGACCTGATTTGTCAGGTAAAATATTTAAATATTTAACTTCATTTTCTCTGTCAACTTAATTTTTATTTTGAGCCACCTCCCTTTTTTTTTTTAAATTTTGGGTCAATTTTGAGATTCCCCACTCCTTTCTCAGAAGGCCCATAGAGTGCAAAGACATGAGGGAAATGTACAGAGCACCAAGGTGATCATTCTTGATGTAATTTGTCCCCTCTGACAGCCCACGAGACATTCCTTGTCCTGTCTGGTCCTGCATTGTCAGTTCATTCAATGCTTTCTGGATGTGTGCTGTCCATAAACTCAGGCACGCTAACATTTAAGTGGATGACTTAACAAAATACTTATTCCTAAAATGCTTAAATGTAAATAGGAGATAAGCGTTTGTCCAAAGAAATACATTCCTTCTAATAACAAAATAATTCTAATTCCTCCCTCCTCTTCCTTGTATCATTGCTGTCATTTCTACAGAAGTATATCTGTATCGATATATGTATACCTTTATCTGCACACGTGTAGAACCTCTACATAAGTATGTACATAATCAAATACATTGTTGCTATTATTTTGAAAATAACTGTTATCTGTTAGCGGGATTAAGAAAAAAAAGAAAAGAAGAAGATGGTAAAAAGGTACAAACTTCCAGCTATAGGAGAAATAAGTCTTGAGATTGTAATGTACAGAATGCTGACTATTAAAAAAAGAATTAAAAAAATAAGAGTTTTTATTTTACCTACACTTATTCCTTTATTGATGCTCCTTCCATCGCTCTGTAGGTCTGAGTTTCTGACGTATATTACTTTCCTTCTCTCTAAAGAACATTTAACCCTGCATGCAAGGCAGGTCTACCGACAGCAGATGTTGGCTGGCAAACGGGGAGTCTCCAGGGTGAGAGGGGAAACTGGCCTGCACCCTGCCGGCAAGGAGCCTGAAGAGGCAGCTGCTGCAGCTGGGTGGGGTGCAGGTTTGACAAGCCTAGGGCCTTACTCCTGAGGCTTGTCCCAGGTGCCTGTAAGACGAGGAAATCTCTGCACCTGCCCCCCGGGATCGTAAGAGTGTACACTGTCACCATCACTGGACTGAATGTGTGATTCAGTTCAGTGATGGTGACAATGCCTGACTCCTCCGCCCCCCAGGGCTGCATCCTTGAAACTGGTTCCCGCTGAGGGAACGGTAGGTAGGACCTATATTCCAAGGGCCGGGAGGAAGTAAGGAGCCTCCGGTGAAGCGGATCCAGCTCTGGGTCAATCTGCATGACCTCCTCCAGCCCGCCAGCCCGCCAGCCCGCCATCCCGAGAGGCCGGCTCTGACAGTCTCACACGCAGCGCTCTGTCACCAATGTGCCCTGAGTGGTCGCAAGGGGCGTCGACAGCGCGGAGGTGGTTCGTTCAGCAGCTGTCTGGCTGCGTGGGAGGCAGGTACCACAGAAACAACACAGACACATGCAAGAGATAACACAGATTAAGATAATGATTTCCAAAGTAAGGAAAAAGGTTTTCTACCAAGAGCCCCACGATCCAAACCATTGATTTGCTGAGTCCCGGGGGCTGGGATCGTGTCACTGAAGGCCTTCGCTTGTGTCCTAACGTGCTTTAATAAAGATGGCACCTTAGCACACTCATCAGGTATGAGCACGCATCAGTCTGCTTGGCTAATGAAACAAGTGCCTCTTGGTGAGGCAGTATTGATGTCCACAGACATCCTATTTTGGAGGATACTTTTCTCATCAGAAACATTTTAGTGTTCAGTAAGGACAGGCTTTGCCAGCTCTCGTATAAGGCCTGCTGGGTAAATTACTAAGGGCTTCTGTGTGCTATTACATCCTCCAGCCAACGGAGGGAATGAAGATGGGGACCAAATGATTGACCAATAGAAAACAGAACATGCCATCTGGCCTTGAGGAGACAGAGGCCGGCAACTTCTGTTTCTGTGTTTTGCATTCACCCCTGCGCCCAGGTAAAACCCAGGGTGCAGTGGCCCAACCATGGCCAAAGATTTGTGCCACACAACCACTGTGTCCCATTCAGGGCTTGACAATAAATACCTGGGTGGTGTGATCAGTAGGTGCCAAACAAGTCACTATCCTTTAATGAGGCAGAATAACTACATAGGTGATGTCCATCCCATATCTCAGGTGCAATTGGGTTGGCTCTGTTTAGTGATTTTTCTGTTCCCAACGTATGGGTGCCCGGGTGCTCAAATGTCCATAACCTGAGGGTGAGCCATATGAACCCACCCCAAATCGGAGCATAGCTACCCATGGCTCTGACGGTGCATTTTTTTATGACCCTTCGGGTAGTAGTTTGATATGCTGCTGTGTACTTTGATTGGCAGAAGAAGACCACCAAGCCCAGTATTATTGGTAGTATCACAGGCCAGGTGTCTGGATGGGTAACATCAGATGAATTATGAGTATCAGTCCTAGCTTGTTCTTCCTTAATGTGCTGCTTTAGGGCCTTCTGATCCCTCCCCCTGGGACGGTGACACCACCATGGCAGTCCAGACGAGCTGGAGATGGGCAGCCGCCTGCATGCCCAATGGCTGGGTTGGCTCCTTTGCTAGGCGTTCGAGTGGGCCCACCGTAAAAAGATATTTTTTTCCATCAAGTGCCCACCCTGTGACCGGGTACTACGAAGGCAGCAGAAGTCTAAGGTAGAAAAGACAGACATTTAGTAGGAACTTGTATGGGAAGCTGTTCCCCTTCTATGAGAATTACACTTGGGGCGTGATTCTTCGGTGTCAATATGGCTGTGGCTTTAGGAGTGTGACCTGATTATATGAACCGTACATGTTGGTCGGGGAGGCGGCACTGTCAGGTGTGAGGAGAAGGACTGAGGGCGGAATGTGCCAGACCAGGACCCCCTCTTCCTCCCTATTTCAATGGTGCGTGTTGCATGCCAAGTACAGGACGTTTCCACGGATCCAGCTTCCAGCAGGACAGTGGGGGCCCAGTGGAGACTGAGTAGTTCCCCTTCACCCAAGGGTGCGAAGTATCTCCCCCATCTTGGTGAGATGTCCTTTTGCAAATGCTAGTAGATAACGCCCTTCCCAGGCGTGATGGGGCTTGGCGTTCTCAGCAGCTTAAGCATGTCAATCAGGGTGAGAGCTGGGGCGATGTCTGTCTCCCCAGACTTCCGCACCTTTACATACCTTCACAGTGTTGAGTGACTCGGCTGGGGTCCCAGTCTGGCATCTGGGGCAACAGGCCCTACGGTTGATCGTTCGTATGTATTAAAGCCTAGGAGATCGCTTTAATCCATCTGGCCAAAGCCAGCTGTGTCCTGACTGGAGAAAAATCCATTTCCAAGCTTTCTCACTTGATTGCTATTAGCCACGTCATAGCCAGAGAGTGTGGGAGGAGGATGCTACGGCAGGTCATGATGCTGGAGAAAGGTGAATGCAAGGCAGTCCAAGTCGGAAAAGTACCTGTATGCCTTGCTAATGAATTTGGTCATTGTCCTGTAGTGGAGAACAGAGGAGGTTTTTAAGCAGTAAAGGGACTTGATGCCCTTAGTAAAAACTATTCATAGAAATGAACCACTAGTAGCTTAGTAGCTTAATAGTGTGAGATCAAAAGTCGTTACATAGCAGGTGTAGCAAAAAGACCCCTTGCTTAGGGGTTATGTCAAGAGATACAGAAGGCTCGATAGAACTCACCTGCCCATCTGTCTGCAGACCTCAGGAAGCTCTGAGCCTCAGCGAGTTTTGTGACATTGTCTGGTCTGAATTAGCCTCTGAGCTAGTTTCGGAAGTTAGAGAATGTGTCCCGGGGCTGGGCTGTGCTATATACCCAACATCCAAGCACACCTGCCATTCCATCCTGTTGTTTTATGTTTTCTGCAGCTCAGGCAACAAGAATAGTGAATATACTTAGTGCCATGCCTACCTTAAATGCTTACAGGCGTTACCTCCTCTGATCCTCATAACAGCCCTTTGAAGAAGTTACTGTTATTCATCAAATTTTACAGATATGGTAACTGAGGCACAGAGTGGTCCATGGCCATACTGATAACGAGTGGTTGAGCTGAGATGCAAGTTAAGCTGCACGTCTGCTCTTAACCCTTGCAGTCTGCCGCTTTTGGGAAATTGCATAAATACCAAAGCTTGGGATTCTGCTTAGATAAATTAAATCTCTACAGCAAATGACTTAGGGAAATAAGCATAAACAGTCTAATCTAGAAGTTAAACTACACCACGGTATGTTTTTTCATGTTTCTAAAGAACATTCTTCCTCGATTTATGTTAATGCCAGTAGTTAAAAGGAATAAACTTAAAGGCAGAGCATCACTGGGTAAAATCTTAATATAATTTTTTTAAACATGTTGAGCAATCTGTATTGTTTTTTCCACCTTCGGAATCACTGACCCTGCAAATATCTTTAATTTCCAATTTTCAGTAAGATTACATGCCTCTTTCCCCTCAAATTAAAACCATATTTTAACCCATGTGATTACTCCATTATTCATTAAGTAGTAGTCTCTGTGCATAGTAAATTAATTATATTGCTACATGGGTTTGGCATAAAAGTAGAATTGACCAATAAATGATAGGCTGACACTGTTATGCATATGTTTTTTCTGTTATGCATATATTATAGGCCAAGTAACTATTATATATTAATAAAAATTTAAGTTTGAGTTTATTCTTCTCGAAATATAAAATCTAATGACTCATTTTACATGCATATTCTCAATTTATTATTTTTTAAATTTGTAATTATTGTTGTCTGGCTTTTTCTGACATACTTCTACTTTTTAACAAAGCCTTAGTTGGTTAATTTTGATATTTCTCAGTTTGTTGTATGAGGAACAAATTTTGCCCTTAATTAGACTTGTACAGAGTTCGTATCTTGGAAGAGGAAAATCTAAATCTCTTTTGCCTTTATTAAATTAGGTGTAAGAACCCTTTCGAGTATGTTATTTTGTATTTATACCTGCTGTAGTAAGTTTGGAAGATTAAAAACATTACTTCTTGAGCAAAATTAGAAAGAATCAGATTCTTTTCTAGAACATGTTACAAACAATGTTCTCCATAGCTGCCAGAGGTCTCATGAATCACATTCTTCCACACTTTTTATTTTAAAATAAAAGGATGATATAAATTTCCAGTCCACTATAATTCCACTAAATGGCACTTTAACCAAACTCTACAAAATATAATTAGGAAAGGCCTCTAAAGACCATCCAGGCACATAATGCATATCGAAAAGCCATGTGTTTCATTTCTGGTAGACTTTACCCTTAGTGGTGGCTCAGTAGCTGTCACACAGAGGCACCAGGAGTGAGTATCTGAGGCAGCCGGGGAATTCCTCCTGCAGCATCCCTGACAGGCAGGCGCTCATCCAGTCTTTCTTCCCCGCTCAGGGTCTCTGTTCTTCTGTTTTCCTCTGCTTAAAATAACTGTGACCTTAGACCTTGGCATGGCTAGAGCATTAGCTGTCTTTAGGTCTTTGCTCTAATATTACTTCCTCAGAGATCTTCCCTGATAAGGGGAAGAAAATTCAAGCAGTTCCAGTAACAATGGTGTGTTACGCTGTGGGTTAGGAGCTTCATTGTTACGCTCATTATTATGAAAGACTCATTATTAAGAAGAGCATTTGTATTAATTTTCTAAGGTTGCCGGCAAAGTACCGCAATCTAGGTGGACTAAACAACAGAAATTTATTTTCTCACAGTTTTCGTGGTTAAAAGTTTGAGGTCGAGGTGTTGGCAGGATTGGTTTCTCCTGAGGTCTCTGTCCTTGGCTCGCAGATGGCTTTCTTCTCGCTACGTTTTCTCACCTGGCCTTTGCTCTGTGCACACGCATCCCTGGTGTCCCTTTGCATGTCCAAATTTCTTCTCCTTATAAGAACGCTAGTCAGATTGGATTAGGGCCCACTCTAAAGGCCTCATCGTTGCTTACTCGCCTCTGTACAGGCTCTATCTCCAAATAGAGTCACATACTGAGGAAATGTGGGTGAAGGCTTCAACATCTGAATTCTGAGAAGACGCAGTTTAATCCACAACACCATTCATTACCCAAAGGATTCTTTCTGCTTCCTGGATTCCCACAGCTCGACACCTATCTCGACACTTGTCTTTGCAGCATTATGTCACACCCCTTGCTACACAATATTTAACAGAACGTATTTGAAAATGTATGCCAATTTACTGTGGCAAATGAGAAAACATGCCTCTCAGGTTGCCTACTGCAGTCAGTATGATTGACTAATGGCTTCAACTGTCACTCTCTGAATCCTTCACTGCACCTGCGCCAAGGTGACACTCTCCTTGGCTGCTTCCAGCCAGTGATGGGATGTGGCAAGGATACTGAAGCAGGCTCTTTCCTCCTAGGCTCCTCTGGGTGGAGACTTTGGCTGGAAGACCCCCATTCAGTCTCATCAAACGGTCTTCAAACTCCGCTGCAGTCTAAGACCTTCTTTTCTTTCTCTCTCTATCACAGGGTGAGTTCTTCACTTGAGGCTGACACCATCCCGTGCCCTCTGGCTTCCTCCTCATTGTCCCTCACAGACATGTCTCCCAATGATCTCTCGCACGTCTGTTCATCTTGATATCTTCTTCTTGGAGAACCTGGGTGAATTACTTCCACACGCATGAATCACAGAGGAATTCTTTTTCTGTGAGAGCATGACTTAAACTGAAAGAATAAATTTAGAGTGGAAATTCTAATAGTCGATGTGGAATATATATTTTAGAAAGGCTAAGTACCATGGGAATAATGCAAGATGTAACAAGTACAACGTGCTTTTGGTAAAAGCGTATTACAAACTTTGGAATAAATTAAGTAGTTTTGAATATTGTATGCTCCAGAAAGTTTTACTCTGAACACAAGGATATTTTATTCATCTTTCTACTTAAACAAAATTTTTTTTTTTCTATGAAAAATCATCATCGACACAACTTGAGAGGCGTCCGGAGGAATAAGACTTCATGTTCAGGATAAGACCTTCCATCTAGGCCTCATAACTACATTGGCAGGCGCAAAGCAGAACCTATTCCAAACAGTTACAGCCTAGCTACCTGTCTACTTTGAGATTAGCCAGAACTAATCTCATTAAGCCCATTACCTGTTTATGTCAATCACCACAAGGAGTCCCAGGCTTCTAGCTTTTCTCCCGCTGCACACATTTAAATCACTATGCATCTCTGCATATCCTTTATTACGTCCCTCTCTTCCATCTTCCCTAACTCCTAAAACCTCTCTAGTGAGCACTCTGGAATTTATGGTCCATCATAAATAAAACTCCCACGCTTTCTTCTCTGAAAATTACCTTCGAGTCACTCTAAATGAAACTTAAGTCTCCCTTAAGGATGCTGCTTCCTCTGAAGGCACTCCAGTGGAAGCTGTTCTGTCTCTGTCAGCCCACATGCCCGTGGGCCTGAATTTGGGTGAATGTTCTTGTTACTCATGGTGAATTTCAGACTGTAATCTCTCTATGAGCCTAAGACTCTGTAACCTTGATTATAAGTTTATTATCACTTTGGCCACGTATCTTCTGTCACTCACTAAATCTGCTCCAACCACAATGATCTCCTTAACTTTCCTTGAACTCATGGAAAACGCCATTCTTAGGGTCATAATATTTTTATTCCATCCCCAATAACATTCTCTTGAATATTTGCCTAACTTGGCTTGTTCCCTCATCTTACTTAATTTTGTAAAAGTCAAATTTCAAAGAAACATACCCTGTCTATAATATTTTAAAATTGGAACCACCATCCATGACATCTCTTACAATCCATTGCTTAATTTTTTCCCTCCATGTATCTGTTTTTATCTGTATCCCCCATCAAGAATTTAAACTTCAAAGACATAGATTATGGACTTCACTGCTATAGAGTAGGTAGTGAACAGATATTTATTGAATGAATACAATAAAATGAACTTATTGAAATTATAATATTCCTCCTCCTCCAGAGAATGGTAGTTTAAATATATATTTTTTAGGGAAAATAACATTATTTTCTGTCTTATTCAACATCTTTCTATTGTGTTAATTTTTTTCTGCTGTGTGTCCTATGGGCTGCTAGTAATATACACATAAAATAGAGCCCAGTTCTTTACCTTGAAGAATTTCCTTTCTAGCTATGTATACAGAAATATATACAGAATATCATAATCATCGGGATAAATATTTATGCATATTTGGGTTTTAATTTCTTCCAGCATCTTTGTGGAGAATAGATTTGAGGGGAGAAAACTAGAGACAGAGAAACCAATTGGAAATGTACACGATTAGCTGAGTGAGATATGATGGTACTCTGTTAAAGTTATTAGCAGGGCTGGAGAGGAGCAGACAATTACAAAATATTTAAGAGGCAAAATTAGGAAAGAAGTAATTTTGATTGCATTTAAAAATGAGGAGATACAAAAGAAAACTATGTGATAAAGAAAGAGATAGTAAAGGAAAAGTCAGCTGAGAGTGAAATGAGAAATTAGCATTTTATCCGATTAATTTTAATGGCCTATGCAAAACACTTAGAAGAATATATCTGGGGATATTGGTCTCATAAAGCTTGGTAGAGAGATCTGGGATGGAAAAATAAATTTGGGAGTTCTCAATATGTCTGTGGTGGTTTAAATCATGCGGATAAATGAGATAGCCCAAGAAAATATAAAGTCAGACTAACAGTGAAGCAAAGGTTAACATTATGAGAACAAGACCTTGGAACACGTATAAAAAAGGGAATCATTTAACAGAATAAAATGTCATAAAGTTCACTCCTCCCAAAAAGACAGCATAGTGCATAGTGTGGTATAATGTAAACAAAGAGAATAGGGAGTGTCAAGAATGGAACAGTAAGCGGCTTTCCCAAACACAGGAGTTAAGCTCCGCACACTCGGAAAGGAGCATTTAGTTCCATTGGCTTCAAAATCAGGAGACCACCAGTAACGACCACAGCAGTTTCAGTACCATGGAGACAGGGAAGCAGCAGGCTGAGCGCAGGAAAGTTGAATTTGAGGTGAAGCTGTGAAGGATGTGGCAACAAAGATTTGTTAATTACAAGTCAAAGTAAAGCAATGAATCGAGCAGCAGCTTGCTGGGAGTTGGCTAGGAGAGGCTAGCGTCCACACAGAGGCTAAGAGGAAGAATTCAAAAGGTCAACGTTGAAGATACAGTAGAGAGAGTAATTGACTGACTGTGCAGAGGTCCAGGAGCAATGATGGGCGGTGAGGTAAAGAGCTGAATTGTAGATGTTAAGAGGATGAGTGATGGATGATCTTAGGTGTGGAGATACATTGGCTTGTAGGAAGGGCACGGAATAGTTGGTATAAATGGACACTGATAGTCTTATTATTATTTTTTTTTAATTTAACAAAGGAGGTAAGTTTTCTGCTGATAAGTGTAGGCAGAGGGTCTTAATACTAAGCATAAGACATCCGTGAAAGGTTGGAATATTCATGGAATGGAATAGAAGACAATGATAGTATAAAACAAGTAATCAGAATAAAACTACAATAACCACAATAAAACTACAATACTACAATAAAACTACAATACTACAATAAAACTGCAATACTACAATAAAACTACAATAACTACAATAAAACTACAATAACTACAATAAAACTACAATAACTACAATAAAACTACAAAACTACAATAAATTTAGAAATCAATCACTTGAGGTAAGTGGTGGCACCCTCACGAACAATATATGTTAAGAAAAATGAAGCAACAGTAAGAAATAAAAAATTGCTTTTCTTTTGCTTCTGAATTCATTAATAAAAATTAAGTTCTCAATAAAGAATTCCCCTCCTTCTCTGTTTGCATGTGTACCTTATAGAGGAGGGAAGTTGGTTAGAGATTTGGGTGGAATTTATTATTGTCTTTTACCTATTTAAAATACTAGTCAAAGAGGAAATCTGATAAGTATATTATTTTTAAAAAGACAACATCTTAAATTTACATATTGAGCATGCATTTTTATAGCATTGCTACAGATATTTCCTCCGTGTGGCCTATATTGATTCAGAGTTATCCTAGAAATTCGGAGCTGGCATGCTGATATGCTGATTATTTGTGTCTTGTAAAAAGAAGAGAGTACTTTAGAGGCAGTGTTAACAAGCGATGCTGTGCACAAATTTGCACATGTTATTAGCACTTTGACAATGGGTATCTTCTTGTCTCTGTGGAGAACACAGAACAGGTGCCATGACTCACCAAGCTGACTCTCACTAAGGGTTTTTCGTTAGCTTTTAAGAGATAAATAGAATTGCCTCCTCACCTCCTACGGAAGGTATTATTTTATAAGCACATGCCAAATAACTGATTAATTCTGTAAATTCAGTTGTCACACGAATTGAGCTCAGCACATTTTGACTCTACAGAGAAGGAGATACTCTTTTATAGTAACAGTATGAATAATGTAACGTAATCTGCCGCAGCAGTGATAAATTTTGGCTGATATAGTTAAACTCTAATCCTTTTATTAGATAACTATTATATACTAATTAGTAAGTAGCTTTAAGGCTCAGTGGTTGAAAATACAATAGATAATAAATCTAAATCATAAAAATAATACTTTGTATTAACAATTTTACAGTAATATATTTATTAGGTATTTAAGGCATATGCATTTATAAAAGAATTCGAGATAGGTGACGCTCAGCTTCACATGAAACTTAGAATTTGGGAACTCTATTCTTGGTGGAGAGAGCATGGAGGTATGAAAGAGAAGAGTATGTTTGGGAATAACTAATTTTGAATTAATGGAACATAGAATGTGTACGAAATCGGGACAGAGATAAAGCTAATACGAAGCTGGTGAAGGCAGGAGCTAGATATTGAAGCTGTCATTGATTAGGTATAAAGCCAGTATATTAGCCAATCAACAAGAAGAGAAAACAAACAGAAATATTGTTATGCATAAAGTTGAACTAAAAATTTTATAATTCACCATCGCATTTTCTTTAAATGGGAAGTACAGTGAAATTATTACTTCATGTATATGATTGAATTATTGTAACTTTTCGGTGAATGAAAGTACACAGATTTATCTCGAGACATGAATTTTAAAATTGTATGGCTTCTCAGTTCTTAACCTATGTGATTATCTTTCAGTCTTTTATACTATTAAACATTATCATTATTGAAACTCCCATTGGCCTACATAAAAATATAGTATCTAATCATTTCTTCAATGCCTTCTTCCAGCCTCTGTTTCCAGTAGAATCTAATATTTTTCCTGCTCCTTCTTGAATTATATTCAGTGAATAAGCTTATCAACTGTTCCAATAACCTCACTCTGGGTTACCATGGCTGCCCCTGCCACACACACACTTACATTCACAGGTCCAGTCGTTCTTCTTTATCTCTATTTGTCAAAACCTTAGGTCAAATCCCAGGAAATGCTGCTGTTTACATGGAGCTTTAATACCAGGAAGAATTAGTCTTTCCTTTTGCTCTGACAGATGTGTGTAACCTATATCCCAAGACCAGCAGTGTTACCTTCTTTCTTTATAAGTATACCACCCAAACCTCCTGCACAAGATGTTATATTATTAAGAGAGGTCCAGTCCTGGCTCCTGGTGCATCTCCCAGCATCGTCTTCCTCATTCAGTTGCTGGCTTCTGTGTCTCTTGCTCAAACATCTAGGATGGTTAATCTCCAGCAGATACGCAAACTATTCCCACTGTCCAGGTCTGGTTCCGAACAAACTAACCTTTAGTCTTACCCTATTGGAGGCACTAAACTCATCCATACTGGCCACCGATAAATTCCGTTTTATCCTAGAATGCCCTGAAACTCTACTGGTTTCTCTGCCATGGCATTCATCGAGCCTTCCTCTATCCCTTTACCCTCGACCACCCTGTTAGTCTCCACGATCAGGAACGTGGTTAAGTCCCTTAGTCATTACTCAGGGCGTTAATTGTTCAAGTTAGTAGGTAGTAAATATTCAATAAGTGTCTGTTGAGCGAATGAGTGAATGAAGTACGTGCAGGCGTCAGTGAATGACAAAGTCGTAGTGGAGAGGCATCGGTTGCTGGCACCCCGAGAAGGACACTTAAAGTATAGGTATGACATTTTCCCACCCTGCAGCTTCCCTTCTCATGGGAGGATGTGTAATAGATGAAGAAGGGATCTGCCAGAGTAAATCCTGCCCTCGCTCTATGACTGGAGGGAGGGGACTCCCATTAGAAATAAAATACCCGGGACTTAATAGTGTGGCTGATTACAGATGTAAGCATGGAAGTGCAAACCTTTTAAAGCAGTCAGGGCGCCTCAAGATTAACCACTTACTCTTTATACAGAAGAGGCTCCTGAGAATAAAAAAGGTCAAGTCACTTGCCTAAATTGTAAAGTAAATTGCAGTAGAATTGAGACAAAAGCCATGGTTTCCTAATTCGGTCTCCAGTGCTCTTTCCGTTATGAGTACATTTACTCTACAGCCTTAGCGATGAAGTAAGCTGATATCGCTTAGTTTTTATACCTCCTGAACGGTGATTAAATGTTTCGTTGGTTATTACTGTGCCGCAAAATTACCAAGACTCTTCACAAGGACGTATTACTTAAACTGTGATTTCTATGACACGTCACTCTCTTCTTGATACCGACTGGGCTTGATATAACATTTTTTTTTGCAACCAATTTTCTGATCTGCCCGACAGCTTTTAGAAAGCAGTCAGTGTAGAGTAAATACTCCCCGAATTCCCAAGGCGACAGCTTGAAAAGAGAACGGCCGCCGGGGGCAGGCGCGGAGAGGCCAGCGCTTTGCGCGGGGACCTGGCTCTCTCCCGGTTCCCTGGAGGCAGGAAGCCATTTGTGTCAGTGTCGCCGGGTGAAACGGTCCCCGAGAGGCGCTTAGAGTGCTGCTTTGGATGTTTCTCCTCGCTCGTTCCAGCCCCGAGGAGACGTCTGAGCGCATCTAAAGCAATAACGGAAGGTATCAATTCAACCTTCGTGCTTGTGGAACAGATTCGGAGATAGGCACGGGCGTAAAAACATTTCGGTTTCACATCGCTGACATGCGTCACTGTCCCCAGCGCTGTCTTGTTCCTTTGCTAGGGCCGTCCTAAGGAAGTGCCACAGACTGAGTGGCTTAAGCAATAAAAGCCTGTTTCTTCAGCCAGAGCTGCCTGGACTGGCTCTGCTCACAGCGGATCAGGGGATAGGGGACCGGAGCGTTCTCAGCCTCAATTGTGTCTACCCACAGCTCTCCACTCCAAGGCGCAGCCACCCCACCCCACTCTAGGGCTTTAACCTCAGAGCAAGGGCACCAGGCTCACGACCACCACGCAGGCGGACTGCTGGGTAATTAACACATTTTAGGCTGAATTTGATGACCTGTGTTCTTGGCCAGATACTAGGCCTGAACCCCTCCTAATTCTTCCTCATCTCTGCATCCCCACAGTCCCAGGACCAGAAGAATTACCTTCTCCTCTCCTTCACATCCATCCATTTGCCTGCTTCGGGACAAGTGGCAGTTCTTTTCAGGAAAGAACTTGTTATACTGTGTCATACTTTCCACCCAGGAAAATCCATTTGCCTTTAGAAAGTTGACACGATCCTATGAGAAACCTTTATTGAGGAAAATGAGTCTGGGTCAGCTGGCAAAGCTGGGTAACCTGCGTGCTCCTGGGTGAACTCACATTGGAAGATGCCAGCTTCCTGTGAAAGGATGCCTGGATGGAGGGGGACCGTCTACTTCAGGCACCTCAAGACCTGGGTGAGAAAGTATGTGTACGGCAAAATCCATCTTGTCGTTGAATAATTTTGGAGAAGAAAAATATAATAATACATGCAATGTTCATGCAGTGGGACAAGAATCATTCTGATTTGCAGTCAGCACTACCCAAATCTGAACCTGTTTAAAAACAGGCAAGATGAGTCAGCCTGCCAGTGACTTCAGGGAGCACGAGGCGTTGACAGAAGTTGTGCCTGGACTGTTCTTTCGGTAGATTTGATCAAATGGCATTAATGTGATCTGAACTCCGAAGTTCCAGCCGTAGCCTCAAGTCTTTTGCTCAATTCCCCTGCTACCTGAAATCACTGAGTTCAAACTGCCTCCAGTTCTAATCCATTAAAACTAACAACTTTCAGAGCCATTAGCGATAACAGCCTCCTCAGTCACAGTTTCTCAGAGTAACCCCCTGTGAGGAATTTATGCAAAAAGTGGACCCAAGGAAAATAAACAAATTCACATCTTCTAACGTGCTGACACAGAGATGAGGGCAAAACGCATCGCCAAGGCTCGTGCGCCGAGACAGGCCCAGCGACGTGTCCATGACAGGCTTTCCGACCCCGTCTTCCTTATTTCAAGATGGAAATCCTTGTCTTCAAACGGCAAGGCCGACTTCAGAACGGGAAACGTCTTTCCCTCTGGTGTCTGCAGACAACTGGAAGATGGACGAAGAACCAAGTGTCGGGGAGGCTGCCGCCCTTAGCTACAAAATCGATTCCTGCAAAGGGGTGACCTCACCAGACTTCCGCCTGACATAGCCTCCAGGGACCAGCTCTGCTCTTGGTGGCTCTTCAGGGTGGAACGGGGTTGGGAGTTCGGAAGGTGGGGCTGACTCCACCCGGAATTTGTCTGTTCCAGGCTTAATTTTATTCTTTTGATTTCTTTCCATCTTTCAGTGGTCAGAGGTCCACAGCTCCTGCCCTTAGAAAACATACCTGCTCTCGTCTCCTGCCATAGCCACTGCTTTTCTACGCTTGACCGAAGTTTATATCTTTCAACAAGAAACCAAATTTCATTGCATTGTGAAATGTACGGTTTTCCTTAGGTGCTCCTCCAAACCTGTAATATTCAGGGCGTTTTTCTTTACTTTGTTTTAGAATATCCTTGCAATCCAATAGGAATGCGATAATCATTTTTTAGAGTAAACGAGCATGTATTTCAATTCTACTTCAGAAGCACTATACGACACTGGACTATGGAAATAGAATAGCTTGTGGACGCTGAAGTCAGACTGCCAGAGTTCACATCCTGGAAGATCGATGACTGAATAGCGTGTGACTTCGCACAGATTGCTGACATCCCTGCGCCCCAGCGTCCCCATCTCTAGAATGAGAATGGAGCTACTGGCCACCTCATAGGTAGCAAGTGGAAAGTGCCTAGCCTGACACAAAGTAAAAACTTGGCTATTTTTATTCTGATCCTTTAGATTTTAATTCATAGCCTCTAAGCCCAACTGTATTCATGCTGATGAAACAAAAGAAATGAAAGAATCCTTGCATTTCTCAATTGGCTCCTAGAGTGGCTATAGGTTTGTTAATCACAGAAGCAGGTCACCTAGTAATTATACTGACGGCCTGTCTGAGATAGTCTTAGAATTACTTGGGAACGGCAGAATCCAGAGGAAAGGGAATAGTGGCCAATGGAAGAGAGGTGAACGCTTGAGATTTAGGAGGGTCGGTCAGAAAGAAGGAACATGGTATTTTTGAGTCAACAGGAACTGGAGCAGAAGCAAATAACCGAAACAGATCTGGTACAATCTTACTAAACACGAAGCAGGGTATAAATAAGAGATGAGAAAAATGTTTCTCTGACAAAAATTCCGATTAGGTTGCCTGCTAAAGCTGTGCTTCCCTGAGTTCTAACATGGTAGTTTTGGGGTGCCGGCTCATAGGACGGCACCTATTAATTAACATGATACTCTCGCTTTTTTCCCTAAATACAGACAAACACATGTGCTATGATGTTTTCTAGAATATAAGTAATTGCCCAAGTAATTTTTTGTGTGTGTGCAACTTCATTTTAACATTTTATTTTGAAATAGGTTAGGCTTACTGGAGAGTTGCAATTTTTATAAATTATTCATCCAGCTTCCCATGACGCTAGTACCTCACATGCACACGCTGCAATGATTAAAACCAGCAAATTAATAATAATACGATACTATTAACTTATCAACAGGACTAATTTGAATCTTGCCACAAATTTCCACAAAATCTAATAGTGCGATCAGAAAATTTAGCATTTACAGCAAAAAAGAAAACTTTGCTTTTTTTCTGGTTATGGGGAGGCGGGTCGTCAGTCCTCCGATTCTGCGGTTTTGTTTAGTCTTCCAGGACCCTGACTTCCTGTTTTCCTGCCTGTTTGTCTCCCACAGAACCAAGTGTTTTGGAGACAGTCCTTTCAAACCATGCTCACCTTTCAATACCCGCCTTTTGTCTACATTTCATTGCACCTCAGTCACTTGGTTTTGTATTTCGAGACGGGGTGGAGTTAGTATTTCTGGCAGTGGTTTCAGATCGCCTCTTGGCCAGTCATTATCTTTCTTCTCCTCTCGTCCAGACAACGTTTCTCCATTTGCCTTTGTTCACAGCAAAGCCTGGCAGTGAGGTGAGGTTGGAGGGCGAGCGAGCGAGAGAGCACATGCTTGGATTAAGGGATTTTTATTATTATTTTTTTAATGTATAAAGTCTGGGTATTCTCTTTTTTAAATTAGGCTGAGGGCCTAGATTTATGTAGATAAATTTTTCCCTCCTCGTCCTGAATTGTTTTCCAGTTACCGGGAAGTTCAGTACTTTTTGTTGAGAGAGGGGGCATCCTAATGATATATACAGGGGGTAGCTGGAGAGCATCCTGAGGCATTCTGGGGTGCAGTGTCCTAGAACTAGGCAGCGTTGGCCCCTTCGAGTGCTAGAATGTGTGGACTTAGGAAAGAAGAGTCCTGTTGGAAATAAGACTTAACTTAGAATTCTACCACATTCTCAAAAATTCCACACCACGTGGAACCTTATTAAATTGTTTCATCATGTCGATTTCAGTAATTTCAGGACTATGTTAAAAGAAATAAGTAAACGTAAAGAGTAGCATGTCACGATTAAAAGTTAATTGCTAATGAAAATGCGAAGATTAGCATCGTTTTTTGTTAAATTGCAGGGAAAGGAAAAGAATCTTATTTATTGTCAGAACTGCGAAGATGTAATAATTTCAACAAATAAAATTTTGAATTCTTTATAACTTACTTGCCAAGCATTTTCTCATTTGAGTATTCCTTGACATAGAGGCTATATGTTGAGACCCTAACCCACGATGCCATGGTGTAAGGAAGTGGAGCTTTGCGGAGCTGGTTAGATCACGAAGACGCAGCCCTGTCTTGGTCAATGACTGCAGAAAGCGCTCCTTCCCCTTGGTCCCCAGGAGGATAGGAGGAGTAGCTGGCAGTCTGCCACCCAGACGAAGGCCCCAGCGGAACCCCATCCTGCTGGCTCCCTGCCCTTGGACTTCCAGCCTCTAGGAACATGAGAAATACATTTCTGTTGTTTACGAGCCGCCCAGTCCGTGGCAATTTGTTATAGCAGCCCGAACTGTCTAAGACGCCCAGCTTGTTGCTAATAGTAATTGGAGTTCAAAGTGAAAGTTCCAAGTCTTTTGTTCGTGTGTATGACATATCTACAATTTTTTGTCAGATTATTTTTAATGTTAGCCATAGTGACCAACGAGAGTTATGACCTCATCTTGTCTGCTAGTAGTTCAGGTAGTGTGATGGAGGGGCAGGGGCGGGGGGAGGCTCTTTTATAAGTGGATTGCATACATCCCTTAGCCGCGGGTGATTTTGATCATCGGCTCATTTGGTGGTATGGCTGATCTGCACTTTGGCACCATTAATTTTCAAATGGTGTCTACTGCACCATGAGGATGGTGAAAGCCTAAAGAACAGGGTACTGTATATACCGCACATGATTTCAGGATCATCAACATATCATGCTGATGACTCCACAGTCTGTCAAGCATTCAGATGCTAGAGAAGATGTTACCGGCCTCACTGCCAACCATTAACATGAAAAGGATCACAAGATCTTACATTAAGTCCATTATTAAACATCTGATCTTAACCCCTTTATAGATTTCTTTCTTGTTCCTAGTGTTACCAATTTTGCCTTTTCAAATAAAAGCTTGTCCCATTTATGTTCTCCATATGACTTTTCCTCTAACTTTCTCCTTTTAAACTGTTAGAAAGAGGTCCTCGATAAATCCCTATACGTCTTTTAACTTATATCAATATTTAAGGAAGCAAATTTCTTTTAGCTCTTTAGGCTGAAAATGGAATTATATCAATTGTTGGCCTATGAACCATTCCCTCACATATTTAGGGAGTTTTGATGTAAGAAGGACATGAAGGCTCAGAATTTCAAAAGTCCTCCTTGTGATTTAGCTTCTATCGTCCAGATCCTTGACTTTTAGTGTTTTATATGTAACTTTTTCGGTGGTTTGCTTTAGTTTTTAACTCATCACCATGGCCCCCTTCTTATTCTCTTAGTTTTGGATTCACATTTCCTGTTTTATATTTCTGATGCCCTATTGTTTCTTTAGCTTCTTTCTTATTATCGCTTTGCAGAATCCATTCCTTGTTTTGTGATGAATTTGTGGGAAGAGTTCTGTTTGATCTAGAAAACCATATCAACTCTGCATTGGTTTATCATTGATTAAGATAGCTTTATTAATTACACGTGATGTGACCTTCAGTCTGTTAGAAACTGAGGATGCATTCATAACCTCTGCTCTAAAGAAACTCAATAGAGTGGAGTAGATAAAAATATTAGAATATAACATGGAGGTGATATGATGGAGGTGCGTACTAGGTGACGTGTGACCCCAGAGAAGAAATAGCAAAAAGACAAGAAGCTAAAGTTGGCCAGGGGTGCGGTCAGGGGGGCAATCATAAAGTACACTAAACAGGTGCTTTTCATCTGAGTCATAAAAAATTAATAGTTCCACAATAAGGTCCTTTTTCTTTGTCTAGTCTCTACTTTCAACAAGTATCTCTGATTTTAAAACATCGTTTTTTATCTTTGATGTCTTTCTCCTGTTACCACCGTATTTCACTTTTTCTCATCAGGACTCACCTTCTTGGAAAAATAGTTTATATCTGCTCTTTCTATTTTCTTAACAACTAGTCACTCATCCATCACAGCTATCCAGATTGTGCGCTAGCCATTGAACCAAAACTATCTGTCACTTCTCATAGGTGACATCCTAATTGCCAAATTCAATAGCAACATTTCTTTCCTATCTTGTCTGACTTTTCTGTTTCATTTAGCAGGCTACCACTTCCTTCTTGAAACTCCATCATCTATTCACTTTCTTGCTATCATTTTCTCTATCTTTTTCTATTTTTGGATAGTCACATGGAAGTTTTCTTTAGGTAATTAAAAAATACTACTTAAAGAAGGCTACAGAATATAGAGCTCTAGGGTTCCCTTGATTGATTAATTTGATACTTTGATAACAGGTATTATTATAAGATCTATGGAGCTGAGGTCTGAATCTGGATTTCTCAAGTCTGAATGGCCAGTGTGCAGAGGCATCATCATTCTGACGTCACATGACATGTGCATAGTGTCTATAAGGGTACACCTTGTGTAAGTTTCTAAGGACAAAGGAAATGTGTACATAACTAGTTAATAAGTTATATGCCAATATCAATTCGGCGTTATGTTTGCTTTTCTTCTTCTTCTTCTATTAATATTCTTGGCTTCCTTATCAGTTTGACAAAGATAATTTGATTCTGGCTTATATTTTTACCTGCTTTTTATTAAATCCATTGACTTTATGGTTCTTTTCTATTTGCGATACTTCCAGTAGCAACTGTAAACTCAATTCCTGTACAATAGTCAATCATGATGTTAATCGGAACAGGACAATGATCCACCCGGCAGTAGACACCACCCTCCAACTGTAACATAAGCTATTCATTCAGTTCTCATGATCAGCTTTCTCTCACCTGTGTTTCATCAATAACAACTTTAACCAGGCTGTCATTATCTCCTAATTTCCAAATTTCTTTCCTTCACTTTTTTTCTATTTAAAGCATAGAGCCATATATGACTCATTATCAATGGCTCGTTGATTTCTATGTCCCTCGCTGTTGATTAACAGGCTTTTATTTTCTCTGTTCTCTTTTTATTTTTTTCTTCCAACATTGAAAACTGTA
>NW_006436810.1:10533575-10586798 GCF_000325575.1 Pteropus alecto
TTTTTCCTTTTGTAGCAGACTTTCGTATGTCTGTATATCTTACAAGTTCCACAGTAAACATGACACTGCTGGAAGGTAAGGAAAGTGTGTCTTGCATGCTTTTGAAATGAGAGCTTTCTAAATTATGCCATTTTGAGATGATCGTGGGTGACAGTCACAAATATCTTATGAAATTATCCCACCACTGGTGTTCAGCCTTTGGAAGCTCTTATTTTCAGAAATATTAGAAAACCACTGTTGGGAAGGGGTTAGAAGAACTCAGAATCTTCAGCTATAAGATCCACCTTTTAAGAACTTCGCTTCTGTTTTTCCTCTTGCTGTTGCAACTGTAGCCATTGGAAATCACATAATTAAACTCTGCAGAGAACCAGCTCCCCACAAAGCCAGCCCCATCTGCTGAGTTTTAATCTTATACAGTTTTCATTTTGTGTCTTTAAATATTTTAATTACTGATATCTTTTATTTTCCATGTGCTTAGGATTATTTAAGGGAAGGGCCCTACTACACGCATTTAATGAAGCAGTAGGGAATTCCATTGAAGGATGTTGCAAAACTATCTGGATTCTCTAATAAATGATTTCATGTTTCTAACTTTGTATAGAAAAAAAAATAAGCCTTTCTTACAATAGAGAGATATAAAGAAAGGAACCAAAACTTATAGCTCTATAAAAATTATGCTCATTTTGACTTTTAATTAAAGACAGTGTCCTTACATTTGATTTGTATCTACTAAATCACAGATACTTTTTCAAAATCTTTTTTCCTATCTTCCTAAACATTACATAGACCTTATTTTTAATAAATACTATCCTTGCTTTGTTCTGTATTACAAAGCTGAAAATAATTGTAGGTTAATGTTATTAACAACATTTTTTTTTCCTTTGAGCATTCTTTTTATAGTTCTTAGTATTTGCTGATTTCATTTACTTTATTACTCTTCAATGGCATTTTAGAAGAACTTGCTATCTTACAGATGGCTTCATTAAGGAAGGTTTTAGTAAGAAGAACATGTGAGTCTATATTTGGAAATTTGGAAAACTAAGTCAAGCCCAGCCTTAATAAAATTGCTGTCACATACTTCATCTCTACTATCTCCAATTTTTACTATATATATATTATATACATATATACACATATACATATATACACATATATACATATATATACACATATATATACATACATATATGTATATGTATATATATGTGTGTATATATATATATATGTTTTAGAAATAGATTTCTTCTAAAACTATCCTTCAAATTCTTTGATTCTTATCACCTTCAAGATCTAATGAGAGAGTAACTTATACTGGAATTTTTTTCTCCACAGTAACAACCAGAAAATTAAATAAAATATATTAAATACTTGTTGTCAGATGTTGAACAACAGAACAGGACCATGACCCTGAGAAGAAGGAAGCAAACAAAGCGAGTCCTCTGATGTCCGTGGCTTTCAGTCTGAATTCACTTTCTGAACTCTAATACAGTAAGGGGGAGCTTAAGTCTATTACAGAAATATTGCTGCCTTGAAGAGATAGAGATCAGACGTTGGCTAAAAACTGTGGAGCAGAGTGACATAGAGAATGGAGCTCTGTATGTAGAGAAAGATATCAACAAATATTATTGAGATCATCTGGAATCTTTGATGACTAAGCTGTGTAAACATTGGTTCTAGACTAACCTGTTCAACTTGGCTCCATTCTAGAAGCAAGCCAGTTCTAGGAGAACTAGCATAGAGCAATTATCAGGAATCCGTAAGGTAAATCATTCCCAGATCTCAAAAGTGTTTCTAGACATTTAAATGCCAACAAAGTTATAATGGAGAGACCTTGTTAAATACTGGCATTAAGAGAACATACTTTAGGGAGAGAGAAACTAGCCCTGGAATAAAGCCTACCATAGAAAGCTCTGGCAAATTCTAAAATGAATAAACTTATCAACAAATAAATTTTACTGCCTGATAAAAGACAATTCTATTCTACGTTTTATAAAGTAAGAATATAAAACTCAGACTCTTAATAAAGTAATTATCACAATGCCAAACATCCTACAAGAATTACTAGATATGTAAAGGAACAATTAAATCTTGGCATAATTCAAGGAAAAATTATAAATAAAAATAGGTTCCGAAATGACAAAGTGATGGAATTAGCAAAAGTGAAACTTAAAAACAATATAAAAGATCAGTGAATGGGAAGACATTGAAATAGAAACTATCCAAACTGAATTATCCAAGAGAGAGAAAAAATGGCTGAAGTACATAAACAGAAGCTCTGAGACATGTGTGGGAATAGCAAGGGAGGTAGATTTGGAGTCCCAGAAAGCAGGAAGTACAGAAACAAAATTGAGTAGATAAGGGTCAGAGTTTTCAAAATTTAATGAAACCCTTTCACTTGTAGATCTATGATATTCAATAAATCACATGGACAATGTCAATGTTACACTGGAAAAAGAGCATGTAGGATGGTATGTTAATATATTTAACTTATATTTCTAGAAGCCTGCAGAAAGAATAATAATAAAAGTTTCTACATGCCTATAGATGATTTTAAATATTTGTTTTATTATTAGAGAATGTATTCTACATTCATAATTTCCTTTGTATGAATTTTTAAGTATAAATATTTTAAGTATCAAATGTTTTATATGCAGATATGTGATATGTAAGTGAGAATATAAACTCTTAATAGTCCCAGTTTTCCTATTTTAAGCAATACAGATGGTGCTATATATAAGGCTATTTACTTTATGCCTACAAATATAAAATTAATATTTTTATTGGTATAAAAATCAGTTGTACCTAGGCAAATTATGCCCTCACTTTCTATATAAACTAAAATATCAGGACCAAATATTATTTACAAATAATGATAAGCTAAGCTCCCACCACTTTACATTTGGATATTGTTCTAGAAGTATCTTTTGCTGGCTTACTTTTGATTGATATGAGACCTGCATTTTCAGGGTTAGATGCTTGAAATAGATAGAAACTTAAATAAGCATCTACAAAAGTAACAAGATAATGACCAGAAAATTTTCTAAAATGTTTGTAGTTATTATAGATGTATGATGATAATACATGGACATCATATCAAAGCCTCAGATAAGTCCTCTGATATCACTGTGCCTGCCTACCCTTGGCCAAGTAAAATTACTTTATTTATATTTAAATTTATGAAGCCATTCTGGGTTTCTGTTGTTCTCTCCTCTATTTGACCTATATGATTTAACTTTTACCCAGTAGCAGTTATTTGCTTGAGAATGGAACAAAAAGAATTAATCATTTTGGATCCCCTGTTATAAAAATCTATATTTCTGATGATAAGAAATGGAGAAAATATCATAGCTGAAAGTCTATATTTCTTAGAACTGGTATCTAATAATTAGGTAGAGTCTCTGAATTATCGCAAAATATTTTTTTACCTGTTATGATAACTATACTGTTTTATGTGCTTAGACATATTTTAGAGTATACTAGCCTTCAAAATTGTGTGTATATTTTATTGCACATTCAAAACTGGCCTTGTTTCTTGCATATTATTTTTCAAATTTCCTAATTTGGTGACATTAACATTAACTCTATTTTTCATAATTATACATATTCCTATTAAATTTATTAAAAGGTTTTGTTAAATGTTTATTTATAACTGAAGAAATGAAACATTTAAAAATTGTCTTATTTTAAGTTAATGCTTTCAAAAACAATTCTATTAACATATTACAAATGACACCAGCAAATAGTGATTGCATTATAGGAATAATAATTTGCTTTTCCTTGAATATTTTATGTTGCAATGGAAAAGAATAAGAGCTCTACCAAATTTCATTGGAGAGGTCACAGAGTGCCTATGAGACACGACTTAACATTTTCTGAGATTATTTTGCTAATACTGTGAAATTTCTTAGCATTATGTTTTGAGAACTAAGAAAGAGCATAATAGCAAAGAAGGAAAGTGATAGGTTGACTTTCCAAAGAATGGATGTGTGGATGATAACGGGGTACTTTAGGACATTCATTTGGGGCGTTAAGCATCTTCGGCGTTAAGCATCTTCAGCGTCAATGGCTCTATAAAGAGTTTATACAGATAATCATCCTTCCCATGAACACCTTTTAAAGTAGATATTAGTTATTGCTCCTGGTTTTCAGAAGAAATAACTTTAAATAAAGAGAAATTAAATAATTTGTACACAGTCGCATCAACAGTAAATGTCAGGAACAGGCTGTGAGCCTAGACTTCTCTAACTTGTCAAACTGAGCTCAAGACCCTCAGCTGTATAAGGTTTTCGTGTTTATTTGTGTGAGGATATCAAATTGTATCCTAGCTTTTCCTTTACTCTACTAGTGCTCTATAAATTTTGCCAAATTCCGTTTGACTCAATAACCCTAAGAGGAGGCAGGCCAGGCAATTGCCAAATAATAACAACATTGAAAGATGGTATGCATATTACAAATACTTGTATTTTTAAATTCATCTAATACATGTTTGCTGAATATCTACTATGTATGAGTCATTTATGAAAGATAATATATTTTTAAAAAATTGATAATTAATATATGAATCATATTTTAATTACTTATAATTTTCAACAAAAATTAAATTATGTAAAATGTTATAGTAGCCTCTCTCTTCCCCGTCTCTTAAAGAAGCTGAAATACTGCAGTCAAACATCAGCTGCATTCTTCCTAAACTGCTACCTAAGCTTCTCTGAACCTCAGTTTTCTCCTCTTGAAAATTAATATAACTGTCCTCACCTAATATAAATATTGTGTGGATTAAGTGAGATATAGCCTGAGTCATATGTTATGCACTACAGTCTCTGATAATTAAAGAGTGCAATATTAATACTAATAATGCTATTAATTAATAACAGTACATAAAGTAATGGATCATAGTAATGATCAGTAAAAATAATAACACTTTTTGAGCATTTACTATGTTCCAGGAACTGTTCTAAGTACTTTGCATATGTTAACTCATTCTATCTTCATTACGACACTTTAAGGTGGGCACTATTATGTGCCTATTGTATACATGAGAGAACTAAGTCTCAGAGGAGTAAATAAATTGATTAAGATTATACAGTAAGTGGAGAAACCAGGCTTCAAATTCAGGAATGGGCTGCTAGTGGTACGAGAGATGAGACAGAAATAATGATTGTTGTCTCTATGTAAGTACCTCCAACTATTGTCCTTCAAGTTTAAAGATTATTCAGTTAGAACGATGCCACTTACCTACTCCTCCTTTACAGGAAAAAAAAAATAATCAAAGCTATTAAAGAAAGAGATTCTCTGAACTTTCTCTCAATGTACCTACAAACCTGAGTGCGTACATAATGATTCCCATATTCCCCTTCAAGGAAGGAAGTGATGCTTACGCTGCTGGGTGTGTTGCTACCAGGAAGGCTCCTGCCGAAAGTCCCTGCAGTCAGCCTCAACTGCAGAGAGCCTCCTCGCCAAGGTCACACCTTTGCTGGGGCAGCATAGATCCAAGAACTGATCGCAGTAGGATTGTATAGACCAGGGACGATCTGAAGGGCCATTGTAGCTTCAGAGCTCTGTATGGGATTGGCCGGGGCTGTCATTCAACTTGCATTATAGCTTTCCTTCTCTTCCTATCCAATAATGCTCCCTTTCTCTCTTCTCCAAAGCTGTAGATCCTACAAGCACCCCTTAATATACATGCTGCATACTGGACACTTAACGTTGTCACCCATCCCCTCTGAAACAGTCTGTTCCCTGGTCTTCGAAGTCCACACATCACTCTGATTTTTTTCAGTCTCGTCTTCCTTCACCTAACTCTTAAATGTTGCTCTGACTTAGGTTTCTTCCTAGACCCTCATCTATCCATGATCTCCCTAGGCATGGATGAATAGATCTCGTTAATTTTCATGGTTTCAATTACCGTCCACATGCTATTAAGTCACAAAACTACATCTCCAAGCCGACATTTTTCTTCTGAAATCAACATCCACAAATGAGGCTCTTTATTGGCTTTCTAACTAAATGCTGCACAGAGGCCTGCAACTCTCATTTATGACCCCAAGATTCAGTGACTCACAAAGTCTTACTGCTTCCAGTCCAAAAACAGTTTTATATTCCGACATCTTTGTTTTTTTTTTGGTGGGGGAGGGGTGAGGATCTTCATCATTATGGCTCTCATTCAGGCTGTCATTTTATTATACTTCTGGTATTCTCTCCATTTTCATCCATCTCTACTCCTTCCCATTTATTTAGACCAGAGTTAGCAAACTTGTCTTGTAAAGGGCCGGATAGTTAATACTTTAGGCTTTGGGAGTCATATAGTAACTGTTGCAGCTACTCAATTCTGCCTTTGTAGCATGAAAGCAGTCATAGACTAAATATTCATGAATATATCTCAATAAAACTTTATTTAAAAAAGCAGGCTTGGGGCCAGATTTTGTTTATTTGACTGTGCCTGAGATGAATCACTATTCTTCCCAAACCACATTCCTAACTCTACTCTTTTTTTTTTTCAGATCTCATCTTAGATATTTCCTCCCTCAAGCAAACTCTGACTCTATTCCTTCTTTGTATGTGCTCCCAATGCTTTATTTTCCTATCACATTTTATTATAGTTTTGGATTTAATTGCCTATTGCCCATTAGCTTATAAACTCCAGTAGAATAGCAATCAAACCTATCCTGATCATTTCTGAATCCCTAGGATTTGCAGTGTTTGGCCCAAGGTAGGCACTAACAAGTTTATTTGAATGAATGAAAGCATGCTCAAATGTATGGGTAAGCTGGATGTATTTAGTGGGGAACTGGAATGACTTAGTTAAGGGCAGAAAAAGCTGTGAGTAGCAATTTGACATGAGATATGATGGTATTTTCCTAGAACATATATAAAATCAGTAAATTATCCTGAAAACATTTTGTGTTTCTGAAAACTCAAAGGCTTCTAAAGTTTGAACAGCCGTAGAAGTTACATATTCCACTAGTGAACTGGACTCCGAATTTTATTCTGATTCTACATGACTCAGGTATATAACACCCTCCCATCAGTACGGCATAGCTAATGAGTTTTCCCTGTAGGTTGGAAGGGGTTTGGTGAGTGCAAAGAAATTGGTTCCGGGACCTGCCTGCTGCCCAATTTGGACTCAATACAATCATCTTTTCTCACGCATACTTTCTCACAGACAAATGCTCCATTTCAATTACTCTCACAGGTGATGGTTTTTTTCTTGCCTCTGAATCTTTTCATCTGAATCTTTTATTTCTGCCGCCCTCTGTTCTTCATTTGGCTTCTTCCTTCTCAGCCGTCAAGCCCAGAGTGGCTTCCTCTGGTTAACTAACTAGACATATGCTGACCCTCCCACTCCCTGCACTGCGGCAGATTCATTTATTTTTTAGAACCGATATTAAGCTGTTCACTACACGTGTATTTATTTACTCATTGAAAGGTAATGCGAGTTATGCTGGGTTTGAATCCCAGTTCGCCAGTTACTGGAAGTTGGCAGTGCTGTTGGAAATTCAAGTACCTTGGATTATCCGTGAGGGGAAGATAATGATGGTAACTTACTACACACAGGTTTATATGAGAATTGGATGAATTAAAGTCTTTTGAAATTTTCCTGGAAAATAACTCAGTACAAGTTACCTATGTAAAATAATAATAATATTAATGATTATCATATTTAAAGTTATTAATAATCAACTACTATTAACTTATTAATTTTCTCCTTTATTAGAGTACATGATCTATTAAGCAGAGGCCAAATGTGATTTTTGCTTAAAACTATATACCTACTGACTGGAACTCCAGTGATTGGTGAATGAATGAGACTGTCCTTCTCTCCCCCGTGCCTGTGGTGAAAATCTGTGAGCTAGACAGTGTCCCAGGCTAGACCAGGAAGCAGAGGGCTACAAGACGGATATCTACACTCAAGTCACCGAGTCAGCAGGTCTGAGTAGGGAATTGAACTTGAGACACTAATCTCATTCAGGCCTGCCCTGTTCCAGGTTTTAGTTCATCAATTGCTAGATATTCTCAAGGTTTTTACTACCATACAAGACTTCTCATTTCTTTACATTTTCCATCGGCAAAGCACCTGTGTATAGAAAGTCTTCATTTCACATATTGGTTCCACTCCAAAGCTTGTTTCTGTGTTCATGTTTATAAGTACAGAGTGGCATTAGATAAGCCACTGCTAGTGACCTTTATCAGAGGTCAGTCGCCACTAGTTTACTCTGGTGCACACATGTGTATATCTACTAAACTTCATAAATAGAAACTTTTGTACTCAAAAGTGAGGAAGAAACCAGTGACACCCAGTCTTGGAAAGTGGGAACTGTGTGGTTCATATAAAACTAATAAAACCATTTCTAGTACTAGAGGATGAATATTCTAAACTGCATAGCTTACATTTGAGTGATAAATATATTATGCTGAGTGAAATAAGTCAGACAGAAAAAGATAAATACCATATGATTTCACTTATATGCAGAATGTAAGGAACAAAAAAACCAAACTAATCAAAAACGGACTCACAAATATAGTGGACAATTTGGTGACGGACAGAGGGGAGGGGTGTTGGGGGGCTGGGAGAATGGTGTGAAGCTTTAAAGAAGTACAAATTAGTAGTTGATAGTTGGGCATGAGGATGGGGAGCACAGCAGAGGGAATGCAGTTAACATTAATATGATGGCTAAGTGGAGGGCCAGGGGAGGGAGGGAGCAATTGGGGGGATCGTTTTATGAACTATGTAGATGTCTAACCAATAGACTGTACACTTGAAACTAATTTAAATAAATAAATTAAAAAATATTTTACAGATGCTAAAGCAGGTAGTTAATTCCTGAGAAAATTGTTTTGAAAATATTGCATAGATGCCAGATGAAAAGCGGCTTATCTATTTTGGAAAATAAGGCTGTTACCTTTACTTTCAAGTAGCCTGGTAAACAGACGTTCAAGGTTACACCTTACAATGTATTTTTACAGTAACAATATTTCCCATTAAGCACAACACAATAAATCTTTTAAAGGCTTTTTTGGATGTATTTTTCTCTGAGCTGTATTTAGCCTTGAACAAGGCATCCTGATGAAAAAATTTCCTAGAAACCGATGTTGAAAAACAAGAGCTTATGAAATCCCATTTTATCTACAAAGAGACAGCAATGAAAAGGGAAAAAAAGCCCCCAAACTTATTACAACCAATGAAAAATTGTAACTCCTTCGCTACTAAAAATTTCTTTTATTGTATTAGCACACTGTCAGAACACATAAGGCTATTTCATATAGCAATCAATTCTAAAACAATTACAAAGCTTGTAATCTAGCTCTGGAAAAAATCTCTGAGTTCTCTAAGATGAAAAATTCTCTGAAAATAATAAATCTATGTTTTTGAAGGGAGGGGCCTAAAAGTTGTTGTTTTTTCTATGGAAAAGTATTAAAAATAAATATTTGGGCTTTTTAAAAAGCAAACTAGAAAACAATGGCACATATAACAACAGAATTTATCTTTTAATATTTGGTATCCAGAGGTCCTTTCTATGTGCATTTGGGTACATAACTATTTGTTCTTTCTGCTTATGGTTTTTTTTTTTTTTTTAATATAGTGAATGTTACTAACTCTAATGGGATAATATTTTGAACAAGTTTGAGAGTGTTTTCTTTCCCTTTGTCACCACAGAGCTAGGAGTATATTAACCTCATAAAGAAACTCCTTTGTCAATATCTCAAGCATTGAAGTGCCTGAGATGAAACTTACACTTCCGGTTACACTAGAGATTAGGAGTGGGGTGTGTTCCTTAGGACCAGAAGCCTGGTAAGAAGCCCAGGATACCACCTGAGAACAGAAGGAAGCAGAAGGAATGGGCTACCCTTCAGAAGAGGCCACTAAGACGGAGGACGACACAACTCAGGCCAGAGGACCCCCCCGGAGGGGGACCATACAAATAAGCCCTTTTGGGTCTTTAGATGAAGCTTGGAGAGAAGAGAAGGTAAAGAGACTTCAAATAACTGAATACCAGTCCCAAAGAGACTGAGATTTCAGCCAGGTGGGAGTCAGTTTCTATAAATTAGAAAGTTAAACTTTTTTTGGCAACAACGAATAGAGGGATCCTGCGGTAATTTTAGTGTACTTATGAATAAATGGACCTTACTGAATACCCAAGATGAAAGAGTTGTGTGACTGTGTATTTTAACCTGCTACATAGGCATTCATTACCGTAATTTACTCTCCCCCCCAAATGTCAATGTATGCTAAATATCTTTCCATAGCAGTAAATATGTCTTCGCCAAGTAATTTAATACCTATTTAATTTTACATGAGTTTATTATAACATAATATATATTGACATAATATTAAAATAATATATTTCAGATTCCTTAATTTTATATATGACTTGTTTCTCACTTCTTTGTTTTATATAGGTGCACATAAATTATTTTCATCTTTTCTCTTAAATATCTAACTGTAATTGTTAGATCACATGGTAGACGCCTCTTGAGTTTTTGATATGAAATCTCAAATATTCCTCTAGAAATATTGTACCAAAACACATGGCTTAACAGTATTCATAATGGATCTTTTCACTAAATCTGGAGAGCAATGATTAGAAAAATATTTGGAAATTTGATAAACATTTAATATCGAAAGTTTTTAAAGTAACTTTCATTGCTAGTGGATCTAAATGTTTTTTTCAGGTAATTGGCTGTTCATTTTTCATTTGCTTATTTTTTCAAATGTAATGTATTTATCTGATTGTTTTTATGTAAAATATTAATTCTGATTTTGCCTATATTAAAATATGTCCAGTTGTTCTATTGCTTTATTTTTAATAAATTTTTGGGGATAATTTTAGTTCCCCATATTGTTAGCTAAGACAGTACGTAATATACCTGTATACCCTCTACCTAGTTTTTCCTGATTTTAACGTTTTACATAATCATCCTATATTTGAAAAAAACTGAGAATTTTACATTAGTATAATACTATTCACTAAACTACTGACTTCGTTCAGATTTCAGTTGTTTTCACACCAATGCCTCTTTTCTGTTCCAGAATCTAATCCTGGATACCCCGTTTTATTTGTTATCACATATATATATATGTGATAACAAATAAAACGGGGTATCCAGGATTAGATTGGTCTGTTGACAGTTTCCCTGTCTTTTGGTCTGTTGACAGTTTCCCTGTCTTTTCTTGTTTTTCATGACTGAAAGTTTTGAAGACTACCGGTCAGGTATATTGTAGAATGGTCTTCAGTTTGGGTTTGTCTGATGATTCCTCGCGATTGCATTGGGCTTGTTATAGGTTTGAGGGACGGATACCACAATGAGGGTTAGTTTTACATGTCAACTTTGCTGGGTTATATTACCCGGTGTTTAAACCAAACACTAATTTAGGTGCTCTTGTGAAGGTATTTAGTAGATATGATTAACATCTATAATCAATTGACATTAAGTAAAGGAGATTTTCCTGGAAAATAGGGGTGAGTGTCATCTAATCAGTTGAAAGCTTAAGAGCAAAAACAGATTTCCTGAAGCAAAAAGAATTCTGCCTTAAAGCTTCAGAATAAAATCCTGTCTGAGTTTCTAGCCTACCAACCTACCAACCTGTGTATAAGTTTCACATTCCCTGTCCCAACAATTACATGAGCCAATTCCTTTAACTGTCTCTATACACTTATATATCTCTATTATCCCTCTCTCTGTCTGCCTACCTACCTACTTATTTATATACTATTGTTACGGTATCTCTGACTGATACATCTCATTGCATAATCTCAGGAGGCACACATGTGTCTTTTGACCCATGATGTTAACCTCCATCACTTGGTTTAGGTGGGACCTGCCAGGCTCCTCTGTCATAGTTTGCTTTTTCTTTATGATGCTCTACATTTTGCAAGTGACTTGCTAATTCCATTGTATATCCAAGCTGACTGGAATTAAGTTCTGCTTCCTGGAAGAAAAACTGTCTACATGCATCACTTGGAATATTTGGGTAAGAAAGACTTATTTCTCCTTCTGCATTTCTTTATTTGTTTAATCGTTTATGTTAACATGTATGCATTATTTTATATTTTGGGTTAAAATGCAATATTATTTATTTCACTGTTCAAATTTTTCCAGGTAAGTCTATTAGAAATTCTTTTAATCAATTTCTGTGTCTTTTTCACATGCCCTCCTCCATCCCTGCAATAAAATCTCAGACACTTCACAAAAGATATGTAAATGGCCAATAACCACATGAAAAAAATGCATAGTATTATTACTTATGGGAAATTATAAATTCAAATCTCAATGAGATAGCACTATAAACCAATTAGAGTTACTAATATTAATTTTACAAACTTTACCACATTTTTTTATTGTGAAGGATGTGGACCGGCTTGAACTCTCATATACTACTGGAAGAAATGTAATTGTTTGCACCACGTTGGAAAATGCCTGGTAGTTGCTAACGAAGCTAAATATACACATCCTGTTACTCTTCAGAACTTACCCAAGAGAAAGAAAGAAAAAAAAGTGTACAAAGATGAGTATATGGATGGATCTCAAGACAATCATGGTAAACAAAATAAGTCAGATAGGAAGAGTTGAGAACCATATGAATTAACTCATGTGTGGGATATAAAACTGAAAGCAGCAAATGAACAAGACAAACAACAAAAAGTCATAGACACAGACAACAGTTTAATGGTTATGGGGTGGAAGGGGGAGGGGCGTGGTAGATAAGAGTAAAGGAGATCAAATACATAGAGATGGAGAGATGCGACTTTGGATGGTGAACGCACAATGCAGATGTATTATTGATGATGTACACTTGAAACCTATAGAACTTTATTAACCAGTGTCGTCCCAATAAATTTAAAAAATATATGCACATTAAAGTTCATATCGCCTTTATTTCTAATAGTCCCCACATGGAAACAGTGTCCATCATCGGATGAATAGAGGGACAAATTATGATATACCTATACCAAATAAAAAAAAGGCTGGAGAGTTGTAGGGGGAGGCAAACTTGATAAATAGGTATAAATCTCAAAATCGTTATTCTGATCGAAAGAAGCCAGAAAAGAGAGAAAAACAAAACAAAACAAACAAACAAAAAACGTGATTCCATTTGCAGAAAGTTCCTGAAAATGCAAACTACTTCGTAGTGACAGAAACTAATGTTAGTGGTTGCCTGGGGTTATCAGTGGAAGAAATGATACAAAGTTCAAAGAAACTTTAGAGAGTGATAGGCATGTTTGCTGACTTGACTGTGGCGATGATTTTATACATCGTACACACACATACTGTTACTATTGTACGGTTTTTTGTGCTTCAAATATATAGAAACTTTTAAAAAACGTACCAAGCAGGCTGGTACCAAGCGGGCACTTTGGGGGTGGCAGGGAGGGCCACTAAGCTCCCAGCATTCCTTTCGCGCCACTACCGAGGTGGCGGTGCCCACGTGGCAACCCTTTTCCCTGGCTGGTGGTTTGATGCCCCCTGCAGGTCAGGAGTCTTGCTCCAGGGGCTGCGTTAGGCCCTCTGGGGCGCTCAAGGTTTTCCCGCCGTGCAGAAGGCTTGGGGACCGTTTAAGAGTTCCCCCTGAGAGGGGTATGAAGGTAGACCTCCCAGGGCCCACAGACTGTGGCCAGGCGGGCACCCTTCGTCAGCCATCGAATGCGTCTCCGAGCCCACTGCAGACCGGCTCACGTGGGACGCCGGCTGGCGCAGCTGGGCCCGTTTCGCCTCGGGCGAGCGGACCACGACGGGATCGCGCCGGTGGGGGGCGCCGTCGCGCACCTGGAGACCCAGCTGCAAACCCTGGAGCGCCGCGCGCAAAGCACCGCGCGCAAAGCACCGCGCGCGTCAGCCATCGAATGCGTCTCCGAGCCCACTGCAGACCGGCTCACGTGGGACGCCGGCTGGCGCAGCTGGGCCCGTTTCGCCTCGGGCGAGCGGACCACGACGGGATCGCGCCGGTGGGGGGCGCCGTCGCGCACCTGGAGACCCAGCTGCAAACCCTGGAGCGCCGCGCGCAAAGCACCGCGCGCAAAGCACCGCGCGCAAAGCACACCTGGATAACTCGCCCACGTACCACGAGCATCGCCGGTGGGCGTCCTGGCGCGGTGGCCGCCGCGCCGCTGAGCCGGCTGAGCGCCCTGACTCGGCTGCAGAACCCCGAGGGCGCGACCTTGGCCGAGTTCTTGCACCAGGTACTTTTACCAGGCCCAGCGTTGTGGGCGTGGAGGCCAGCTTTGTGTCTAGACAGCACCATTCCCGGGTATGAGTTCGTCCACAAGTTTTCTGGAAAAGCCGACTTTGGAATCGCTGTTTCTCTAATGACAAATACAGCTGGAGAAAAACTCGGAAAGTCTGCTGGTAGTGCCGTTTGACTAAACAGAGATAAGACCTTTCTGTTTGAATTCTTTCAGCTCTGTGTTAGGCAGCAAAGAACTCAGTGACATAGGCCTGAAGCTCTTCACTTTTCTGCCTCTTCCAGAGATGGACCACGTAACGCTGCTGCACGTCAAGAAGCCGGAAACGCAAGATCGTCAAAAGCGACTTGCTGTGGCGGTAATAAAGCTTGTTCATGGACAAGAAGGGCTGGATTCTCCTAAAACGCGTACACACGCCCTTGGTCATAGTAGCGTAGGTGAACTGGAGGCATGTCTGATCAAGAGTTAAAAGAGCTGTTTAAAAAGAGGCTTCCATTTCTGAATTAGTTCTTGACCCTACGACAAACATCCTACGGACACGCTGCAAAGCAAATGACATTCTAGATGGTCCCCGAGGGTATCGGATGAGAACAGAGGGCGGAGCCATTATAGATAAATCATAGAGTAGTAACAAATCCTGAGTGTTTTAGTTGTTGGACAACATACTCTTAAGAATGGACTTTCATTAATTAAAGTTGGAAAAAGGAATTTCTCCATTATAAAATGCTTTCAGCTATGATGAAAAAATCCTTCTGGTTGTTCAGACTTATCCATCATTCATTCTCGAGATATGTGAAAGGCTGCCTCCGGAACTTAGACCTGCCCTTATGCAAATCGGAACAAGGGGGAATGAAGTATAGACTCACAACGTAAGTAATTTCATTATTTATATCGGTTGGTTAATAAATAGGGTGTTTGTGTAACGATGGGATATTTTCTTAATCTACACACATTAAGGACTATCATAGAAAACTGACTTCCTGAGTTAATCTCTTTTAATAGTTAAACTTTATGAAAAAACTAAATGCTGTCTTCTCTATTCTACTCTTCTTGCTCTCCTTTCTGGAGATTAAAAAAGACGTAGTATAAGGAATGATAGCGACTTTTATATCAAGTATATGTCTCGCTGATCTCTCTAGTGTCACATCGTTTTCTAATCCAGCAGCGCCTCCAGTGTCTGCTTTAGAAACAAAGTCTGGAATTGGAAACTGGTAAATTTTTGATTTTTTTTTATTGTTGTTGTTGGAAGCAAACATATTTGTCCTCGAAAAGAAGAAAAATGTTAGTTGAAGCCATTGTTAGCATTAGAAATTACAGTAGATATAGTTTCTTTTCAAAGAAAAGAACAAAACTCAATACTTTTCGTAAAGTTTTTAATTCAGTTTTCCAGCCCTTTACTATAATTAAATTTGTTCACAGCCTTACAAAAATGTAAGAAGTGGAAATTACTGATCTGTAAAATCCACCTGATGAAATTAGCAGCAACTTGGGTACCACAGGTAAGAGTATCCGAGAATTTGAAAGCAAATTGACATGTTAATTCAAACTGAAGCACACGAAGAAAACAAGGACTGGTCTCAGCTGTGGGACAGTATTAAGTTAGCTAAGTATATGTATTTGGAGTTTCAAAAGGAGAGAGGGAAAAAAGAAACAATCCAGGGATCAGAAGGAAAAAGTAACTACGTGTTTCAGCCATTAAGTATTACAGACGACTTTTCAGTGTAATTATTAGAACTTACTGTAGCCTTTCACTAGCGCATCTAATTCATCTCCGATAAGCAGCCCCATTGTAACAACCCAGGGCTTTTCCGACCCCCACTCCACCTGTGAGTGCCAATGCCCAGTCATTTCCTTTGCATTCCTTGATTTTACAGTGTTATACTTTTATCATTGCACATTTAACAATCCGTTGAATGTTTCGTTTACATGTTTCTCTCGCTCTGCTGCTGTAAAACTAACTGGAACAGGGACTATGTCGTGTTGAAGTGTCTTTATCTAGTATTATGACCGCACATGGTTATTCTGCTATGAATTTTCATCAAGTGAAAGGATGTAAGATTAAAAAAGATAAAACGCAAAGAAGAAAACTTCCTAGAACTCATACTAAAACCTAAATGGATATGAGAAACTACTCTGAGGGAGAAACAGTGCAAATTATTATCCACATTTTATAAATAATTCCTGTAGTTCCTTAAAATTGCGTTTTGGTGCCGTGGATGACAATCCACATTTTGAGCTCATGGAGAGCATGGCTCGTGAATCAAAACAAATGGGTTGCAAAACAAATGGGTTGCTTAGTCTAAAACGTGTCTTTCGTTGGCGTTCATCTCCTTTTTCTTGTCTGATAAGAAGTTAAATTGGTTAGTATGGGTCTTTCATCTATTCTGTTAACTTTAATCTATTTTGGGGTGAAACTGTTCTTCTCATTTTAAAATAATTTAAAATCAGTTGGCTCTAGGATACATGGGCTCGCACTGGTTCCTTGCTGACCCGCGGAAGCTGTCGTAGTGCTCTTCAGAGGGGTCTCCCCCGAGACATGGAAGTCCTGTGAATATAAAATGATTTTCTGAGAATGTCCTTTTAGGAGAGAAGGACATGGTTTAGATGCCGTTTCTTGTCTTATAGGGAATTTCCTTGTCACATGCTTATGAAAGTTTCATTACAAATATGAGACTAGGATTTTTTGGTGAGATTCTATCAATTAATTTTGAGCATTGCCTCCTGTGTCAAACCTCACGCTTTGAACATAGATGAGTATCATGTGTGACCTGCACGATAAACGAAAGAGGGGACATAGAATGGCCTGATGGTAGGGATGCTGAGTGTCAGGTGGAATGGACTACGTGCCTTTTAATGTCCTTCCATTTCTAGGACTGTATGATGCTCAAGAATCAGCAGGATCTCAGTGAAGCAGTGGATAGTGTTATCAAGTGATAATGCTAATGGAACAATCATTTTTAGAGTTCTACTGTCTAACACGTAGTGGCTCAAATCTTTAAAATTCCTTTAAATTCTAGCAAAGCATATGCTTATAACACTTTTTTTTTTCCTCAGCATGATGTTTGTGGCATATATGCTTACTCTCCAGAGTTTCCATGGAGACTTGGCGCCATGGTTTATTTTTGCTTCATTTCTCTACTTAAAGTTTTCCTTTTAATAATTTTAGTGTTCCCAGTGAACAGATTTATTAATATGCTTCAAAAGTGTAATCCGTGGATTTGGAGAGATTGTCTCCTTTCTGGTCATCATCTACTTGTCCAAGTACATTGAATATATCAATCATATTTATTACATAGAGATTGCATGGAGGGATACAGCTTATTAAATATTAAAGATTTTCTGGTATTTATTCACAAATTTCTTAGAATCGTAAGATCTAAAAGCTGGAATGATTTATCTCATTCTCTAATCTTACATATGAGAGAACTGAGAGGTAAGCATTGAAATGACTTGTGCTAAATCTTACACGTTTGCAGCTGTCTGAGAGGTAGCTACTGTCGGGTCTCTCCTGCCATCTCAGATAAGTTTGGGTTTTCCCTGTAGCCGTTAGGATAGGAGAAGAGACTGTCTCTATTTCCCCATTCGCAGAATGGTTCAAATGAAATAGAAAGCTTTCTTGGCTATGGATAAACTCAGACTTCCCTGTAGCTGAGAAATTTCCTTTTGCAAACCGTGAAAAAATAGGCAGCAGCTATTGGCACAGAGAACACCTGTGTCTCTGCTTTGGACCTTCTTTCTACCTCCAGCTGTAGTTCCAGTTAGAGCAACAGTTTTTGATTTTTAGAGGACACTGTGGTTCTAACACAGTAACTTATTTTGCCCTCGGAGAGAAGTCCATTTTTGGAGTCCCGATGCTTTAAGAACATGTAAGCACTTATTTTTATGTTTTCTTTTGTCAAGTTGTGACTGGACTCCAAAACATTACTTACTTTTTCCTATAGCAAGCCCTGCGCTGGGCGGAAAACATTCGCGATTCGTTTTTATCTCTCATTGGAAGAATACACTAGCCAACGGGCAACTCACGGCTGTGAGTTTCCAAACAGCCTCACTGGGACATGCTGTTTTGCTGTTGGGCACTGCGCATTCTCATCATAATCAGTGGAACCAGAAAAGAAAAGTGCATGAAATGTAACCGAGCCCGAGTAGAGTACAGAGTTTCTGTCCTCTGGGAACTTGTATTTTAATGAACGCCATTATTTAACTGAAAACATATCATGTCACAAGGTCTTCCTACTTTGCTGTTGCTGTGAAATAGGTCGATGAACATGTTATTTATTTATTTATTTTTATAACAAATTGAGGGAAATTGAACAAGCAGAGGTATCGAGCAAGTTTTGTTAGAAGGTACAGTGTGTTTCATTCAGAGTTTAGTTTCTGGCTTCCTTTCGTGTTTCCTTAGGTCAGAGATTAATACAATGTTATTTCTCTAAATGAGATCGACAAATATGAAAACAATCTTTTTTTCATCATTTATCACTCTAATTTATCACTCCATACTCATTATTTTTACTAGCACAGTGGCGGATCCTCAGTAAAGCATATGTTTGGAGGTGTTGGAAACAAGGTTGGTGTTTGAATATGTTATGATATGTTTGATGGTACTTGAGTTCTCAAGTCCCGTCCTGCCAATCACCTCTCTGGCAATAAATCCAAGGGAGATTTATAAAAGCAATAAGAGTGAGTGAGAATCGACATGTCATTTTATTGTCCACTGGGTAGGTACTGACTAAATTCTAGAGATCAGCTTAGGCATGTGCCTTAGATTGGAAACCTAAATGGGCCACTTTTTCCTTTAAAGTTTACATCTCAATTTTGAAAAAGTACAGTCTTCTGGTTGCCTGCATGATCTTGGAACCTGAAAGAATTTCCAGCATACTTAAGTGTTCAAATGGAGAAAAACAGTGAAAAATATCTTTCTTAGGATGATAGGCTTGGGTCAGTTTATCTCTCCATTTTCTATGGGAGGGGAAAGGAAAGAGAAGATGTTAAGGCCATCTTGAGTCTTTTCATCACGTGAAGGTAGACAGTAGGCTGAGTCATATCTTAGTAGGAGGATAGTAAATTCAGATAGTTTCTACACATGAGCATATATGCCCTCAAATAGTAGTCTACATTCTCAAAAATTAGATCGTTTTCTTTATTTTGAGAAAAAGAAGGAAAGGAGCGGGAAGTGGCAGAAGCAGATGGAGAGACATTTTTTTCTGTAATGGAGAGCCTCCTCTTCCCTCCTGAGAAACAAACTGACTACCGGATTAGACTAGTGTTTGGAGGAAATACTTTGTTATTTCTTCCTTAGAATCTTGGTAGCTTAGTCTTGCATTTTCTATAGTGGACTTGGCTCATTAATGGGAAGTAGCTTCTGGAGATTTCTAAAATTATATTAATACTTGAGTGTCTGTATTCTTAATGAATTTTCTGGCACTGCCAGTAATTTTCTTTTTAAATTTCTCTTTTGCAGTTTACTTTCATTTCTTTAAATTCTCTATTTTTTTCTTTACATCACTAACTCAGATATCTGGAAGAAGTCAAAATGAGGACTTTAAGGCAATAATACGAATTCTCTCACAAAACAGAACTCTTTTCTATTGTAATAACAGGAGAACCTCTCAGATCTTTACATGTAGATCGCTTTATCTCAGTTTGCTCACAAATCTAACAATCAAGATTATACAAGATCTCAGACTGTAGGCAATTAGAAAGAACAAATTAGAACAGGAGACATGCGGGCTACTCAAGGAGAATAGCAATGAATAGCTTAATAGCCAGAAGATAAACCTTTAAAAAGCAAATATAAGAATTTTAGAAAGCATAGAGTCCAAGTCAGCTCCTATAGGAATGAGACAACCAGAGGGTCAGTCGATCCCAGATTATCGGGGAGAGTTTGATACACTCAATAGTGTCTAAAAAATAATCTATACAGTACGAAATACAAATAAGTAATTATTTAATTTTATCCCTCTTTTGTTACAAATAAGTAATCATTTAATTTTATCTCTATCATATAAATCGCCTATATATAGAACCATACACAGATATTCAAAGTGAAAGTTATTAATATAGGTGTTCTATGATGTAAGGTTTAGTTATTTGGAATAAGTGTGGTTAACTATTCATCATCCTAGATATGTGAGAAGTTGCATATGAGAATAGAACAGGGGGCTTCAGAAGAACACTGATGAAAATAAGGGCCTGAATCCTAATAAGCCTGTGTTCAAATCCTGGCCTTGATGCTTAACCCTCATGTGATTCAGTTTCTTCACCTAATATCTTTGCAGGATTTCATGCTTATTCCCCTCATTTATAGTTATTATTAAATGACAATTAGTACAGGCTGTTTGGGTTACCCACTGAGCAATCTAGAATAGAGGGATAATAGATAATGGATATAGGTTTTTCAATTTATCTCTAACTCAATAATATCGACCTTGAGAATTAAGCACTTAGGCCAGTCGCCTAAAAATAAATGTATTTGTTAGCGGGCTGTGAATAAACGCAGGGCTTTGGAAAGTGTCTGTTCCTCCCCTGGTGCCCACAGCTCCTGAACCCATGACAGGGAGCACTGTCTCATGGCACCAGCACTGTCCTACAAGGTGGACGTGGCTGAGAATGGATGGAAAAATGGCTTGAAAATACTTATTTCCCAAATCAGTCACTTATCTCGGGAAAGAGGTTGAACCCCGAAGCATCGTCCAAGCAGAGAGTATGTGAGCGGGGCAGCCAGCCCCGTGGCCCGGCCAGAGTGGGGCCAGCCTCTCTAGAGGTTGCTCCATCCCAAGTGATTTTCTAAGGCGGGGTCATTGGAAACCAAAGCATTTTTCTACATTAAGCTGCTGACTTAGCTTAATGGTGCACTACCTGAAACACCAGGAATTAAAACTCTGTCACTTTCGGTGGAGTCTTGCCAGTGCTGATTGTCGCACTGGTTGTCAATATTCATTTTTTGCTTCTGTTTTTTGTTTTTTTGTTTTTTTTTTTAACTTAGAGTTCTTGCCTTCCATAAGCACTCTGGCATTTGTTCTTGCTATTTTTTATGTATATTAACATGTGAAAATGACAGATGATTTTCCAAATTCGTGAAAGTTCACATGTTAATGTTAGAAGGTCTATTTTACCGTAGTCTAATTTTTCGAGCTTTGTCGTTCTTTTCATGTCCTATCAAAAATTCATGGAGATATTTTATATTAATAGAAGGCTTTTGTTCATCTTTCATAGTTAGCTTTATGACCCACTCGTACTGATTTTTACGTATGATACATTATATCACATATTAATACGGGTGGTACATATATTACATATGTAATACGTACGTGTTTTCCATCCCGTCTCCTCCTTTCTTCTTGGACAGGATCTCTTGGACATTCCCACCTCCACATAAATATTAACCTTGAAATTAGTGATTTTCTTACAAGACCCAGATTTCCTTGCCGCAGTTTGTTTGGAGCAGTTATGGGTGCTTGCTCTACATTACTCATTTTTTTTCTCTAGTAGGGCATGTACCAAAGTGAAAAGATTGGGATCTGCCAGTGGCTCTGTTTTCCTTCATGTTTAAGAGACTATGAAGAGAGAATTGAGACAGAGATAAGTAGATAGATGATAGATGATAGATGATAGGTAGATGGGTAGATTGATGATAGATAGAGGTTGAGACAGAGGGCGAGAGAATAACTTGAGGACACGTACAGGAAACATTCTAGTCCTTAGTTTCTTATATTTCCAAGGCAACCATTCTGCCTTCAGATTTCTTATTCCTTAATTTGGTAGGTCAGTGAACTCCCCTTTTTACCTAAGCTGGAGTTAGATTTCTCTCACTTACAAGAGCAAAAATCTCTCTTTCTGTTTTTGTTCGTTTCTGTGTTTCTGCTGGCTGGATTACTAGAAGTACTAACTTCTAGTACTAGCTTCAAACTCATTTGTGTTTTAAATTTCTGTTTTACAGCCAGTTGTTTTCCAGAATGGCTTTAATTATCTAATTCTACTCAATTGTGTATGAATCTTTTTCTCTTACACATTTTTCAACCACATACATTATTAGCTCTTATTTCTCTTTTTCTCAATCTATTAATCCCTCTCATCTATATGATTGTTGCAACATTGCCTGTTGGTTCAGTAAAGGTGGGAAGGAGCAGATGAGTCTTGGAGAAAAAGACAAACGAGTGCCTAGAATTCAAGAATTACAAGGTTAGGGAAGGTCCATCTGTCTCCATAATCGTTGTAATTTTCTTCTCTAACTTAAACGTGGTACCTGGGGGTTGACAGCCTGCGGCTGAAAACGAAGGGAAGAGAAGAATTAGAATTGGCTGGAGACTAACGGGTACAAGTGTGTTGGTATTTGGTGCCCTTGGCAGCATAACCGGAGAAGCATAGGGACCATTGTCTTCTCCTACAGTTAGCAATACACAGCTACTTTTTAGAAGTAGAGATGAGATTTTGGAATTGGATAATAGTTATTGTCTCGCATTCATCTTTTAAAACAAATAACTTCTGTCTCCCACCTGGTATATCTCCCCTATGTTCAAAACTATAATTTTGGGAGAACCTGAAATATGTTTCACACGTCTGATTTTAATAAATGAAGAGGACGTAGAGGAACGGGTTGACCTCATGGTGGGCCCAAATAACAACACCTACAACAACAGCAGCATTAATTGAATGAGTGGCGACATGTTTAAATGGGCCACACAATTTATATTTGATAATTATACTACTTTCTACACTAGCACTAGGAAGTAAGTACCATTAGTTTATTCTTCTTTTACAAAATACTTCCCCCCGCCCCGCCCCTGCCAGACAGCGGGACTAACTCATAGAGATAGGTGTTAACTTTTCAATAGGTCCTCTGGCTGCTTACATGCGTTAACCTGACATAATTATAGGGAATCAGAGGAAACTGCGCTTTGGTTTGAGGATGGAAGAATGAAGAGGTAAGCTCCTGTGTGAAATACGAGAATGCCAACTCTGTTTGACCCTGGAAAGATCATAGGAGGTATGATGCCTAAGAAAAAAATATCTTAGTGTACAGAAAGGGCCTGGGCCAGTGTCTGAACACAGAAAATAGACAATCTAGTAAATGAGATAGAAAGGGCTGACTATTTCTCACTAATGTGATATACAACAGGTGATGTAATACTGAGTTGAGAACCATAGGTTTAATTAGTTAAGCATTTTTGCACAAGTTGGTTTTCTTTGACTGCTCCGAAATTGATTCATCTTTAAAATAAAGATGGTAATACATATCGATTTAACTCAGTGGGGGAAAACAAAAACATATGCATATCCTTTAGTCATTTCTAAATACAAAGCAATATAAAATTAACAAAATGATGTTCAATAGTTAATTAGAAGGTGTTTCCTGATTTGGTCTTCTGGAGCTATGGATAATTAACAATTTCTGACAAGTAGTTCATCTCAACAATACGATTCAGTGGCTGTTAATTGAATTATGTCTATGTGTTTGTTACTTCCTTTTGTTTGCCTGAGTCAATTTACATTCACAATAATAGATACATTAAAACTGCTTACCACCCTATGTCTGCTTTTTTAAAGGATTAATTAAGTCAGGTTGAATGCAATTCAATTACCGCCTTTTATCTGGCTGCTCTTTGTTTGTTCGTGGACATTTTTGCTAGCGTTTGCAGTGAGATCAGATACTGCCTGGAAGTTTTAGGTATGATGATAGCAGTCAGAAAGTCTGGGCCCAGCAGGTTCATTTTAGTCAGTTAATGATATCTCACTGAGGCCTACAGTTATGGGTATGACAAAGATTTAGAGTGATGCACCCCCAAAGAAAAAAATCATGGAGGCAGCAGTCAGGTATTCCATATACAGCCTGTCTTCATTTTGGTGAAGTGAGAGGAATCACAAAGGTTTGAGAGTTTGTCTTTGAGATTTGAAGATTCGGGGTGCTGTGTTATGGAATGGGAGGTATTCTACCCAGTTTTCATAGACTCTCAAAATATCTGGAATTAAGTGTGTGCATGTGGGGGGGGGAACAGTTTCACAGCTTTTTATCATTTATCAAGTATGAAACAATCACTATATTCATTTTTCCCCCACTTGAAATATTGAGTCGGTATCAGTAGAGGAAAGACGTGGTGTTTTTATTTCTTTAGAACGAATCTTGGGGTAGGCGCAATAAATTGTTTTGCAGCATAATTCATTGGGGGGCACCTGAGCTTCAGTTTGTTTTCCATATTCATAGCGTTTGGTGGCAGCCAGAGACCATGAGTCTTAGGCCTGTCATGTTGAGTCCACAGGGAAAAGGATGCGGTTCATGTTACAGGCGCCCTTAAGAAAGTTCCTAGCTGTGTAGTCTGTTTTTAAAATGGATACAAAATTTAACTTACTGTAATGATTTCTCTTGGAGTCAGTGAAAATTAGTCTTCAGCTGTATAGGTGCTATAGGATAAAAATTACTTATTTAAACACTCGAGAGATTTATGCAAAGGAGAAAAATTGAGAAAATGAATGCAAAAGTTTATGTCCGTACCATCTTCGTTGATCTTTAAAATGCATACATAAACTTTTGAAAAAGAGAAAGAAAGCCTTACCTGAGGGCAGACTTAAGTGAAAGGAATGAATGCTTTTCCAAATACCTTAAATTCTAAAAGGGAGTTTTCTGGTGTTCCAAAGAGATTAGATGCTATTCAGAGAAATCTAACATAGGGAGAATCTTTATCCAAAAGGTACGTTGTTAAGTTTAGAGAAAGAGAACTTTGTTCCATCCCGGGGTAGGTTTGATAGATGTTTCTGCATGGCTAGCGTCTATAGATACTGCTTCAGAAGGCTCTCTCATCGGATGGTGTGCATCTGTATCAGCATTGAAAACAGCGTTCCTCTCGTCAAAACCTTGGTCTTGCTGAGGTAGATAGACCCTCTTTTAATTCTAGCTAGACTGATGATAGGAGCAATCCTTCTAAAGAATTTCAGTGGAATAAGGAAGCCAAAACACTGTCCAGTGTTAACTGGATCTTTGCTTGAGAATCCTGGAAACTATTCCAATAATTATGGAAACACCAGCTTATGAAGAGTAGGAGAATGCAGCATTGAAGAACCGTATGTAATACAAATGTTTTTACAATTCCAGACCCAAGGCGCCACATTGCTTGCTTTTGATTTATCCGAGGTTATGAAACTTCTACCACACCCTGTCTTCTCATCACCTAGGTCACAGTTTCTCTGTTCGTAAGCCCACACGACTTTTCTCTCGGGCTGCAGAGGTTTTTGGGTTCCATCCCCAGTACCGAATCCAGCCGGAACAGGTGGATATGACGTGGGAGTCAGAATGCGCCTCCTAAAGCTGATTCTCCAAGGCTCCGTGAAACGTGAATGGAGACTAGAGCAATATGCTGTGTGCTTAAAATTTGAGTCTTAGGGTTCCTCACCCCGTCTTAGGAAGGCTTCTGGCCAGCAATTCCTAACTCAAGCATACACTCTGTAGCTTTGTCTATTTCCTGCACAGACATATCTGCAACCTATAAGAGGAACCGATGGTGTTTGGGGCTCAGCAGAAGCCTGTTTTTGTGAGAAGCCACTAAGAGCGAACTTGGCCCAGTCTGGATTTATTTGCCCTCCTATCCTTGACTCTAGATGCCACTTCAGTCTTGGTTACTTACCCTGCTTCCTGGATGAGAGGCCCAAAGATGCCTGGGGCCGTCACAGAGTCATGAAGTCTCACCCCGCCACTGTAACCTCACGTCCCATCATAGTCTGTGGCTCAGCCTTCTTCCTGGCTGTGTCAGGATTTTTTGGAGGGAACCACAGCAGTTCCTGATTCCAGACCCAAAGCAATAGGACACAAAGAACTCCTGAATATCCGAGGCGAGTCCCAGAGAGTCAGAAATACAGTCTGGAGTAGGGATTTTCTCTCTGGGGGAAAATTTGGACCGATCCAAGACAAGTACTATCAAGGAGCTGGGTGATAATGTTTTGCACTTTTCCTCTCTACTTAAAGATTGCTCTAAGATAAAACAGTTGTTGGGAGGTCGATAAGGTGTAGAGGGGATCAAATATATGGTGATGGAAGGAAATTTAACTTTGGGTGGTGAACATGTCACGCAATATACGTGTGACGTATTATTGAGCTGTACACTTGAAGCCTGTATAATTTTATTAACCAATGTCAACTCCAAAAATTTAATTTAAAGTTACACATAGTCTTCCTGCAGATGTCCTGAATAACTGAAGAATGATTATGTTTTCTTGAGATGGCGTATCCATTTTGACTGTGTACAGCTTTTTATTAAGCATCCTTTCTGTTCAGTTTGACTGTGTACAGCTTTTTATTAAGCATCCTTTCTCTTCCTACTCTACTTTTGTTGCTTCTTTCCGTCGAACTCTGCCCTCGGGAACGCACTGCCAGGTGAGTATGGCCTCAGGCTCTGTTTTCTAGGAAATTAAGTCTACACAGAACTTTCCCAAAGAAAGAAACAATCAGATGGACGATATAAACCTGGTGATTGGATTTTGGTTTTAAAGGAAAAGGATATGATTACAGAATGGCATATGTCGCTTGCCGGTTCTGATTCCACTGTACCTGTTTGCCTCATGTGAGAGAAAGAATAGAATGGCAGGTTAAGGGTCTGGATAAAAAAATGAATCAAAGAACCCTATTTCTTTAAAAACTGTGGGACGCTGGAGTATAAGCAACTCTATTTTTGAACCCAGTGAAGACTGTAACTTTTAGCTATAAAGTTACACTAAAATAATTGGATTTAGAGTTAAGAACCTTCTCATGAAGAAAACTCTGGGCCCAGTTGGCTTCACTGGGGAATTCTACCAAACACTTTTAGAGGAAATACTATTTCTACACAAACCTTTCTGAAACATTGAAGAGTGGGAAATTTTCCGATCCTGGACAATTTTTTGATTCCGACGCTGTGCATCTAACCCTTACTTGCACTGTGAATAGAAGAAAGGCAGCAGCCTCCACCATGGGTGCCAGCCAGGCATTGAGTCAGGGCTGGACCAGGCAGGAGTCGGAGCTGAAAGCAAAGCGTATTCCTCTGGCTGAGGGCGATTTCTGGGGAGGAACTTGGCTTTGAGCATGCCCCACTTACCATTCATAGCAGCTCAGTTATTGAGCGTTTTGGCCCCGAAGCTGGGTGTTTGTGGGTTGCATCACAGTTCCCGCTACAGAGATAGTTTCCCTTATCAGCACATGACTTATTATAATTTAGACTGAAGACCTCAAAGGGAGAAATTTTACTTTAGAAGTAAAATTTGGTTGGCGGTCAAGGAGATTTGGCAGTACTTGTGAGCAGGAGGTAAGGACCCGGAGGAAGAAGTCATCCAGTGAAATTGGCTGGGGCGATCTGCCTCACTGGAAGCAGCAGACCCCTGATGGAGTATGGACGTCCAGTCGTGGATGGGGGATCCAGTACAGATCCAGTACTCCCTACCCTAAGATGATAGGAAAGCATTTCCTTGGAGGAGATCCAGAGGAAGAAGAAATACATGGCCAATGCTACTCAGTGGTTAACATGTTTACAAGAACTCATGTTGCAGCCTTAAATCACCTCAAGGGAGGGTGTGTGTGTGTGTGTGTGTGTGTGTAAAATCTTTGGCAGAGACGTGAGAGTGATGGATAGGATGTGCTTTACATATGTCGTACAAATAGGTAAAACATAAGGGAATTCAGATATCATACAGCCTAAAGAAGAACTGTCCTGTCTAGTATGTAATTATGCCTTCAGTCAACAGAAGAAAAACAAACTGAACAACCCTAAAATTAAACCAGATATGACATCGTAACATTGTAAAATACCAGAACCTAAAGTTTGTACGATAATTTTTATGATTCAGATTTCTTGCAGTATCTGAACTGTTTCTCTGATGTGAATTGAATCCTTAGTTAGATGTACTCACTCATCCGACTGATTCCTCTGTGTTAAACCTCCTGAGAAATATACACCTGATTTTTAAACACGTAGAGAATGCCGATGTCCTGTAAAGCCTTTCTGAAATGTTATATATTTGAAAATAGGTCTCTTACTCTGTTAATACTTTGCTCTCTGACCAACTGTGAGAATCTTAACCCCACGAACACCCTCTTCATCTTCCTTGCCCGCCGGTGACAACTCCCCACTCCTCCTTTGAGAGTTAGCATCATAAGCCTCCTCCCTGCATCTCCACCTGGCCCCATGTTCAGTGGCCACCTCGTACATACCAGCAAAGAACTGCCATGTGCCATGGCGCTCGATTAACTTGTTACCCAGCTAGCAGGCAAACTAGGAATGTAACCGAGCAGGCGACATATGGGTTGGAGAGAGATTCAGTCACTAGGAAGAAGCTCAGAGCTCTTAGCAGCTGAATGCTGAGCAACTTCGTCCTAAAGAATTTGGTGGAGGACAGATTTACTTCTGGAAGCAAAACTACTGTCAAATGTCTCTAGACCCTGCGTTCCTTTTTTAAAAAATTTTATTAAATTTATTGAAGTGCCACTGGTTAATTAAATTATGTTTTAAGTGTGCAATTGTATGACACATGATATGCATGTGTCATTGTGTGCTCACCACCCAAAGTCAGATCTCCTCCCATCACCATGTATTTGACCCCTTTTACCTTCCTCTTCAGTGTTTCTTGTTGCCAAGACTTACAGTTACGTTTCATATCAGCTCACCCTGCGCCCCCATTCCAGAAGGTCCTGCTCCCATTTATTTCCCTTTTCACTTTTGACCTTTGAAATGACACACAGTGACTCGATCCTTCCCCACATGCTGCCACAAAGATGTTTTCCACTGTCAACAGGCCTTATAAAGGCCATATTTCCTTTCAGTAGGTACCAAACCCAAGACACAGGGCATCACTTTTTACAAATCTGTGCCTAAGACAGCGAGTAGCAGTTATTCGTGTTATTTAAATGAATCATTCTTGCTTATTTCAAGGATAAATTTAATTACATTCTAGACAGTATACTCATAAGTATTTTCTAATTAAGGTACTCTAAATTGAGAAAAAAAATTGTGTTTTTGCTATAAAGGAGTATATACTTTCCTGAAAAAAAAAAAAAAAAATTACACGTTCTGTGATAACAAGTCTCATGGGGAAATAGGATTGGGCCAAATATTCAGCCTCTATGTGACTTTATAACCGGTAACTGGAAGAGTCTAGCCAGGCACTTCGGTGTGGCAGAGTACTGTTGCAGGGGCTTTAAAGTGCAATAAAAGGTAGTATCAAAAATGGTAGCCTCTGAGCTCTGAGAACATGCGGAAGGACATAGAGCCCTGAGCACAGGAGAAAGAGCCAGCTGCCAGAAGTGACAGTGGGTGTGTGTCTGTGTGGACGGAGCGTCTGCACAAAAACGTGCTCCTGCTTGCACAGCAGCTACACTAAGTGTCTTGTCTTTTTCTTCAGAAAGTTAAAATTCTATACAAACACTTCTAGCTTCAGACTGTATGTAGACCAATCCAATGCTCAACTTAAACTGACAAATATCCTATTTACAATCACTTAATATCTAATTTATGTAAGATGTTTTATTGGACCAGACTATAGCTTCAAATAGAACACATTTAATTTATATTTTCTGTGGGTTCAGCGTTAAGTATGGACCTGAGTGAACTTGGCCATGAGCTTACAGCCTTTGTGAGGCAGATTCTGCATGTGCTGGATTCACTTATAGGCATAATACAGAACACCGTGTTTTGAACTTAAACAAACGCTTAAAAATACTTTGTTGAATGATGGTTTTGATTAAAAAAATTTTATGATTCAAACAAGAGCTAGTATCTCATATTTGCATGGTCACTGAGTTTTTCATTTACGTTATCCCAGTGAATTAGTACAGGTTTATTCTTTGATTTTTACATATGTGAGTAACAGATCTCAGGGAATTCAGTGACTGAACCAGGCATTAAATAGTAAAGTGGGGAGTAAAACCTCCCCTGTAAAATCCTTCTTATATGCCATGCTGTCTTTCATGAAGTAAATTCCAGGTCAGTGGAGGCTTTTACACTGTTAAGTGAAAGAGGATAGGATACTGTCAGGGAAATGAATTACAGAAGATGCACTTTACCTGAAATATTATAAGTGGATAAAGGGACTGAAATACATAAAACTGATGTTAAACTAAAACATAGATATGTTTGTATATGTGTATGTATGTATGTATGCATGCATGTATAGATGTGTGTATGTGTGTATGTGTATCGCTAGACTTAACAGCTTCCTTATGTAGCCTGAATTATTCTTTATATATCTGCTTTCCAAAATGTTTATCAGTTGTCTTCTTAATCATGCCCTATTTTAAATGTCTGAGAAAGACTGGAAAATAATTCACTTATAAAGCATTTATGTACAATGAAAATATCAACCTTAAACACACTCCACACACACGCACCATATGCGCACTGTATAAAATAGTAAAACACTGTAACATGAAACACATCATTAGAGTCTGAAATAATTCAATCGCCTAAAATGCAGGATTGTATCATTGTGCCTTTAATTAAATGGGTCAGGCATGGCTGCACAGCGAGCCTGCCTACAGTTCTTAGGATTTGGGAGCCAGTTGTCAATTATTTTAAATCTGAACTCATAGCATTCATTATCATGAGCGTTATCACAGGATTTTATTTGTATATAATTTGGCCCTTAACACAATTTTTAAGAGTGAATGAAGTTTAAATACCCATCTTTTTATTGAATAATGTAAATTTAGATAAGGAATTAGAGTTGAATAATGATCTTTTCACTATGTAGGGTGTATTTCTAATTCTTGTTAATTCCTGTAGATATGGTACAAGCATATTTGTAAAAGATTTGTTTATATGTTAAGATGGAAAGCACTCATACACGATTTACCTCAGAACATTCATAGCTGACAACATAGTTGTAATTGATATGTCTGCCCTGTTAGATATTAAAGACTTAAGATAGCATCAGATACTTGGGTAAGAGAGTAAATTTATTATATATTTAATATATACTCTATAAATTATTATGTATGAAACATAAATAATAACAAATGATTCTTTTCAAATACAGCCAAGAAATAATATGTATAGTTAGAAGCATAAAAAGCTCTCAGAATGATCAAAACTGTGGCTTTCTTTTATCTCCCAAATCAATGTAATTAGAACACAATTCTCGAGAGGACTTGAAACTATATGAAATATTAATATGTGAAAAAGTGCCATCTTTAATACCAAAGGTGAAATTTCAAATTAATGGAAGTAAAAACATTTACATAAGAATCAGTATTCTTCTTAAGTTTCTAAAAATTTTAACTTGTGTTAATCTTCTAACTCATTAATTTCCAAACTTCTCTCAGCTTGTCATTTTGAAATTTATGGAAATAACTTTCCTAATTTAGATTTCTTTATTAAGAGCTATCTTATTTATAAGAATAGTCTGAACTCTGTGATATGTATAATGGACTCAGCCTGGAACTAAGGGATATTTTGAGTGAATTATCCTTATGAGATCATTGTAAGAGATAGAGGCATTGAGAAATATTATTGGTTCAAAAGGCACAGATTCTGAGCATAATTAATTTAAAACTTTCTGAATCTGTTTTCTTGTTTCGAAAATGTAGAGAAAAATAGTGAAATGTTTAAAGGAAGAAAATACAGGTTTTGAGGATGTTGAAAAAGTGAGGAATTTATTAAAACAACAATATTTTTTAGTGATTTTTCTTAGGTAAAAACACTGGATTCTCAGGATTATTCTGACTTTCAGTCTAGGATAAATTAAACTTTGGAGTGAAAAATATTCATATGCACATTTGAGAAATATAGAGATTCTAAATTTAATTTCTTTACTTACACTTTATAATGTCAATATATTGACATCTCAGATATCACAGTATCATTTATCTCTTGGAAATTGATGATATAAAAGTTGTTGAGAACTCCAGAACCATGGGAAATATGAAGAAATGTATAGATAAATCATTTTGTTTTTATGGTTGTTTTTGTTCACACTATAATTTATTATATATTTAATATATACTCTATAAATTATTATGTATGAAACATAAATAATAACAAATGATTCTTTTCAAATACAGCCAAGAAATAATATATATAGTTAGAAGCATAAAAACATAATACTAAATTTTGGACATAGTTAATAACCATACTTAATAATTCTAAAATAATCAAGAAAATGGCCTGAAAACTCCTTGATCCATTTATCAGTGTTTGAGTTGTGAACATTTGCTTCCAAATGAAAAATATGTCTGTGATTAAAAATTAACATTAATACCCACGAATTTACCCAAATTTATGGTAAGGAATATCTCATGGTAACTTAATTTATATTTATTAATTTATATTTATTAATTTTGCCTTTATCAAAAGGCAAAATTGAATAGATTAGGTGTACTGTTCATTTTTTATTAAAATTTTGTTAAGAAATATTAAAAGAGTGATGACAAATATAATAGCGCCAAATTAAAATATTAATCTCGAATTCTTTGAGGGTAACACATTTATAAGTTATTAACATGTAATTGTTGAAAGTCTCACTAGAGAGAAGATGTGAGCTAAAATTTTTACTGAGTATTTGAAATGAAACCATAACACTGGGTCTGCAAGGTTGCAGACGCCAGTGTCTGACCAAATGCAGATGCACTGCTGGCCCTTTTGTGTCCCAGAGCAGGCAAATTTTGGTGTAGGACTTCCTTAGGTGAGTGTATGATGACTGATTGGTCCGAAGGTGCAGAGTTAAACACTTCTAGGGTGGAGAAAAAGATCTGCACTAACGTTTGCGGCAGAGAGCAAGCGAAGGCTTTATCCTAGACACATTCCCTATGACCTGACAGATGACGTTAGAAGTTCCATTGATGTTAGAACAGTACGATTTCAACAGCTTCTATCTTAGTCTGCTCAGGCTGCTATTACAAAATACCATAGTCTGGATGAGATGGAGCTTAAACAACAGACATTTATTTCTCACAGTTCCGGAGGCTGTGAAGTCCAAGATCAAGGTGACAGCAGTTTTGACTCTTGGTGAGGGCTCTCTTCTTGGCTTGCTGATGGCTGCCTTCTCTCTGTGTGGAGAGAGAACTTTGGTATCTTTTTCTCTTCTTCTAAGGACATTAATCCCTTCCTGGGGGCCCCATCCTTACAGCCTCATCTAAACCTAAAACCCAAACACCCCACCTCCAGATACCAACACATCTATGGAAGAGCTTCAGCATATGAATTTTGAGGGGACACACAGTCCAAACGACTTGCATCAGATGTTTACTTTAGCTACAAGACTAACTTCACAATGCTTTTTCTGGAGTGGCTGGGTTTTGACGGGACTTAGAAATCTCTGGTTTTGAAGCAGTAAACAAGAGTGGCCGTTTGGTATGTCAGTGTTCTCTTTGGGAGTCTTGGGAATAGTGGAAGTGGGGAGGGGTTGGTTTCCACTTGCAAGACAAGGGATCAATGTTATGAATCTAGCAGAAAATCATGCTTGCATTTTGTGGCCAAATTGGGGAAAAATATATTTTTTGCTGGATTAAGCTTGCATTGTTCTTTTGAATACCAAATATTGTTGACAGATAAATAAGAAAAATATGGATATGTAAATAACATGTTTTTCATAGGAATATGTTAGCACAGGAAAGGAAATGGAAGAAAGAGAGTGTTGTTTATGGATCAATTTTGAGGAATATGAAGGCAAGATTTTGGGGAAACTTGGGGGTGTAATACACACTAATACACAGAAATGGAGGCAAAGAGTGAATAAAGAGGAGGAAAGATGCTAAAATTTCCATCTGCTGGATTATTATGGAATTCCATTCCCCAATATCATTCTTTAAAAGACTTCAGGAGAGATTTTAAGTCTCTATCTTTAATTATATGAATTGTCAGACTAATGATTATTTAGTTATGACTCTGTACCTGGATTAGTTCTCAAGATACTTCAGTTTTATTCAGGTAACTTTTATTTTGTGAGTTCTCACCTCCAAGTTTGGACCTGTTGTCAAATGTCCATCTGCACCTGAAATTTAGCAGATTAATCCTGAACCAAGGACACATGATTATCATTATCCAGGCATTAGCTATCGTACTAAGAGGTCAAAGTTATTCAGACATGAAATGTGAGTGTTTGTAGACTGATACAACAGAAATAGAGGAAAATAGAATTCTCTGAGATATTATAATTTTTCAAACAATCTATGTTTTTATCAAAAGCACTTAACAGAATTAAAATATGCCTTGTGTAAGTTTATGAAAATGGAAAGAACTTATTAAACACATGAAATCACAATCTAGACATTAGTTTTTGCCTACTGATTTCTTAAGGCATTTGAGCCCTTCCTGGATACACGGGGAAAAGAAACGAGCTAGTTCAAAGACATTTTCTTGCTCCATTGAAAGATGTGAGATCCCCTAGGGACTTAGTGAATGCTATGGGACTTGTAATCAAATTCATCTCGGAATTATTGTTACTAGCTCAACTTAATAAAGATTTGGAAGTTCTGGTAGAGGCTAAATCCCCAAAAGCCTTATATCTTGTTTGAATCACGAATTCATTGGACTGCCCACCTCCAGATATACCATTTGGAACATGTGGTCTACAACATCACAACAGCAGAGAAAAGAAGGCCCCAGGGATCTTGATTGATGCTTTTAAAAAAACAGGCCTGGAAATGTTTAAATTGCTTTTACTCAGATTCACTGGCCTGACTCGGTCATGTGGCCTGAACTTAGCTGAAGGGGACATATGTCCACAAAGACGGGAGTAGAGTGGAAAACACGCCCTGGATAGCAAGATGGCGCAAGAACATAGAGTCTGTCACAAAGAGAATAACTACTGATTGGGAAGAAAAAAAGGGACAAGTGACTAAGCCTTGGGATCTTTCACGAAGAGGTTACAGAGCAGAAGAGAGCCGAAAAGAAAGACTGAGAAGCAGTTGACCGGTGAAAATTCTTAGCATTCCGAGTTTTCGTTTTTCTTCTGTCTCTCTGTCTGAGTGTTGAATTATTAAACCGTTTTCCAATTACGATGGGTTATTTGATTGCTGCTTCTGATATTTTTTAATATGTCTTTTTTGAAGGACGGGACAAGTGCCTGAATAATCAGACATATACTCCCATGTTTCTTCAATGACCAGAAATCAGGTGGAAGAACAGATCCACATGCGTGTACTGTATTGCCAAGTGAGATCCAGACAATATTGCCCCCGAATTAAGACAGGACTTTTTCTCCTTCCTGGTTGCCCTTTACCCTGGCTGCCTAACCATTTGAAGCTTGGAGCTCTTGAGAATATTTTGCTGAGTGGCTATCCTCAAACTACCATGAGACTCTTAGATCCTAAGCTGTTTTTTAAAGTATGAGGATTTAGGAAGCTCCTACTTTTATTAGAAGATAAACTAAACAAAAAAAGCTTCTTAACAGAAAAATCTTTTCAATGGAATCACTTCAGTATTTCTTTAAAGACACAATGATCTCTACGGAACGGTGATTTCCAGGATCTTTATTATAACCCTGGAGAGTTTGGTATTATTCACTATTTTTAATTAAGATAGTATATAGCTGCCTATGGAAATGCAAAGATTAGTTGGGGGAGGTGTCTACGAATTCTTTAAAAGGTTAACTAGAATTGTGTCCATTAATTGTTTTATTCGTGAACTGACAGGACGAAGTACCATGTGAGACTGGGCAAAACTAAATAAAGGCCTTTGTAATAGAGTTCTCCCTGCCTGTGAGTCCAGTTCTTAAAGTGCCTTGAAGCAAGGGTGGCTTACTGGGCTGGGGAAATTGTGGGGGGAAAGGGGGAGCATGTATGAGAGAAGAAGGGATAATTGAAAGGGAATAGAGTAAGGCTGAAGTCAAAACACTGAACAAATTTAGATCCTCAACAGTAAGGAGTATGGACTGCCTGCAGTAGTGTGCGTGGGGTCACTTCCTCTGACTATGTCTGAGGGACTTTGAGGGCCTTTGGGGACCTAGACATACTCGGTCATCAGTTCACTGAACAGAATGTTTCCCTTTCTACCTACTAGCACACACCCAAGGCCATTCCGCCATGTACCCTTGGGGAGAACAACACAGGAAGATTATTCCTTTTTAAAAATCTCTCCCTCCTTAAAAAAATAGAGAAATAGACAGATAAATGCATGGATGTTTGAGTACTGCTGGTTTCACTCTTAATGAATTCTTTTCGTGTGTTATTTCTCCTGTCTCTGACTTCTAAAACAGTGTCATACCTCAAGCAGTTAGATTTTTCTTCAGCGTGATGAATCGCCTTCTTCCTCCCATCTTCTGACTGTCAATGCCGAGCATGTCATCAGGTGCGTGGCAGTCAGCCTGGCACCATTTACAGGGCCTGTTTGTCAAAGTTCACAGCTTAGCAACATTTTCTGTTACTCTGACTTTCTCTGCAGTGTTATGGTTGTAATTATTTGGTGTTATTCTGGGAGTTAATTGCCAGGAAACAAAATTAAGGGAGCATGTCTGATCCTTCCCCTCCTCCGAGACTGCTGAAAAAAGAACTGGAAAGAGACGAAGCCTTAATATCAATCCAGCACGGGCCATTTCTCTTGTCATTGATCTCGTTGAAGGAGCTCACTGCAGGAAAGTCACAAAGAGGTCGGAGGATTTTAAATTGCCAATGTAGATGTCCATGACAACTTCGACGAACTCTCAGCAGTTCGGTATGGATGTGCTGGAAATCTAGCCCACGTCTCGGTCTGTCATTAGACTGCAGAGTGAAGTCCTGGTTTTCATTGTGCTAATCAAGCAGCTCTTGGAGAGAGATTTAAATGAGACATTTTAGTGGCGATTTGCTTTTAAAACTCTTCTATATTAAATTATTAGGAAAAAAGGTTTAAATCAGTTGAGATAATTGAATGATGTCATTGATAAAATTTAATCAAATGGCGATTCAGAATGAAGGATATGTGAAATGCATTTTTGGATCGTTAAGCCTGAGAGAGGATGACCTCAAACAGGACGTCAAATTCAGAAAGGCTTATGTCACCACCAGTGTATCCATTATCTTGGGGTTACTCGGAGTTTGCTGAGAACCAGGGAAAGGAGCTCTCTCAGCTCATCTTCCTCTTTTAAGGGAGAGAGTTATCTCCTTATTCTCTAACTCAGCAACCCCGTGGAACAGCTCCAAGCTGTTTTGTCTTGATCCTTATTCCATTTCGATGGCGGGAGGTGGCTTCCTTGTCAGCTGGTGGCTTCCTAAAGTCCTAAAGTCCTTAAGTTTTAAAATCATAAAGTCCTTGTCAGCTTCTTCTAGCAGGGCGTGCTTGCGCATGCTCAGCTCCTTCTTCCCCCTTCAGCTTCCGATCTGACATGTCCCGAGCTTCTCCTAATAACCCAGTGTTCATTTCACATTCAAACAATTAGAGAGGAAACTCTTTGTCTTAATTGCTGAACCTCCAACAGATGTTTTCTTAATAGTGGTGAGACATCCTCATCTAAACTATCACGTTAAGATGGGGAAGCGCTGCCTGGTGCTAACATTTGAATTGTTATAACTTTGAAAATGTTCACATTCTACTTTGATTCTGCCTTTTCAAATGAGTAGGACTTTAGGGCAATCTTAAACTTCAGATACTAAAGGCTTTTCATCAGTTTATAATGTAAATTTTAGAGTCTACAATATATACACACTTATTCTTTTTAATTCTTTAAAATCTTGCCAAGCCATAGTAGACATGTGTTATACAAGAACATAATATGGGAAAATACAAATTTGTATGTTTGTATAAATATTGGCCACGTATAATTTACTTTGGATAAAGGTCTTTTGACATGAGATTGAAGGGTGTGTCCAGCAGAGAGCGTCGCAGTTATGAGGTGAGTTTAAGGGGAATGACAATCATATTATGGTCAAAGTCTGCATTAGAGCAAATTATTAGAGACATAGAGGGACATAAAATAATCATAAAATGATTAATCCACCCAGAAAATATAATACTACTAAATGTGTAGGTACCAAAATCAGTCTGAAAATATATTAAGGGAAGAATTGTAGAGAACCCAGAAGCAGACCAACTCAAACATGTCTACCTGATTTTTTGACAAAGGTGCAGAAGCAATTCAGTGTAAGGATAGTCTTTTCAATAAATGGGGCCAAAAACAAACCTCAACCTAAACTTTTTTGAAAAATAGATCTTGGACTTACATGTAATATGCAAAATAATAAAATTTAGGTAAAAATAGAAAACTTTCAGTATCTAAGACTATGCAAATTGCTCTTAGACTTAATATCAAAAGTGTGACCCAGAAAAGGAAAAAAATGATAAATTGAACCTTGGCGAAATAAAAAATTTTGCTTTCCAAAAGACCCAGTGAAAAGGATGAAAATACAAGTTGAATGGGAGAAAATATTTGAAAACCACATGTCTGATGACGTGTTTGTATCTAGGATATATAAAGATCTCATACTCAAGAGGGAAAAAAATAAACAAGTACTTCATTTAGAAAAGGGGTAAAAATCATGAACAGACATGCCAGTTAAGAGGGTACACAGATGACAAACACATGAAAAGATGTTCAGCATCATACGCCATTAGGGAAATTCAAACTAAAACCCAAACGATGCATTCTTATGCAAATATTAGAATGGCTGAAATGAAAATAGCAACACCACCAAATGCTCGCAAAGGTGCAGATCCTTGCTGATGGTTGGGAGTGTGGAAGGTGATAAAATATGCCCCATTATCGCATCGCAAGTGTTTTGTTATGCCCGATACAGGACAGGTCAGTTTCATGGGCTACCTGATGTGACTCGAGTTGGCTGATCGGACTGACTAGCAGCGCCATAACCCGTAGAAGTGTCAACTGCGGTAAGATGCTGCTGGTAACACTGAGAAGAGATCTCACGTGTGAGGCAGTAAAACGGCCAGGATCAGATGGAAGTCGTACCCCGTGCTCTGTGGCCTCCCCTGCTCTGAGACAAAGAAGTCCGCCTTTTCCAGGAGCCAGGAGTCTGGCACGGAGTAGTATGTCTCCATCCGGAACATACTAGGCTGTGATGGAGGACGTGGTGCTGTGCGCAGGGAGAAATTGTGGTACTTCGTGTGCTGCAGCCTCAAACAGCAGCTTGAGTTCAGTTGGTCTCATCAGATAAAGGGCATTTGACTTGGGCATTCGCATGAAGAATCCAGATGGTTTGATCGGTAACTGTGATTAGTTTCGCGGTTCATGGACCCAAAGAGAAGAGAATTAATCTGCCAGCCTGTGGCTTTCCAAGTGGCAGACCGAACACTGGGCCGTTGGCCAGTGCCCCAGCTTCAGTGGGACTGTAACCAGTTTCATCAGGTGAGTGTTGGCTGGAGCTATGAAAAGGCCCCGTATTCTGTGCGCTGAGCAGAGTGACCACACCGTTTTGTCCTTCAGTGCTAGCACTGAGGTTGAACAATTGCAGAAGCCCGGCCAGCGCCATCAGTGTCCAGCCCAGCCAGACTCGGACAGGCAGCGGGTCCCCCTGTGAATTGGGGGCACCACAGATGCGGCAGCTTTCTTTTAAGGCAGTGATGTGGGGCATGAAATTGCTCCCCGGGTTGTGACAGCCACTTTGTAAGCCAAGTGGAGACAGGGGGACCAAGGCCAGGCCAGCTGCTTTGTCAAAAGTAACATTTCTTTTTGACAAGTGAGGGTTGTCAGGTCCTTCCTACCTTGTTAATTGTTAAGTCCAAGTTCACCCACACCAAAGTCAGGCATTTTGTTTCAATGAGAACCCAGTGGCAAGCTAATAACCACTTTTCAAAAGGAATAATCCTGGCTGTCATGTCGTGGAGGGGATGAGGCCAGTACCCAGGCATCACCTCTGCATTGAGGCTGCCTCCTTCATTACAAAGGCTCAACTGGCAAAGTCACCAGTCACAGAGACTCCTAGCTCAAAGAAGTCGTTAGTGCTTTGGGACACAAAGGCAGGGACTGTGCCATCATTTCCTGGATCGCACCCGATGCAGACTTTTGTTTTGGGCCCACACAGAGGATGCTAACTTGTGTGTCATTTCAGTATGAAAGACCAGAGAGGATGTCAGTGTTCATCACGCGTCGTGTTAGTACTCTGAGTCCGGGAAGATCCTGGGTCTCCAGGGTAGGGGGCTGGGGACCGCGGGATTTCCTCGACCGCCAGACGACGTTAAGTGTTTTGGATCCATTCACTTAGGCCCAAGACATTGCAGTTGTCAGGCAGGTACCTGAAATTCGTCAGGGCGTATTTGTTCCCTTGCATGTGGGAGTGTCGTGAAGCACAGTCAGGGCCGTTGAGACTGATGATTCTGACTTGCCAGCCAGCAGGACGTCCCGTCTGTAGGAAGAGCTTTGAACACAGAAGGGTCAAGGCACTCGTGCTAGATGCAGAGCTACCACTGGCTGCAAATGGAAGAGGGATTCAGGGAAGCGCTTAACATGCTGCATTTTCTCGGGCTTGTCTGATTATTTGATCACCTTCCATGGCCTCCTGCCATTGGCTTCCTCCTAGAAGTAGCTCAAAACCTGTTGGTTTCACAGATTCTGTCTGAGGCTGTCTGGTCTCACTTGGGGTCCTCACTCTCAAGGGCATTTGAGAGCCTAGAGGTTTTATAATTTGAGTTCAAATGGCCCCAAACTTTTTAAAGGTAAAATGCCAAATTTTAGAAATTTATATAGCAAAGGCATGCTGTATACGCTCGTTAATAGCAACTCAAAAGTCAAAAAAGTGGAGTACTTGGTGTATATGCAAATGATAGTAAAAAAAAAAAATAAAGAACACTTTTAAAACAGTCTCGCTCATATTGTGGCATGTAGTCTATTCTAACAGCCTAATCAGATTGCCGCTGTGTAAATCCATTACACAGAAATGATGACACATGACAGGACAAGTCTCTTTAAGATGCTTATGGCTAATATGACTCAAAGCCTTAAATCCTCAGCTTGAGAGAGAACAGTGTAATTGGGCCTCATGCCCCGTTTCCTCCTCCATTAATTTTTGCTAAGGGGGGGTTTCTGACATGGAGGAGAGAAGTCGTAGGGCCCTGCACAGTGCTTCGCCCACACTGTCATAGGAAGCCGCCAGATGCTCCCCTCCGCAGCGGGGGACGAAGGTCGGTGGGTAAGCGTGCTGGCTGTGGGGCGTTTGGACTGACCGTGTCGTACCTGCTACATCAGCGGTACCCACACTCGCCTCTGAGGTCCAGCGAAGGGAGAATGAAAGAAAGAATTCCAAGTGACACTTTAAGGCAACATGAAAGGACGCAGGGAATAATGGTGTGTCGAGAACTCTTTATGCTCTTGTAATAGGTTATTGCCTAGTGGGTGTCTGTCTCTCTGTCTCTCTGTCTCTGTCTCTGTTTTTGTTTTTTTTTGTTTTTTTTGATATCTCTTCAGAGAGAACAAAGGTATATTTTAGATGCAAGATAAACGTTTTCTCCTGCTTATTATTCTCCTTGACACCTCTGAATATCCTATTTTCTCGTAACCTAATTCAGAATACTTGTGTGTATATGTACGTATGTGTGGTTGTGTGCGTGTGTGTGTGTGTGTGTGTGCGCGCGCACCTGGGCACACGTGTGCTTGTCTAGATGTATTTGTGTGTGTAGTATGAATAAAAACCTTGAGAGTGCTTGGGGCATTTGCTTTGTCTGTATTTTCTGTTTACAGTGATTGGAATTCTGATAATTGTCCTACATTCCTTCTTTTTGCCTCGGGCTCTGGAATCTTCTCTGACCTTCATTACTCTCTGTGGTTTTATGGCCTGGATTTAGCTGAGATTGAGAGACTGGACTTTAATTATGAAGCAGCTGATGTGCTTGGAGCTAGAGAACCAATTAAAGTGAGTTTAGTAAGATTAAATAATGCTCAAGGTAGAGGAACATTTACTTAATTAATATACAAGTGCACATATTATGGATAATCTTCGTCGACCAAATTCTTTCAGATCTGTCTTTCCTATGGGTGTGACTGCAACTGGCACAATGAGACATAATACATAATTTTTATTAATATAATGCTCACTGCCATTTCACGTGCATAACATAACGGCCAAATTATGGAAGGCCAGAGGACTCACACATCAGGAGTCTGAACCAGGATTGGGCCCAGGAATTGAGCAAAGGGATGAAGCAGGAGAAAAGGGTAGAGCGAAATTCGGAGATGGAAGAAAGGGCAGAGAAGCGTTCTTGGAAAGTGAAGGCGAGACTGCCAGGCCCCCAACCTTTTTGGCACCAGGGACCGGTGATCCCATGAGTTCTCACGTCCTGAAGATCAGTGGGATCTGAGCAATTCAAGCTCGAACTTTGTCAAGAAATAAAGAACACCAAAGCTTTGGGTTTTGTTTTGTTGTTGTTAAGGCCTAAACTTATGTACTCGCCTGGTAGGGAACCTATCCCAGTGAAGGAATTCTCTGAAGGGTTCTCGAAAGAAAAAAAAAAAGCCGAGACTTTCAATGTTTATCCTATTTAAGTTTTAAAAACTAGAGCTCTTAATACAGCAGAATTCACAGCTGGTTTAAAAAAAATCCTGATATTTATGGGTAAAGAACATATTTTCAGTTAGGGTCTGGTATACCAAGGTTACCGAGAGAGTTCTCGGTGATTTATGGTTTTTAGCTGTTAGACCCAACTAGGAAGAAACACAGTTCTGAGCTTTGTTATTTCTCATTCATGAAGCTGTACATACAAAAATAAAAATTAAGGAATCACACAAAAAACTAAATAAAACAGGAAGAACATTTAGGCCATGTTATAGGTTGGGTTTTCTAGAAGCAGATGCTGATTTTGTTCAATTTATCAAACTTTATACTTAAAATAGGTATTTTATGCAATTATACTCTAATAAAATTATTTAAAATAATCTTATTCGACATTTTTAGCATCTTTTTTTGAGATACCACTAATATATTTTAAATGTATGGATATTATGGTATCTATACATTTAAAACATACAATTAAATGGTTTTTAAGTATATTGCAGTGTTGTATAACCATAACCACGGTCTAAGTGTAGAATATTTTCATCATCCTAAACAAAACCCTGTACCCTGTACCCATCAGCAGTCTTTTCTTTATTACCTCTTTTTCATTTTCTTTTCTCCATAAATATAGAATAAAAATACACATTAATACAACGTAGTTCATATTTACATTATTTTGTAAGCATTTTCCTACGTCATATAAATAATTGGTACATCTAAAGGCAATATAATATTGAATTTCATGAATGTATCATAATTTATTTAAAAGGTTTCCCATTGTACGATGCGTAGATTATTTATTGAAAGCTTTTGAGAAATGCAAATTGCGATATATAGAATATATTAATAGCTTTTTGTCTGTTTAAATGAAGACAATTTATATTATTTTTTCCCTCTTATTAATCTAGAAAAGTGATTTCAAAGATTAATAATGAATAATATGAAGAGTGAATATGTGTACAGACTGTTGAGAACTATTTAGTTTTTAAATCAGTGCCTCTTTTAGCATTAAATTTGTGATTAGTAAGATTTGGGTGGACTGGATATCAGGGAGAGCTTTTTAAGTTAAGAGGTCAGAGAAGACTGAATTTTTTGAATCATTAGTTCATAGATTATTTTGAAGTAGAAAAAATTACAGCAAAATCAAAAGTCGTCTCATTTGCCATCTAGGAAATCAGTACATTCCTTTAACACAGCAGTCCCCAGCCTTTTTGGCACCAGGGACCAGTGCTCCTCTGAGAATTCAATGCCTGATGATCTGAGGTGGAGCTGAGGTGGTGATGCTGGCGCTGGGGAGCGGCTGCAAACACAGATGAAGCTTCTCTCGCTGACCCACCACTCACCTGCTGTGTGGTCTGGTTCCTAACAAGCCATTTCTTTACTTGTCTGGCCCACAGTGTTTTAAGGGGAATACTGCATACACTTGAGGACAGGCTGTTATCTACGGGATCCCTTCCCGTCACAAAGAAGGGAAGTCCTAAGGTGCTGGGCTTCTGTGTCCACATGCTATTGAACTTGTCTTCAGTGACATGATGGTCTTCTGCTTGAGTGACCGGTTTACTAGATTTTTTTCACATAAACATTTTTGGATTGTCAGGAGCTCTGTGCTTGTCGCTGCTGACAGACACATGGCTTCACTGACGGCATGAACCGTTGTGAGCAATGGGCGATCTCCTTGGGTGTGTGGATAAAAACGACTTGAGCCATCAGAAGGCTGAAGGCCTGGGAAACTCTTTGCACTCGGAGGACTAGAGAGCCAGTCTTTAAGAAAGCAAATCAATTAGTTGTAAATAAATGCAAGGTAAAGCTTGGCATTGCTTTCTCGGTGGTAGAGACAAGTGGGATTTATTTGTCTGTTAACATGCACAAGTGAGCCATTTCTTCTAGAATTGTCCCACCAGAGGGATAAACTTACAGTCTTTGATTTGCAATATGATTTGAGATGTCAGTTGAATCAACCTTTTACTTCAGGGTTAGGTTTTATATAATTTTAATTTTTTTTTATTAGAAGTAGGACAGTAGATATTTCAATTTATATAAAGAACTATTGTTTGGTGATTAGTGTTCATCCTGAAATTAACACTTCATCTACAGGATCAATTCAGTCCTATTCAATTCTGTTACTGGCTGTGACTATCAAATGAAACATATTTTTAAGAACATATTTGTAGTCTCAATCCCCACAGAATACAGTTTCTGGTTCTTCGGTTCAATATACCTTTCTCCGTGCAGGTTTTATTTCTACTCCAGGTTCCAGGCACATTTGTAAATATTGAACATAATAAAAAAAGACTCCTTAAAATATTTCTTGATGGCACTAATACATTCTGAAATGAATTTATAGAATTTAATAATTTGATCCTTTTCAAAAACCCAAGGGCCTCATGGGGAAAATGATATTATTCTGGGAGGAGGAATGCATTTTTGAAAAAAAGATTAGTAAAACCTGCGGCGCCAGTATTATCTTTAAAATAAAACCGGATTTGGAGATTTAATAGATGTACAGTCAGAAAAAATACCCTCAGCTCCTTGAAAGAAGATCTCTGAAAGCTGCACAATTCATAGAGTGTAGCAATATTTTTTGTTTTCTTTGGGAAAACTTTGAATGCTGAGTACACGAGATAACTTCTCATTATCTTGAATTCAGGCCGGCTTAATGATAATATCTTGCTTTAGAACTTTTCTCAGTTTGAAATGTTGTCGTTATTGAAACTACTTGTTCTGGTGCTATGAGGGGACCCCGAGATGTAACTCCTGCAGATTTAAGGATGTGGCGACTCTCCATTGTCGGCATCATTTGACTTCTTTGATCTCTCAGGCATTTTCCTCAGGTTACTTTATATATTCTTTCTGGGGACTTTTCAGATTTCAGTGTGCATCATTTAGAACAACTAAATGATGTATTAAGTAAAATGCACATTTGCAGTGGGACGTGGGGAGAGGTTCAGATTAGAATTTGGTGGTCTGGAGTGGGCACCGGGCGTTTGATCTGCCTTTGAAAGAAGCCACCCTCTTGATTCTGATGTACGCCTTTCGCGATCACTCTTGAGAAGCAGAGTGTTGCCTTAAGTTAGGTCTCTATTGTATCTTCTCAATTACACTATCAGGTCTTTGAGAGTTTGGAGTGAAGAACTCAGGGCAGTGCCCCTGGTTGGCATCGAGAATACTTTTCTTAAATGAATTATTGCTAAATCTAACTTCACCAAAAGCCTCAGTCGATATCTATTCATGGACCGTGGATTGATGCTTCTCAGTTAAATATCTCCCTCCCTCCCAACCTTTCTTCTTTCTTCGTCTTTTTACTTTTTCCTTTCTCTATCTTTCTTTATTTAAAATGTTTCCTATCTGTATTAAGAGATATTTTCTCAAGGCCTAGATGTTCTTGAAGGGGATGGCCGCTCAATTATTGTACTTGGCCTGATATTTTAAATGGTTTTATATTTCGTGTGTTTCCAGTTTCAAACGAGACTCTTAGAATTATATATTGGTCATTAGGTGCTGTCTGGATTTAATTGTTGCTTTGATTGGCAAACACAGTACCTACATGATATGCGTAGCTCCTGTTCAGAACTAGGTTGCTATTTTGGTAGGTAACGTGGTAAAAACTAACCCTATGCCAACATTCTCTGGGATGTGTTTGTTGCAGTTAATTGAGACATGGAGCCAAGACTCTGGACGTGCAGAAATAAGCAAACTGCAGTGTAAGAGCATTACGAAACTGCGTATGCTATACAGACATTGCAGAGAGATGGAGCGGACATTAACAAACATATGCAAAAACTTAGACTTAATGATGCTGGCTGTAGTTTTTGGTTCATGGTTTTTAGAACTAAATTTTGGAAGTTGGAGGGATGCGTGTCACCTGAAAAGTTTGTTTTTTTCCTTAAGTCTTCCATGAATAAGAGTTTCTTTTAAATCACCCATTGAAATGAGTTAAAATACTTCTATCTCTTAAAAATCCAACGCTATACTTTTATGGAGATAGCGAGGAATATTTTTTGAAAGCTGTGAAACTGTAGAGAGACAGGAACTCGTTCTGTAGCCAATTTCTGTATGGTTAATTGCCATTAACCATAATGGTTATATTTACCTTTCAGGGGTCACTCAATCTTCTCTGTGCTCTTCAGTTATTTAGGGAGATGATTTCTGTCTTGATAGACAAAATGCAAAATACCATAACATCAGTTGAGAATTAAATGGGAAGACGAAGGTAAATTGAATGACCTAGAGATGCGATTAGTTTGTTCGATTAGAAGTTCATGGATAAGCTCTGCAGTCTTAGGTGTTGAATGCAGGTTTTAAAGAATAAGAATGGAATACAATGCACTTGATGCAAGTTAAAATAAATAGAACAATGGCATGTCGTGAAAAAGTTAAAAAGCACTGCACATGAGTTATATTCTTTCTGAAAATATAGCAGTACAATGAATTTGATAGAATGAGTTTCTCCCATAGTCTAAGGCAAAACCCAATAGAATGTGTGTGTGTGTGTGTGTGTGTGAATAAATAGAACAATGGCATGTCGTGAAAAAGTTAAAAAGCACTGCATATGAGTTATATTCTTTCTGAAAATATAGCAGTACAATGAATTTAATAGAATGAGTTTCTCCCATAGTCTAGGGCAAAACCCAATAGAATGTGTGTGTGTGTGCGTGCGTGTGTGTGTGTGTGTATTTAACCTACAATGAAAAAAGCAGCAAAACTTAATTCAGATTTAACTAAGCCTGTGTGAAATGCCTAGTATGAGAATTGGATCCCTATTCAGAAACCTTTTTAAGAATAAAAATGAATGCTTTTGTGTAATATAAATTGTAGCTGTTATTCTTTTTGAGTTTATGCAAAACTTTCTATAAAATATTTTTGAGGCCTGTCATACCATTGATAGTTGTAGTTAAAATTAGATAAATTGAGAAACGATAATTACTGGATGCCCAGTCCTTTGGAACTCTGAAAGCTAGCGGTTTTGTGAGGTTATTCTAAAATATCCAAATAATATAATAAGGAAATCAGTAGCATTTAAAACAGTAGTACAGATTTGGATGAACATGTAAAATGTGAAAATGTCAACACATTTTAGCTCAAAACTTTTTAATGATCTTCCACTGCCTTTTAGATGATGTCCAAAACTTTGACGAGGCCTCCGAGAGATTTCATCGGTGGGTCACAGCCCCGCTCCCCTCCCTCCTCTTCCCCTCTTGACGTCTTCCCACCACTCCCAGCCGTCCTGGCTTTTCCCCGTCTCACCAAAGGTCCTTCTCTTGGCCTCAGCACCTTCGCCCCTTCCAGTTCCTCTCCTTGGAATAACAATTCCTGACTCAAGCTCACTTCTCTCTTCTTCAGGATTCTGTGTCCTCCCTGCTTCCCTGCTCACCTCCCTCCTGCACCTCCCTTTATCCTGCCTGTCCCTTGCTGACCCACCTCTTTCCTCTCCCCACCCCTTGTGGCGTCCCATCTCCTGCCACTATGGGCTTCACCATACGCCCTCACGATGGGCTCAATTGCCTTTTTCTTTGGCTGCGAAAGAATGGATTTTCTTTTCTTCCTTGTCGTCGATGTAACGCAGTGTTTCACACACAGAAGGTCCTCAAAGGTATTATTTAATGAGTGAATAAAAATTAGGCAGTTATCAGAAACTCTATTTAGGAAGGTACGCACAGCCTGCCTTAACTCAGAAGTCCTGTACCGCCCCTGGCGAACGGTCATGCTGCATCTGCTCATACAATCCCAGCAACAGTTAATTATTTTCAGACAGCGGATTCCTTTTTTTTTTCCCCCTCACAGAAACTTCCTTTTCTTGTCCCTCTGAGTTATGAGATGCAATCTTTTTAACCTGCTAAAATGTCTTGCGTTTAGAAGTCCCCTTTTATCCAGGCTTTTGCATTCTGTGGTGTCAGTCACCCACAGTCAACTGGGATCCAGAAGTATTTAATGGAAAATTCTGGAAATAAGCAATTCATGTTAAGTGTGAACTTGTGCGCTGTTCTGAGTACCATGATGAAATCTCAGGCTTTCTCGCTTCATCCAGCCCAGGACATGAATCGGCCTTGGTCCAGGGCCTCCGCGTTGTACATGCTCCCTGCCTCTAGTCACTTAGTCACTGTCTCAGTTATCAGACCGACTGTCACAATATCACAGTACTGTGTTCAGATAACCATATTTTATTTAATGATGGCCCCAAAGCCATTTACGTGACTTTTATTATACTGTTTTATTTTATTATTAGTTATTGTTGTTAATTTCTTACTGTGCCTAATATATAAATTAAGCTTGATCATCGGTAATTACGTGTAAGAAAAACATAGTATCTGAGAGTTCGGAACTATCTGTGGTTTCCGGTATCCACTGGGGGTCTTGGATGTGTACCCTGCAGTTAAGGGGGGGCCACTGTATGTCCATTTTCGGGTTTCCTGCAGGAGTTATGGCACAGTCTGCCTGCCTGTATTTACTGCGTCTCTGCTCATAGATACTTCATGCCATAATCAAGGTAATTTTTATAATGACAATTAATTCTGTTATTTTCCTGCTTCCTCTAAATACTTACCATTTTCTAGATTTTATTCTCCAAAATGCATTTGTAAACCACCTTGGAGTTTTTGCCATGACCGTGTACTCTACCATTTTACTTAAAATTTTACTTTCGAGCAATTCCTCTCTTCAACTTAAATTCATTTAAAAAGCACTGTCGGTAACTACTATAGATGGAAAACATTTTCACTTACATTGACAGGATGAAGCAGTTAAAAGGAAACCAATGAAAACTTGACGACGTTATTAAAAACGAGCTGTGAAATGCTGTTTACTGATGACACATGAGGTGGAGATTGTTCCTTATTAAAAGAATAACAAATGCTGCCGAGGTGTAAAAAGCCATATTACTAGCAAAGTAGGACACTTACTCTAAGATAATTAAGAAAATCAAAAGAGAATTGAAGAGGAAATAACTTGAGCAGGGAGATTTAATATTACTTGCTGTTCTCACTTATATTATGAATGAATATGGCCGCTATTTCTAGTAGTAGGTTTCTCACAATTTTGATCTTAGCTTTTCCCCCCAGCCCCTTCCCTGCGCAATTCCTTGACATGCCACGAAAGACCCTTGATGATCTAAATCTCAACAGCACCCAGCATTCCAGCTTTGCGCCCCTTCATCCTTACACATGTACTCGGCGTGCCTGCCATGGTAAACTACTGGTCATTTCCTAAACCGGTGTTTTTCTATCATGGCACTATTGACACTTTGTTTGAGGAGGATATTGTAGGCACTGTAGATTGTCATACCTCAAATCACATATACAGTTTAACTCAAAATGGATCGTAAAGCTAAATGCAAAAGCTGAAACTATAACACTTCCAGAAGAAAACACAGGAGAAAAATCTTTTGATTTTGGATCAGGCAAAGATTTCTTAGATATAATAACAGCAAATCACAATCCATAAAAGAAGAAGTTGGATTTCCTCAAACTTTGAAAATTCTAATCTTAGAAAGACACTGTTAAGAGAATGAAGAAACAAATCACGGACCGAGAGAGAATATTTGTTAAGCATATCTCTGATAAAAGGCTTATATCTAAAATATATAATGAACTCTCAAAACTCATTAAGAATCAAACAAGGTTATAAAAAAAGGCGGTATATTTGAACAAACACTTCACCAAGGAAGACATACAGATGATAAATAAGCTAATTAAATAAAGTTAAACATCATTCATGTTAGGGAAATGCAGATGAAAACTGCATTCTGACATAACCGGATGCCCTGATGGCTGAAGCTAAGGATCGTGCCAGGTATTGGTGAGAATGTGGAAGAGCTGGCACCCTCACGCGCTGCTGGTGGGAATGCAGACAGTCAAACTTACTTTGGAAAACAGTTTGTCAGTTTCTTAAAATTTAACCGTATATCTACTGTAGGAGCCAGACCTTTCACTCCTAGGTATTTACCAAAGAGAAATGAACTCATAACTGCTCTCTTTGTTATAGCTTTACTCAAACTAAAACCAGCAAAATGTCTATCAGTGGGTGAAAGCATAAACCAATCGTGATTAAGAAACCGTATAGATGTGTCTAAAATAAATATTTTGAGCGAGAAAAAGAAATCCAGAATGATTCCAGATATATGAAACCGTAGCCTCAGTGAGTTCTCAGGGATCACTCGGTGATTCCGATCACCATAGAATGCAGTCGAGCCATCATAGAGGCCTGGGAGATGGGAAATTTGTTCTCGGTGGCAAGGTCGCCGAAGAACACATACAGTCTTGCACATTCGTGATGACAGCATAGGATGTCAGAGGCAGTTGAAATGATACAAGGGACAAGAAGAGGTCAATGCATCAATAAGAGCAGCAGAAGAGGTCTCAGAACTCCCTCTGCATTTCAGAAGAGTCACTGGCAGTCGGCTCCAGGCAAGATGAGGGAGCCCCTGTTACTCTCCTGGCAGGACTGACTCGGGGGTGTCCGAGGACCAGAAACAGCACTGAGGTCTTGACTTTGGCCACATATGGCTACCAGAGTACCAACTCCAGAGAAATACAATGTGTCGTTCAGCAGTATCACACTGTTTAACAAGTTTAAGTATTTGGTCTTATGTAAACCTTAGTTTTCTGTTTAATGAACAGATAAAAAGTGATTGGCTGTTTAGCAGTGTTACAGCCATAGTGATCAGCCTGCATTTGTGCCCTATTTGTTCGTGGCATCACTGTCTCACACTGTGTAAGCATCTCAGCGTGTCTGCTCACACAGTGGCGATGGCTGGGGGAGGTTCCCGCTTAGCAAATGCAGCCAATTTGCAGACCCTCGATAGACCTTAATTTGAGATAGTTCGTGGAAACAGCGATGAGAGAAAATACAACCCCTCCTTAGTTCGTGATGAGGACCCATTTCTTCTGAAACTTGAAGATGAGCGGTAATAGTTAGGGAGCGAAGGACAGATATGGATTTGCTACAAGGTGGTATTTATCTTCCTCAGGGAAACAGGTTTTTCTTCTCTCTCAAAATATGATGTGTAAGAATTTTGCCTTTTCCTAGAGACATCTGATAAACTGTGTAAGCGAGGTTTTTTTCTTCTTCAATGAATATTTACTTTCCGTGCAGAAATAGCCATGGGAAATTCCTATCACGGAATATCTATTTTTCGAGGTGCTCACATGGGGATGGAGATGAAGACCAAGTCAGATTATTTAAGGATGAGGATTCTTATCCATTCTTATCCCATTTTCTTATATCTTTCTTGCCTTTTGTTTGTTTCGCTACCCACTGACATGCACATTAAAGGATAGGATCGCAAAAGAGATAAAAGGAAATTCTTCATTTTCAGATGTTATTAATCTTTCAGGTTATTAGTCTTTCGCTAATGATACCCCTGATCAAAAGCGTGTGGCACCTTGCAGCTTTCTGGGAAGCTGATGGATTTTCTGTTTGTCAGGTATATTTCTATTCTACAATAACTTGGAGTTGGTTACTGTATCGCAAAATTAGAGACATCTTATAGGCTCATATCTAATATTATTTATTTCTTCATATGCGTGTCAAGCTGATTATTCGTGACCTACAATTATTTATTCTAATGTTTTGTCATTGTCATGTTACTTTTATGTATGTTCCAGGTGGTGACTATTTGAGATCTCTGTTAAAAAAATAGCGTTCTTTGGATTACATGCTTTGAAGTCCTTTTTATAGTTACCAGAAAGATAACACTGTCAGTTATTTGACACTCAAACGAAGGGAGAACTATATAGGGAACAACAAAACAATCGTTTTAATCTTAGAAGTGTCTGGACCAGTCAGGAAGAAGTTCTTCGGCTGAGTTTTTTCTTTCTATGGATGAGGAGCTGTTTTCACAGATGCTTCTGGCCCTCACCCATTCATTGTCTCTTGTAAATTAAGTAACATGTGATGGAAGTGGAATAAAATATGTTCTTGAGGATGATCTCTGCAAAATAATAATTATAATGGATCATTTTACTACGAGTGCCAAACACTGTGTTATTTGCAATGAATGCGTTATTTAGTCCTCACTAGTGATATATGAGATTGGTATCATTATCGTTTGCATTTTATAGATGAGACAATGGAAGGTCAGAGAATTTACTCAATCAAGCCGGTGAGTGGGAGATCGGAATTTAAACCTTGGTGGTCAGATTTCTGAGCACATACTCTTAGTCACTATGCCGAGGAGCCTGAAATGTGTACGGAAGGTGGCCGAGGTGTCCTGCGGGCAGTGGTGACCAGATGGGACAGAGAGAGGTTAAGGCGCTTGATTTCAGTGCCGCCATCTGAACACGTGTGTCTTAAGCACAGCAACGGTCAGCAGAGTGTCCAGAACAGGAAGGAGAAAGTGCAAGCGTTTAGTGGTGTTTAAATAACACTTTTATGAGAGATTTTTCTGATTCTAAATGACTGGAGGAAGCAAAGGCTTTTTTAGACTAAATGTCCCTGGGGTGAGAAGTGACCTTTCTTTGGTTTACTAGATCCTCGTGGCCAGCCCTTCTGCAGAGAACACCTTCTTTCTCACTGTCTGCTTGCCAAGCTACCTTGCATACTCGAGCTGGTCTCCAAACTGGATACGCCTCAAAACAGAGTGACCTATGCAGGTAGCTACTTTTGGATGGAAACAAATTGACATACTGGCTTACACATGACCCTAAAGCATTTTTTATTGCAATAGCCACCTCAGTGAAACATGTGAGATTA
>NW_006436810.1:10586814-10598167 GCF_000325575.1 Pteropus alecto
GTTGACTCAGTTACAGTCCTTTCCTTGTGTGACACTTTGATCACATAGGGGCCATATCTCCTGCCTTTGATGTTCCTGCAGGTTATAGGTACAGTAGAATGTGTTTCTCACCTTATAAAAAAATTAGTAACACAGCACTTGTGCAGCACGATTTGGGGTTAGGCACTTGTTCCCATCGTGAGTGGGGTCATCCGGGGTTTCCAAAGTCTGCCCTCCACCCACATGGTTCAGTGTAAACCTTCAAAACGTCTTTTGAACAAGTTTAATCATCTTCAGAAAAGAAGCTAGCTACCAAAAGACGTTTTACCCTAAGACAGTGAAACTTGGCTGTGCATTAGAGTCCCTCCAGGGAGCTTTTAACAATCCTGAGGCCCAGGTCACATCGCATCTGATTCAGCAAGTGTCCCTGAGGTTAGAACCCAGAATTTCTAAAGCTCCTTAGTTAATTCCAGTATACAGCCACATGCGAGAAATAATGACCTTGAAAAGATAGGCTGTATCTTACATTTATTAGTGACAACTTTACTCTCTTATATAGTCAAAATTTGAAACTGACTAATCTTCATTACTTTTTGTTTACTCTTATAAAGAGGTTAAAGTATAAAATAAATAGTAAAAATAGAGCTTTAGTCAGATTTTCTAATCCTGATGTGTGTGTGTGTGTGTTTCTGTCTATTCATTATATTCATTTGTGAATCTGATTTTGGATAACAAATCAGAATGGACTTAGAGTAAAATAAGGGGCCTGTGTTCCTACTGTAGTTCTAACATAGCCTTTCTTTATAATTCTGAAAAAGCCGTAACAGTGACACTTAGTATCCTAATGCTGATTCGTGGCTACATTTTCATAACTATTTAGTGAGGTGATAAAATGTTTCATACATGCATGCTTATATACATACACAACTGTTTTTTTTATTCATTATTATGATGCGTTTTCTGTATTTTTGATATTTTTTTAATGGAATAATCGCGGCAGCCACTTTGCCAGATTTCGGGTTATTTTGTCATCTAGGTGGATGATGTTTTTAGAGTTATGTAAAGAGGAGGCTCTCTAATGTGAAGGTAAGTAATAATTGGGTTTTGTTTGTGGTTTTATTAGGGTTTAAGATCTTTCTTGAAGAAAATTTTGATGGACCCTTTTTAGGTCTCCTTCTCCCTCTCAATTTAAATCACTCACTCACTCCTTCAGGACTGTCGATTAGGAAGTGTGAAAATCACTGAGCAGTGATTGCCTTCAGTTCACCTTCCAAGCATCTTGCTCTGGATTCCGAGACCGCAGCTCTGTGTAATACTTCCCGTCGGGTCCACATGAACTCTTCACCTGCCAAGACAATGACTTTGACGTTCCCATATTTCATCACTCCTTGGCAAGACTCGACACCCTGATGTCCACAGCATAGCTCTTCCTCATTCTCTTCTGAAAACACTGTCTCTTTAATTTATTCCTCTTTCTTCTCTTCCTACTCTGGACCTAAAAAGATCACTAATGTCTCCTTCTTTTGTGAACGTTTGATCTAATTGGATTCAGAAAGTTGCTAGTAGAAGAGTCTCTTTTCCGAAGCAGAACCTTCCCTTGAAGTTTCAGACCTGCACTTCCAAATGCTTTCTGAAAACTGGCATCCACAGAGCTCATCTGCCCTCTCTGTACCTAAACGTATCTGAGAATCATCTATTGAGCTGAGCATCAAGTACATCATGTGCGTTGACTAGTTCTCTGTGTTCGGATGCACGGATGTTGATGCGTTTGCCAGGGTACTGCTCTAACGAGATCCAGTGGAAAGCAGAGTAAACAGAAATGATGAACCTACCCCATCTCAGTCACCTGTATTGTGGGACTTTACACGTGCCTGACCGCTCTACGTTTCATTTTTCGGATATGAAAACTAGTTGGCAAAAGGAAGTCTGAATGGATACCTCTAATCTTGTCCCAACAAATAATATTTGGGAAGTTAGAGATTCTTTTCCCGCTTTGAATTCATTCTCGCATTGTCTTTTCCATCTGACTTAGGCATCTTTTATTTGTCTTCATAAACTGGTGGGCTTATGGCTCAGGTTGGTTTAGCTTCTCCTCAAACTCGCTTTTATGGTCATAGAGTTGATTGGACCTTGTGCAAAAAGACAACAAACTGACACTCCAAGAGTCCGAGGAGCATTTTGTTCCTTTCCTTACTCTAGAGGTGCGCACGGAGTTGCCTTTATTCTTCGCTGTCCCAGGAAATGCCCATCTTCGTGACGAGACTGAGTCGGACCCGTGGACCCGTGGACCCGTGAGGTTTGGAGTTGGTCAGCACTTCCAGAGCCACTGTGTCCCTGCCAGGCCGGCCACTGCCTTCTCACGTCTCTTTAATCTGCGAAAGTGGAAACCATTAGCACCGATTTGCCTAATGAAGTGCCAAGCCAGCCACATCGTCCTTTATAAAAAGAGAAATCCAAACGCTGGAAGATCTTTGCTTTTCGACTTTTACTTCTCTTTTTGCCAGAATTTGCCACCGAGATTTCCAGCCAGCATCTTAAATTGTATGTGAAATTATGTAAGTAATCAGATAACCAGATCACAAATGGGAATCCTATGGGCGCCAGGAAGGAATAATGGATCTGAAAATTTTAAGTTATACAATATCAGTATTCCTGAAGTACTTAAAATAACAAAAGGCGTAATTTTATTACTCTGGAAGGGATACATTATACCATGCTTTATATCCTCATGCAATAAAATAAGTCCTGGCCCCCTTCTTGGGCAGGTGGCTACTGACTTCCTCGTGGTGAACATACTTATCCCTGGTTAACAGCCCAGCTCCCACGTGACAGCCTTGTTTATCGAATGTTTATTTAGTGAGCCTCGGTTATGTGCGAAGCACTATAGTCCCAGGAGGTTGTGTGGGGCTGCTTCTTTCCTTGGCCAGTTTCTTTAGTTTCCTCAGGAGAGCCACACAGACACATGGTCTTTAACATAGCTGGCCTGTGTGGGGGCCTCTGGGCGTCTGCATATTGAAGGAGGACTGTCTTCTGTTTATTAGATGGTGGTTTGAAGAGACAGAGGCCGTCGTGTATCCGGAGTGGGGGAGCCCTGTCGTGTCAGCCAGTCATGTGTCGGGTGTTTCCGAGACCGAGCTCATGGCCCGGCAGACAGTATTATTTTAATGACTTCATCAACGCGCTAATAAGCGATTACTAAATCGGATGATAAAGCAAGAGCAATATTCCCCGCTATCCGGCGGGCCGACCCTCGGTGGTTACCGCGGACGGGAGTCTGCACACTGAACAGCAGGAGCGCTCGCGTCAAACTCAGTGCACAGGTGTCTGTCTTCTAGTTTCGTTGTTTGTTTTACTGAGATAAAAGCTGAGCTCAGGAAGATGAAGTGTTGGAGAAATACAGCAATGAACAATATTATGATTATATTCAAAGAGAGTGTTAAAGGAAGATAATAAGATTGGCAAAATTCATAAACAGAATGTAACGGCGACGGGGAGTAAAGAACTTTACAGGTCCTGGTCTGGATTGCTGGACTGTGTTTTATCTCTTTCTGTTCTTCACTCTTTCTGTCCGCCACATGCCCACCTCCATTTGCTCAGCTTGGGCAGGTAGACGTGCTTTACCAGTTACAGAAAAGGGCTAGACTTTGGATGACAAAGTCTCCATACTTGGGCAGGAAAGGGGAAAATATAATAATATTGGTTGCCCTGTTATGCAGTTCATCTGTATAAGCCATTGAAAATATAATCTCAAAATAATTGATATCAAGCTTTTATAAAAAAGGCAGAGTGAAAGAAGTAATATTTATTAAACATCTTGAAGGCTGTACAGCCATATCACTGATCTTCATACTTTAAATCACAGCCTTAGATCAAGCTGGACTGTAGCCCCCAAGCCGATCGCAGAGTGGCCTTCAGGACACCGTTTAATGTTACTGCCTGAGCTCTTATCGAAGAACCCTGCATGCGAGCAACCGTCTCGGATCATGAGTTCACCTGCTATAAAAATGTTATGGACTCTGTTCTCTATATCCTTTCTTGTCTTTAGAAAATCAGAGATGTCTGATAGGAAGGGGCCAAGGAACCCAGGCTTCCTAGAGGAACTTACTTCTTGTCTCCTGTCTGTTAAAGAATTACATAAATAATCATCTTACTTTTCACTTTTGTTGCTCAAAAGATCAGTAAAATTTGAAACCGCACTGTAACGATTATGTTGATCTTTTTATCTGCATTTATAAAGTCTTCTATTCCCTGGTTTCGATTTTTCTTCTCTAATTTGTCTATTTTCTTGAAAACATTTAAATAATATAGTCAATGAAGTAGGCAGTGAAGATATCTTCATTATCTTATATACATATATAGATATATACATATATAGACATGTATATATGTTGCTTAAGTGACTTGTCTAAGATTTCACTTTGAAGCTGACTTAACATGGCCATTTTCACGCAAAGTCATGTCCCTTCATATGAAGCCACGTGGAGCCAAGGGTCCTCAGCGGGAGTGGGAAGGGGTGGGAGGGGAGTGATATTGGTCTCTTTGAGACATTTGGCAATGTTGGGAAATAATTTCGGTTGTCACAACCTGGGGGCGGGGGGTGGTACAGGCATCTAACCACGGGTAAAGGCCGGGGTTGCCGCTAAACATCCCACAGCATGTGGGCCGGACCCCTCTCACCCCAACCGGGAGGAATTATCCGGCTCGAAATGAGAGACCCCGCATTGAGACGCACGCTCGTTAGTAGCATTTTAAAAATGCTTTTGTGTCAGTTGCCATGCCTGCCTTCTCTTCTGTAAAGTTTACTTTTATGTCAGCAGTCTATACTTTATTAATATTTTTTAATGTACTAATCCTTTTATTAAACTGACCGTGTTTTTCACTTTTTAAAAATTCTACTTTTATCATTTCTTTTCTGTACTATGTCTCTTTTCTTAACTCTCATAATGTATATTTCCTTACAGTTTGCTTTATACATAGTCTAATAAGAAAATGAATTTGTAATAGAGGAATAGAAAGCATTTTGGCTCCTGACGTTGAGAATAAGATGCTTGGTGATGGGAAGAGCATCAGGCCCGACTTGTTCTGTGATTCGCTGGGTGTCTGAGATGCCGCTTCTCCAGTGCTCTCGGGCCCTGATTGTGATCTTCCCATTAAGCTCATCTCCCTCAGTGTTTAACCTGCACAGAAGTGCCTTTGCTTGTTTCCCCTACAGAGAACATAGACCATTGAAAACGACTTCCAGTCTCATTCATTTTTTTCTCGCAGGAAGTTATCTTCTTGACAGAGGAAGTACAAACCTTTAGGAAAAAGAATGCCTTCCTCTCTGCTCTCTACTAAAAGGAGGAAAGCGTATCCCGTGTTGAAAGTGTAACATAGATAGGTTTTAGGCAGAAGATGATAGATAGAGACTCTGGTAAGGGAAAATTATTTTTTAAAGGTGCTGGTTCGATGAGAACACCGAATAAGGAGATCCATCTTTAGAATGGTTATCTGGAAAGTGCTCTTTGCAAAGGAGTTTTTAAGCTGAGAGCTGAGAGTCGAGCAGCAGTTGTAGGCCTTCTACTGACGGTTGTCAGGAAACGCATTTCAGAAGATGAAAGAGAAGGCCTTGAGGTGAGAAAGCCCTTGGTGACAGTATGGAATGGAACTGTTTTGACTGGAGCTGGCTGAAGAAGCAACAGGAGACCGTAAGAAGAGGTTGAGAGTCTAGAAAGGGCCCGAGGAAACAGGTGTCATGCAGAGAGGGTCCTTATCCTGAGAGCAACTGTGAAAGCGTCGTACATGGTAACAGTAGGAGGCTTTTGAAAAGATCGCTCAGAGAATAATGGCCTGAGAGAGGAACAGGAGTGGACGCGGGGAGACAGCCAGCGGTGGCTGCAGCCCACGTGAGAGACAACGGCGGTTTGTTCCGGGGAAGCGGGGGTAGAGATGGTGACATGAGCCAAGTTGGAGAATTGACTGGACAGAACTGGGTGGTGGATTATTGCGGTGGTAAAGGAGAGAGAAATCTCAGCCATAACTTCGGAATGTCCCAGTTAAGCGACCAATTGGATGATGGTGCCCCTTGTTGAGATGACACACACTAGAGAGGGATTTGTTCGAGAAGTCAGCTGGTCAGTTTGGATTTCTTTTGTCATGTGCCTCTTTCTCTTTTTCGTATTTTTTCTTCTGCTTTTAGATGTCAAAGTGGATATTTCAAATAGAAAGTTGAAAGTGTGAGTCTGAAGTTTAAATGAGGCAGTTGGACTACAGATTAGGTTTGGGGTCCTTGACATAATAGATTCTGTTAAAATAGACAAAGTTATCTAAAGAAAGTTTCCAGAAGAGTGATGACAGCTCAGAATGGAGCCTGGAGGAACTTTAATACTTAGGTGTCAAAGAGAGGATGAGAAGGAGAGAGAGAATTAGGGTAACCAGAAAAGTGTGTGTTAGCACATAAGCCAGTAGTAAGGAGTGATTAAATAGAACATATTCGAATAACATGAGACTTCTTTTTTTTTTTTTTAACATTTTATTATTTTATTTTCCCTCTCCCCCTTCACCCTTCCTTCTGGTAACCACTAGTCCACTGTCCATGTCCATGAGTCTCTGTTTCTCCTGTTCATTTGTTACTTTTAGGTTTATATTCCACATATGTGATATCACGTGATTTTCAACCTTTTCTGCCTGGCTTATTTCGCTGAGTATGATTATCTCAAGGTCCATCCATGTTGTCGTAAATGGCAGTATTTCATCTCTTCTTATGGCTGAGTAAGATTCCATCATATACATGTACCACAGCTTCTTTATCCAATCATCTATTGTAGGACACTTGCATTGCTTCCATGTCCTGGCCACTGTGAATAATGCTGCCATGAACATCGGTGTGCAAATATCTTTTCGAATATGAGTTTTCAAGTTTTTGGAGTAAATACTCATTAGAGGGATTACTGGATCATATGATAGGTCAATTCTCAGTTTTTTGAGGAACCTCCATTCTGTATTCCGTAGTGGCTGTACCAATTTGCAGTCCCACCAGCAGTAACATGAGACTTTATAAATCTAGTTCTTTAAACAAAGTATTAGATTCTCTGTCTTGGTTGATCAGTTTATTTTCTGGTTTTAAAAATAATGATCTTTATTCACCCTACAGGCAATCAATTAGTTGGAAATATGAAGATGGAAGTATAAAAAACTGTACTGGGAAAAACACCAAAAAAAAAAAAAAAAAAAAAGGATTGCTGCTTAGTCAGTAATCCAATAAAATGTATTAGTGAAAACTTAGAAACTAAAAGGAAATTATAGGAAGATGTTAATCATAGGTTATCACACAATTTATTCACATTTCTTTGTGGATGGGAAGTTTATATATTTGAAAATGTAAATCCATGTTATCTACGTGTACGCGTATTAACTTTTGAACCCACACTTTCTGTTCTCTGGAAATTTTAATCCATAGACCTCTTTGATATCAAACTAGGTGTTCCATATCAATTCTGGCTAATGCTTTGATATGATTTTTTTAAAATATACATGGTTTGACCGGAGCTGAACTTCAAAGAGAAATCAGACTTTTAATGGAAAAGAACTTCTCCTCCTGTTTAGAGGTAAATGTATGAAAGTCCTAGTGTAGTACAGATGAAAAAAAAAATCTCTCAAAGTACCAGAAGATCAGACAGAGGAGCAAACGTCCTGGATTTTCTGAGGTGTAAATCCCAGCCAGCATCCAGGAGAATGATGTTTCTTTACCCACATCATCTGAAAATGTTCCATCCTGGTTTGGGAAGAAAGTCTCAAGGCAGGGTTTTTCTGAGTTTGCTCTTGTGTTCTCGTTTCTGATTCTCCTGAAAAGATTTGAGAACAGAAGCTCAATCATTTGGAAGTCCGCTTTGCAGTTTCATACTCAAAAAGTTTTATAAACCCAGTGAAATAAGACTGGACAATGAGTAGGAAGTAAGATTTTAGGAAATGTTTATCAGCGTTCCACTCATTTTCCCAAATTCATATAGTGGTTACTTCTGAACTTTGAATGATTTTGTCTGATTCTTATTTACAAAGATAATGTTTTTGTCCCTCAGTGAAAACTAAAAATGTTTTAATGATATTATTTCCTGGACATCAGAGCAAAATAAAACATCTTACTATTTAGGCAAAGAATGCTGAGACATCAGAGTATAAAGAATCAATTTTGCTTCCACAACCAAAACTATATGTAAAATTAAAAATAATAACATCTTGTAGGTAAATCAAATAGTTGTTTTTTTTTTCTGTCAGGCAGGCAGAACGATCAGATAAATTATCAATTCAATCATCTTGACATTCAAGAATTATTTCCATTTTTAAAAATTCCTCTTAGGTGAGTATTTGAAATAGTTTAATATATGATCATAAAATCCCCCTAGTTCATTCTCATGGAGTTTTAATAAGTGTGTTTGATTTTGACTTAACAGCATAGCTCTACCCTCAAAACAATATAGGCTCTTGATACCACGATTGTTCTTGAAGCACGTGATGAATCCACATTTATTATGGCAGGTACTGGACATAATAGGACAAAGCTTAGAATAAAACTGCCTATATATACCTAAAGGGTCTCTGCCTATTTCATTACTTAAGACTAGAAAGCAATTGAAAAAATATAATTATGGTGAAAATTATATGGAATATATGGAGATGTATTTTATTTTAATAATAATGACGATGATGATGATGATGATATGAGTAGTTTATGTTGGTCATCTAACTTATATTCTCAAGTGCTGTTTTCTTTCTATCAAGAGACCCAAATTAGAATGGTTTGACTTCCTTTTATACGGCCCACTACAGAAACTAGCAAAATTCACTGTGTTAGAAACACCAAGGAGATTAGGTCATTGAAGCATTGCAGTGCTATGAGTCAAGGCTCTAAGTTTGTTATCTAGTTCACACATGCCTCAGAATTTTTCTTTGATGGAAGTGTGACCCTGCCTCTCTGTGGACCCTCGTGATCATCCCATGGAGTAAATGCTTTAACCTCTGTGCACAGGTATATTCACTCTCCAGGGCAGACCTTGAACTAAAACAGCCACACCCAACATCAGTGGCATCGTTTCTTCTAGTGTAGCCATGGCTCTAAAGAAATTTTAATAATATTTGAGAAAAAAGTCTTTATTCTCAGGGTTTCTTAGGTACTTTGGAAAAATCTGAATATTTTTGGAATAAAATCCTTTCTTTGTATATATACACATTTATTATAATTTTTTCATTGGAATACCTTGAAATTTAAAAAATAATTCTATTTTAAATCATAGGAAAACTATAAGATTGAAAGACAATAAAAAAGTTATATGAAAATCAACTTTGGTCATTCTTTGATCAGAATTGTATTCTTTTTCTATAAGAGAACAATTAGGGACTGATTATATGGAAGCCAAAGCATTGAATGAAAGGGCATAACAGACCATTGCTTTTGAAGAATAAAGTACAAATATGCTTGGGACACTGCCAACCTCCCTCTCGAAAACAAAATTAGTGATGCCAAATAAATGTGTAACTTTCTCCCGTGATGATTTCTTTATGGGGAAAGGACCCAACAGCATGGATGTTTAAAATGGGCTCTCCCACTTGACTGTTTTGTTTATAATGTGATAGACTATACATCTCTAAACTTAATGGCTTCTGAATCGAAACAACAAAGGCAGATCTATAAAAAGAAAGTCTGTAGAAACCAAAGACACTGCGTTAACAAGATATTATCTTACCGCTCCTTAGGAAATGTGCACCGTATCGACATCGTGGAGAAGAGTGAAAAGTGAAAGAACATTGAAACAAAAATGAACCAAACTGCATTTACCTCTTTCCCAGCCCCCAGAGATGATAACTAAAAAATCACATTACTTACAAACATCTGGCCCTGAAATACTTCACAGGCACCTGGGGTAGCAAAGATGTGGTGTCGGGTTTTTGTCTTCAGTCAATTCATTAAGCTGCACGGAGCCCAGAATATCAGATCACATTAGTCTCATAAACTTGCCACCAGTGTTTAGCAATAAGTATATTGGGATAGAGAAGCTCCGTTTTTCTTTTCTGCTAAAAAACAAAGCATTTTCCTTTTAGCGTTAGTCTTTGTTCTTTAGTAGAACCAAGAAATGGGTTCTGTTTTTCAAGCTCTGTTTTAAGTAGGATTTAAAAACATAATAAAATGTGGTGCTTTACTTTTTAATAATAAATTTGCTGATGTAAGTCAGAAGGAAATTAAGAGAATTGAAACTTACATTTAGCCCAGACAGAGAGAATGCTTTGGCAAGAGAGTACAGATTAAGAATTCTTGTTTGAGAAAATGAACTAACAACCCATTCCTGACTATAGAGATAATTACCTCATTATTTGTAGAAAGTATATAAAAGCAAAAACAAACAAACAAACAAAAACAAAAAGAGAGAGAGAAATACTTTTTTTTTTTCCAACTTGTAGTACCATATCTGGCTTATGTGGCCCATGTCTTTAGAATTCTAAACCTAATGCTGTCAATATAATGCTTGATTTGATATGAACAATTTGAATCTGAGCATGTATTCTCCAGCTCTGTGAATATGAGGATACAATTTGTTAGAAAGTAAATGACTTACTTCATAAGTAAATGGCTTATCTGACCAACTCTTAAAGCATGTGTTTCCTAAAGGTTAGCAGTGGACACCCCAGGATTAATCCACTGATTGCTTCAGCCGTACCTGTTAGGATAAAGACTGTGTGGGAAGCGCCCTAGCCCAGAGAGGTATGGCATGCTGTTATAGACCAGCCAGTAAAATTATTTTCAGTCAATTCCAATTTCTAAATGGAACTGAGACTGTTTGCATTCTCATGTAATGGCATCCGGTATACATGTATTGTGTTGCCACAAGGATATTTTAATTCGGCAGTCTATTGCCCTAATATAGTGAGATGGTATTTGAACTTAACAGTCTTTACGAGCAGTTCAGTGAAATACGGGATGATGCCATGAGAGTTGCCTCCTCAGAGGAAGAAAGGCAAAGAATTAAGAACATAGTCACCCACGTGACAAAGACAGTCTCATTGCTAAATCCAGCTAAAATCTAAAGCCAAATTCAGTTTTTGGAATTTCTGCGACTTATGTGAGCTGTTGCAACTGGGGATATTCCTCAGTAGAAGAAAACTAGGTTGCTACATGTCATGATGGACCCTGCCAAAAAACAAGATGCTCAGGGACTAGACAGTCACTTTCCTCATCCAGACCCTAAAGCTTGGCCAGTGGCCTTGCTATGTCGTCCGGCAAATGAGCCTTAAATCACTGGAAAACAAAGAGCGGCCTCGAGTGAGATGCTTATTTATGGAAATTCCCGTGTGAATTTACAGGAAGAATATTGTGGGCTACGTACGCGCCCACGGAGTGTGCGGA
>NW_006436810.1:10598222-10605997 GCF_000325575.1 Pteropus alecto
TCAGTCAGCTCCCAAGGCCAGTTACTTGATTTCTTTGACGAGTAGGCTTTTGGGGGCTCCCCATAGGCTGAGCGAGTGCAGTCATAGTTGCACCTGATGAAATGGCTGAAGCGATAAGAAGCTGAATCCAATGGCAACAGGAAAAAAATCTCTTAGGAATGGCTGGCTGGCTGTAGTGAAATCACAAAAGGACAAAAGCCTGCTGCAGATTTGCAAGCGGATTGTACTGACCGCTATGAGGAAGCTACAGCCGCTAGTTAACGAGGATCGACTCCTACCTTTTGTGCTCTTGGATTTACTGCAGCAGAAGCAACTTGGAAGAACGCAGTGAGAAGTTTGGCACAGTGTATTCTCTAGTATGTAACCCATCTGGACATAATGCTTCTGGTCAAGGCGGGCATGTGACTGCTAGTAACTTGCAGAATCGGCAAGGAACACTGCCCAGCCACACCTCACCTATCCCCTATCCCCTTTAAGCTATGTGGGCCATCCAAATACTCGTTAGTCGGAACATCTGCTAAATAATTTTTAAGGATTGGCTTAGTTGAGTAACACGTGTCCTCACTTTGATTATGGGAGGACTCTATGGGACAGTTCTCTAGGATCAAGAGATGGCAGTATAAGGGGAGAATGCAGATCAATAGCTGTATATCTTTACCTACCTACAGTTTTTTCCTTTCATTTTTCCTGACACGGGGTAAATTATTTTCTTGTGTAAACGAAAGGCCATATGAATAGCATTACATTTGACAGTGAGCTTGGCTCAAGTCACTTTGGGTTAGGTCTGAACTTCCTTCCACCTCAGATAGCCAAATTAGTGCTGACGGTGCTGTGGTCCCTCCTGTGAGCCTTGTCTTTCTTTGCCTGTGGAATCCTATGGAATGCTTCTGGAGTGTGGGATAATAAGGAACATGAACAAGATTGCTGTTATTATTACATCCGAGCGGGTCACCCCAACTATAAAGGGAAGAGTGTAGGTCAAAACAGGCCATAAATACAAATGGGGCTGGAAATATGGCTGATGGAAGGGACCTTCATCGGTGGGCTTGACAGCATCATACTGTTTCCGTAAAGGACCACAGGCAAGAGAATGACACCCTTGCTGAGGTCTGGTGCTGATGAATTGACCACACTGGGGAAATCTCCAGAGCTCTTTTCTCTGGAGAATGGAAATTGGACTCCTGGTGCTTTATAGGCTCCAAACAAATACTTAATCTGGACAATTTGATAAAAAGAAGTGGCATAGCACCCACTAATGATTCAGTTTACGAGGAGCTGGCCACCTAAATGAATGAATGTAGTACCTGATAAATGAGTGACAGTTAGATTTCCAGATGATTTTTAAAGGACAACGGAAGCCAGATATCTAAAATAATATCTAAAATAATATCTTTGAAAAAACATTTACTTTTTTAAACTTATTTTTAGTGATATATAATTGACATACAATATTATATTTCAAGTGTAAAACATAATAATTCTATATTTGTATATATTGTAAAATGATCACCATAATAACATCCACATAGTTATAGAATTTGTTTTTTCTTTTTGTGATGAGATCTTTCAAGATTTTCTTTCTTAGCAACTTTCAAATATGCAGTACAGTATTATTAACTACAGTCACCATGCTATACAGTACATCCCCATGACATTTATAACTGGAAATTTGAACCTTTTGACTCCTTTTGTCCATTGAGCCCACCCTGAAACTGTTCTCTGTCTATGAGCTTGTTTTTTTTTTTTTGTTGTTGTTGTTGTTCTTTTTGTTTATTTTGTCTTTAGATTCCACATATAAGTGAGCATGTGGCGTTTGTCTTTCTCTGTCTGACTTATTTCAATTAGCATAATGCCCTGAAGTTCCATCCATGTTGTCACGAATGGCAAGGTTTCATTCCTTTTTTTATGGCTAATATCCCATTGTATGTGTGTGTATATGTATATATTTATGCACACATGTCACATTTTCTTCATCCATTTATCCATCTGTAGACTCTCAGGTTGTCTCCATATCTAGGCTATTATAAATAATGCTGTAATGAACACGGGGTACGTGTTTCAAGTTACTGTTTTCATTTTCTTTACATAACTATCCAGAAATAGAAAATCTGGATCATATGGTTATTCTGTTTTTAGTTTTTGAGGAACCTCCATACTCGTTTTCATAGTGCCTGTACTAGTTTACATTCCCACCAACAGTGTCCAAATGTTCCCTTTCCTCTACATCCTCACCAGCCTTTATCTGGTGCTTTTGTTAGCAGCCACTCTAACAGGTGTGAGATGATGTCTCACTTAGGTTTTGATTTGCATTTTCCTGATGGTTAGTGATGTTTAGTACCTTTTCATGTATCTGTTGGCTATTCGTATGCCTTCTTTGGAAAAAAATGTGTATTCAGGTCCTCTGCCCGTTGTTTAATCAGGGTTGTTTGTTTGTTTTTGCTATTGAGTTGTGTTCCTTGTACATTTTGGATATTAATCCCTTATTGGATATCTGATTTGCAAATATTTTCTCCAATTTGATAGGTTACCTTTTCATTTTGTTGATGGGTTCCTTTGCTATACAGAAGCTAAAAATATTACTTTTAATTGTAATGCAGAAAACAAGTTTTAAAAGAACAAAGATGATATGTAGACATTTTTAGATAAAAGTGGAGATTTCACTACCAACTGATCTTTAGTAAATGAACTTTAGAAATAGGTCCTTCAGGAAGAAGGAAAATTGCTTCAGGTCTAAGAAGGAATGATGAGCGATGAAATTGGCAAAAGTTTAGAAACACCTGGGAAAACATTGTATAATGTAAAAAATAATAAAAATGTCTAATTTGGAGGGCAAAGACATTTTAAAACTATAAACTTCCACAATCATAATATGTAATTTGGAAAGGATTGATCACATTTTATTGTTCTAAGACTCATATTGTTAAGAAGGGTATATTTATGAATAATGTTGTGTTGATTATGTAACTTAAAATTTAAAAACAACCTTTAAAAGAATCAAAATAGAGATTATAAGTTTCAAAAAAACAAAGTAAAAAATGTAAAACAAAAGTAGTGAAAGTAGAAAAAAATTGAACTAAAATTATTATAAGGTGTGAATAGGAGTGAATGTGTTTATACATTTTATTTTGATGTCTGGTTGAAATTTTCTATATAGAATGCATTCCTTGTATAGTAAACATATATAAATCTCTTAAAATAGTTGAGAACTTAATTGTTCAAGGTAGTGAACTTTGCTTTAGGGACTTAAGATTTTAAGTAGATTTGTCATATTTTCACCTAATTTTAAACATGATTAAAACTTATCAAATATGTCAGTCAACAATTTTAAGAGTGTTTTTTAAACTGAAAAGGTTACTTTACATTTAAAGTTTGAGCCCTGTAGAAAAGAAGTCTTGCTAAAAAGTCTTAGAATGGATATCTATTCAATTAGTTCTAATATCTTCAGTTCATATACATCAATCTTTTGTTTCTTTTATGAGTAAAGGACGAACAACATTGTAAACATTTTTGTTTCTGTTTTTATTTATATTTTAGACTGGAGTGAATCAAGATATTATTTATGGAATGGAACCTGGTGAGTTTCTATTTTTTTTCCTAACTATATTTTCTATTTCTATTTTTAACTCTATTTTAACCTATTATATCCTCAAATCCTTTGCTTAGACTAGGCAAGTCTGTTTACAACTGCTGACTAGCAACTGACTTACTTTTTGCAATGTGGGTTTTCCCTAAAAGAAAGCAGTGTCGATGACCTCATTTCTGTGTCATTAGAGAATTTCTTCTTCAGTCCTGCTGATTGGTTTTGCTTGTTACCGGTGGCATTTCCTGTGATCTGGAACGTGTAGCACTGGGGGTTAGCACTGTACAACACTGTTCTAAGGTGGCTATCTGGCTTTAGTATGGTGAGCCTCTTTTCATGTCAATGAAAAGGAAATCATATCAATGAACTAGTACAGAGATCGATGTGCTGTTCTGTTATAGTCTATCCACCTCATATTTTGAAATGGTTTTATATTTTGACATTGGTTGTTCCTGTACTGTTGGAATGAGTATTCCCTGTATCTCAGTCTTACATTAACTAAATAGTCACAGTGTGTTGTATGTGACCATGCTTACATTAATCACTGAGGTTTCTAAGAAAAATAATCTTGAAAAGACATAAATCTGATTAGTAAGGTGACAAACATAAATCAGTAGTTGATTTACACTGTGATAATTAAAAAGTAGGTCTTAAAAGTATGTCTTATCCTACTGTAATGAAGATATTGGGTCCATCCATGATGCATTAATGTCTAAAATAAACAGAAAGGTAGACTGTACTCAAGTAGGATTTACAGAAGAACAATTCTCAAATCTTCCACTATTTCCCCTTTAGTTTGGGCCTTACTTCCTCTGAGATATGAACTTTTCCTGGAAGCTTCTCCAGCCTTTAGGGCAGGCAGCTGGCCTCTCGTCTAAGCCCTCGTTTTGCTCTCAGCATACCCCAAACTTAGAACACACACATTATATTGAAATTACTTGCCTTTATGGGCCACTGTCACCAGGTCATTGGTTGTTAAGGGCATGAACCTCACCGTTTCAACAGGGTATACCCTAGCGTAATGCCTGGGATGGGCGTAGGTGCTCGACACACATTCCAAAATAAACTAATGAAATGTGTGACAGCGACTCGAAGAGCATATTTGAGTTCACTATATAGATAAGAAGCTTGGAAGAAGGTTTTCCACTTGGCGCTCATGAAGATGTTATGGCAGAGGGCCTCAATGAGCCAGGTAAGCCATTGTGCCTGGAGTGTTGACTGTGAGTTCATGAAGAAGGTGGTGAAAGCGTCGGCTAATTTAAAAAGCTTAAATTTTACTCTGTATTTATTTACTGCGGAGCCATTGAAGGAGTTAAGATAAGAGATGACCTATTCATCTTGGTATTTCAATTAGTAATAAAGTGGATTTTTGTAGAAGAACATTTTTCCATGACTTTGACCAGATTGTTCAGGAATATAGAATAAGCGTTTCTTCTGGACTCCCTGGACCACATTTGGGATGTTGAGCTTCTGTAAATTTCTTCTTATTTAATGTAGTATGTAACTTTTTGTTGTCATATGATCACTGATATCGAAAAGAAAATGTGCCATTTTCAGGATATTCTACTTTAGAAAAAAAAAGAGTACATATGTTGATAAATTATTTTATAAAATAATAAATTACAAAATATTTCATGAGCATTTATTATAGGACAGACATTGAACTAACACATCATCATGATTTATCTTAATTTAACCCTGTATTTTCAGATGAGAAAATCAAGGCTCAGAGAGTGAATCAAAAAGCAGTAGAGATGCAAATCTAAACATTTATAATTCAGTAGCTCTCTTTCTTTGTCATAATAAGGCATTGGTATGGACTTTGAGAATTTACCCTCTCCACCTTTTCCAGTGTAATGGGTGCTATCTATTAATTTTTTCCTCACTTGACATCTTTTTTTCCCCCTTTGGTCATTAAAATTGCTCTTTGTTTTATCTTTGGAAGAATAATAATATTTACAGTATTCGTGAATTTTGCAGGGTGACTTTATATAATGTTAGGCTATCATTTTATTAATTTATTTCCAAAATTGTCCCTGATGAGTATGTTTATTTCCCATAAAATAAATTATATTGTTCTGGGGACTAAAAGTCTGCAGGATGTCTTAAATTTTCTTGGTCAGTTTTGGTCATCCTACTGCATTATGAGCTCCTGGGAATTGTCTCGGGATGTGTCAATATACTGACTTGGCAAAGTACTTTAGATGGTGGAAACAGGATCTTCCATGCGTAAGTTGTTTCTCAGCAGCAGGGTAGTTGTAGTAGCAGTCGAAGTAGGAGCAGCAGCAGCAGCAGGAGGAGGAAATATTTCATAAAAGTGGAATATGTATGAATTCAGTCCTGCATAAAATTAAGCATATTATCGCCTAGCTTTGAGTAGGAGATATGATGACCTCTAAAATGAATTGTTTATAATGCTTTTATCCTGAGTGACAAATTGAAACTATTAGGTAGAATTAGAATAATATTGATGTTTGCATAAGAAATAAAGAACTGACGACTCATGGCTAATTTTCATTGGAATTATTTACTAAACAAGAAAGTAAAATAGATTTGGCATGAAAAAATAAATATCTGTCAGTGCCCCAATGTTTTTAGTATTTTTGGAATGGCTTACCAGGATGAAAATTTACAAAACAATACAACCTGTGCTCAGAAGGAAATAGTCTCCAATTTCTGACACAGTTAGCTAGACTGAAATAAGTTAGATTGTATTGGTAATGGGACTGAGAAATTAAAAGTGTGAGGCATGCTGGAAAAGGTAGTGATAATTTACAGATGTAGAAATAAAGATATATAATTTGAAAAAGTGACTTTGGATGATTTGTAGGTATAACTCTACAGGAAGAAACAAATGTTTCTTTTCCTTGTTATTAGCAAACTATGTGATTTTAAGGTAAAATATATAGGTATAATATATGTAACAAAGTAAACACAAAAATGTATAAAAGGGAATAAAGCTATATGGGTATTAAATTTCTATACCTACTGGAATTTAATTAGTGTATGTTTTATGTAGATTCTGTAAATTAAGATGAACACTGTATACCTTAGAGCATCCACTAAGTACATAACTCAAAAAATAGGTAAAAAAAATCAAGAGAATTAAAATGTTACACTAGAAATAATTGTTTTTATAGCAACAATAACAACAAAAACAAAGGAGTAATCGAGGCACAAAAAGTAATGAGACAAATAGAAAACAGAATATGAAATGGCAGATTGCCTCCTAACTATATCGATAATAACATTAAACATAAGTGGTTTAAATACCCAAACAAAAGACAGAGATTTTCAGATGGGATAAAAACTACAATTCAACTACATGACCTCTATAGGAGATAGAATTTAGAGTCACAGATAAAAATGGTTTGAAAGCAAAAGGATGGAGAAAATATATCATGCATTAAGAAGTTATACCATTTAAAAACACATGTGCCCCTTAAAAGAGCCTCAAAGTACATGAATCAAAAAAGGATGTAATTAAAGGGGAAAATGTGCAATTCAACAATAATGTTGGAGACTTAAATACCACACTTTCAGTATTGGATAGAACAAGTAAGGTAGTCAACAATTACACACTTTACAGAAGCTAGACCTAGCAAACATCTGAGCACTCCACCCAGCAACAGCAGAACCTACGTTCTTTTCAAGAAACATGAGACATTTTCTAGTGTATACAGTATGCTAGGCCATTAAATAAATCCTCAATAAATTTTTAAAAGATTGAAATCATGCCAAGTGTGTTCCTTGATTACAATGGAGTGGAATTACAAAGAAAATTGGGAAATTCCCAGGCATGTGTTAATTAGAAAAGATACTAGTTAATTAATGGGTTAGAAAATAAATCATAAAGGAAATTAGAAAACATTTTGAAATGAATAAAGTGGAAAGCACAGCATACCGAAACGTATGGAATATAGTGGAAGCAATGCTCACAGGGAAGTTTAGAGCTCTAAACACCTATATTAAAAAAGAAGAAAGATTTCAAATCAATAGCCTAACTTTTTACCGTAAGATACTGGAAAAAGAACAAATTAAACCAAACCAAGCAGTATGAAAGAAATAACAATGATCAGAGTGGAAACTATTGAACTAAAGAGGACAAAAATAGAGAAACCCAATAAAACAAGATACTTGTTCTTAGAAAAAATCACAATTGATAAACCTTTGGCTAGATTGATTTGAGAGAGAG
>NW_006436810.1:10606121-10611930 GCF_000325575.1 Pteropus alecto
AGAGAAGGGGGGGGGGAGCGGGGAGAGAAAGGCAGGAAGAGAAACACGGAGAGATTCACATTACTAGAATTAAAAATGAGAGAGATGTTACTACACATCTTAAACTAATGAAAATAACTATGAAGAAAGACTTGAACAATTATTATGCCAACAAATTAGATAAATTAGATGAAATAGATAAATTCATAGAAAGACACAAAGTACTGAAATTGACTTTAGAAGGAATTGAAAATCTGCCTAAACCTATAATAAATAAAGAGATTGGATTAATAGTAAAAAACCTTCCCACTAAGAAAAATCAAGGTCTAGATGGCTTCACTAAGTGCATTTTATCAAATACTTAAAAAATTAGCATCTCTACTTTACAGATTCTTTCAAAATATTCATGAGGAAGGACACTGTATGACAATGTAGATGCAAAAATCCACAACGGACTATTCTATCAAACTAAATGAAGAAATTTATAAAAACAGTTATACAAAATGACCAAGTAGGATTTATCCCAGGATTTCAAGGTTTGTCAAACATGCAAAAATCAATCATCATTATAATAATGTAAAAAATGTCAATAGAATAAATTATTTAAAAATCGTGTGATCACCTCAAAAGATGCAGAAAAAGCATCTGACAGAATTCAATACAACTTCATTCTAAACACACTCAACAAACTAGGAAGAGAAAGAAACCACCTCAACCCGATAAATGGCGTCTAGAAAAACTCACAGATGACATACTTAATGATGAGTGATTTAGTACATTCTCCCTAAGATCAGATCACCCTTACAACTTCAGTTCAACATTGTATTGGAGACTAACCAGGATAATTAGTCTAAAATAAAATAAAATAATAAAATAAAATAAAATGCTTCCAGATAGGAAGATAATCAATTAAACTGCCTCTGTTTTCAGGTGGCAGAATCTTGTATATAGAAAATCTGAAGAAATTCACTAAAAATACTAGAACTAATAAATGATTTCAGTAAGGATGCATGATACCACATCAATACACAAAAATCAATTATACTTTTATACAATGGCAGTAAGCAAATTGAATGTGTAAATTGGGAAAATTCCATTATTGCATCATAAATAATAAGATATTTATAAATAACAAAAATAGGAGTAACAGAAGTAATGCAAAACTTATACCCTAAAAATTACAAATCATGGTTGAAAGAAATTAAAGAAACACTACCTAAATGATAAGTCGTATTGCATTCATGGATTGTAAGACATTGTTAAAAAAAAAAAAATTGGTGTTCCCTTAAATGAGCTACAGATTCAATACAGGCCCTGTAAAAATCTTAGCTTGTTTCTTTACAAAATATAACAAGGCGATCCTAAAATTCGAATGAAAAATCAAGGGAGCCAGCAAAACCAAAACAATCTTGAATGAGAACAAAATTGGAGGACTCACACTTCCCAATCTGAAAACTTGCTACAAAGCTACAGTACTGAAGTCGGTGTGGTTTTGGCTTAAGAATAGACATAAATACACTAAAAGAATATGCTTGAGAGTTTAGAAATAAATTCTCACATTTACGATGAAGTGGTTTTCAACAAGGATGCCAAGATAACTCAAGGTATTTTGAAAAGGGGGTGCGATATACTAGGTCAAGTACTTCTGCAAGTTGAAGTCCGAGGGAAGTAGAACATGGCCAGCTAGATTTGGCATGATGGAAGTCATTGGAGTCTAGAGAAGAGTGATAGGAATATGGCTAGATTTGGGGATGGGAAACAGATATTTCACTGTGCTTTGTTTCAGTGTTCTCAGTGAATTGAGAAACAATCGTCAGCTTTAGCTGATGCTTTATCATGAATAGGTGGACAGAATTATTGGAGGTTGGAGAAGAAAGGTATAATGACTAAGTGTTCATTGCAGTAGAAAGTGTACTCTTACAGACTGTACTAGTAGAAACTGGAGTAGAAAGGTGACCTTGGATTTATGTGAAGTGCTGAGGAACCATATAAATATTCGTGTTAAAAATAAAAAGAAAAACAGAAATAGAAACAGTATAAGTGAAAGCTACTGGAAAGGTTATCTCTGTGTAATTCTCTGGCTATATTTAACTTTTGGGGTGTAGGCACAGAGTAGTTGGAAAGTTGGGTTTAACTATAATTAGGATTTTGCCAAAAGAATGACAAAAATAGAGAAGGCCAAAGAAATTGAGGTTGGATGAAAGTGAATACTTCTCATGAATGACAACAAACTCCAAGTTAAGCTCGGACAGAAGAAAGGTCTTAAGGGGTCAGTGGAGAATGAAAAGTGGGTTCAATGGTTTAGAGGTCAAGGTTGAAGAATTTTGTAGTATGGTTACTGAAATAGCTAAAATCGAAAGACAACAGTTAGTGCTCAGAATGGAACGCATTAAACGAAGATTTTTTGAAAAATACAATTATTGCCGATGACAGATTTTGTTGCTACGTCCGCAGTGGCTGGTGGTTGAGTTCGGGTGGATTAAATGAGAGGAATGAGCGGGTCAAAAAAATGAGAATCCAAATGGCGAGGAAAGTCATCTTCATGGTCGCTGAGCTGACCAAAGGTCATTTTAGGGTCGGTGTCGAAGAAAACAGTGATTGGGCGGGAAAACCTGAAGGAAATTAGAAGTGAATCAGGAGTCCTCAGGAATCCGCAAATAGACAGAGTCTCAGGAGTCTATTCTGGAGCCATGAACTTCAGAAGAGTTCCATGTTTGAGAGAGGAGACGGTGTAAATGATTCTGGAAGCAGCAAAATGAACCCGAAAGGACACATAGTTTCCCGGGGGAATTCAAAAGCCACAAACACCCCTCATCTTAAGGAGCTGCAGAGCTGGAAGCATCCTGAGGAGATACCTACATTTCAAGGAAGAACAAGAAAATGAGGAGAGTGTTCAAAGCAGAGTTTGAGGATTTAGGGAATTTGCTCATGACGGAGAGCGTACCCCAGAGGCCACTTGGTTTGGAAAGGTTTGGGGAGCTTGCCAAGGTGTGGGAGACGCAACCAGCTCTAGGGGTACACAACCATCCAGGGACAGCAGTTTGGGTGATGACGGCAGGCCCCGGGGCCTGGCCTTCTGTGGACTGAGGTTAAAGCAGAATACAAGGTATTATTTAATTGATGCTGAGAGTGTTTTTAGGGGCACGTGAGTCATCACTTCTGATGACAGTTTTCTCCTCAAGGTTTGTGACTGATGCAGGGTTCAGTGTTGAGACTGATGAGAGCACTGTAGCCGGAGCAGGGGAGAAAGGAATGCTGGAGGGCTCCCTCCCATCAGCAGAGGACACTGTTGTTCCTAGGCTGGGGGCAGTGATTGGCTGTCACAGCCCGGCATTACTTGGTGAAGGTGACAGTTTTATTAGCATCTAGAAAGAAGACCATAGCACCTAGAAAGTGATAGTTTTCATTTAATGGCCTAAGGTAGAATGACAATTTCGATTTTTAATATAGAATGATGCCTATAGCTGTCACATGGAATGGGATACTCACAACAGCCAGCTCCACATGTTGGGACAGTTGGCTCAAGAAATCATGCCTGGGCAGCTTGGGATCAGAACACAGACAAGTGAATGAAGTGTCCGTGGCAGTAGAGTAAGCACACTGCACACGAGGGTAAAGGACCTTGCCAGAGACTCTGGAATGTCACAGTCTGTGCCTGAGAGTCTTTCTCCTCTGCTCAGGAATCACGTTGTCCTGCCCATATTGACCTTTTGAATCTCATTGTCCATAATTTTGCAGCTGACTGTTCCCATTCTGTTTAAAACATTCTTTACATGTGTGAAGTATGCAAACAGGGTGCAGTCAACCTTGCAGGCTGTGAAATCATCCTCTCGTTTTACCATGAAATTACAAACCTTTGCTTTTATTAGGTGTTAATTTTACTATTCATACCTCGTAAGCCAATTTTGTTCATGTGATTCAGGGGACTTAAATGACCTTCCACTGTTGCTCTGTAGGCTGATGGTGTGGCACAAGCCGAGATCCTATTTATTTTGGTATCTGAAGCCCATACCTGACCCTGACGAAGATGTTCAAATAATGACTCAGAAGTGCTTGTTACAGTGAGTGCCAGAGAGTGTCTGATGCTGTTTCTCTCCTTGATCTTTGACATGTAATATGTGTCACGCCTCCTTGTCCCTTAGTGCAGTGTTTAGAAATTCTTCAGTCGGGCGGAGTTTGAAATGCAAAGGAATATGTTTAGAGTTATTTTGTGGCATATGTGTGTATCCACCTATATCTTTTTCAGATACTCAAAGCCATGACCACATTAAGCTCTATATCAATGTATACGTGTGTACTTATATAACCGATATTTATTTTTCATCCTAAATTCTTCACAACGAAAGGATATATTTCTACTAATAAACAATTTCCTTTTTTCTCTTTTTTCCAAATCAAGGCTTGGGATATTCAATGGCGAGCCTTTTATTTTCTCAAGATTTAGCCTTGTAATCAGAGGTTACTTCCACTCCGTGATGCAAAGTTCACATGATAGCATATTTAATTTAAGCATTTTCCCCAGATGGAACCACCTTTTCTGCTTTTAAATGTAACTATTTCTCAGCTATTCGAAAAGGAGTGCTAGCTTAGGTCTGGTTTACCAGAAGCAGATTCAGAGCAAGGATTGATGAACACGTAAATTATCAAGGAGATCTCCATAGTACAAACCAACCGATAAGGAGTTGGGGAAGCAAAAAGAGGGAGGGGTGGAGGCCAGGCATGGACGTGACTTCAGGCGACATCGCCCGACTGGTTGGTCTGGCCTGATCCCTCAGGAGGCTGGGACCAGGCCTTTCTTGCTCTTGCACCTGGCTCTTACTGGTTAGAAACCAGCGGGATGGGGGCCGTGCGTGTGCAAACCCTACCATAGTCTTCAAAAACGATTTCAGGTCTGGGAAGCTGGAAGCTCAAACATGCAGACGATGGGGAGGGTCCACGGAGGAACGGGGCGTGAGATCCGAGCGTCCACTGAAAACCCCCTTGGACGTTTTGCCTCCCAGATCATTCATTTTCTGATTCAACACATTTTTGTTGACTCTTTTCCGTGTGTCAGGCATTAGAGCGAATGCTGGGGACGCCGAGACAGTTAAGAACAGGTTTCTGGTGGGAACAGGGCAGGAGAAAAATTGGTGCAGAATGACAGGTGACACGGCAGTGGGTGGCCCTATAGGAAAGAGTTCTGGAAACACAGATGAGGGTGCCAGTGATGCTGGGGAACGTCTTAGGGAAGATTCCTCTAAAAGCTTCTCTCTGATCCGCATCTTGAAACATGAACAGGATTATTCTAGTACCATAGTTACGTTATTTTTCTCGTTTTTTTCTTTCAGAATGTTTTCATAGTCTGATCATTTAAACTTCTGCAATCTGGCTTTCTTGAGCACAAATCTAAAATCCACTACTTCCCGGTTAATTAATAAATGACCTGATGACCTTTATTTAGCTCTTTTCTTTAATGAATATCAATGTCTCTGTAGCATTTTTATATATTTTAACACCCCAGTCATCACAAGACTTTCTAATTTCCTGGCCGTGCCCTGTCCTGGCTCTTTGTGCTTCTCTCATCAGTCTTTTGCCCAGATTGTTTATTTCTCTTTGTACTTCTTGAGCATCATTAAGGTTTAGTCTCCCGCCCTCTGCTCTCTTTTCTGGTGTCTCTGCATTTGTTTTTCCTCCTGAGAAGTCTTTTCTCGTGTCAGAACTTTGGGAAACTTCATGATAGTTATGATGATTAGTTTGTTTTTTTGTTTTGTTTTGTTTTGTTTTGTTTTTGTTTTTTACATAACTGCTCTTTCTTGAAATCCTTTAGTTTTACACACTACACTTACCAAAA
>NW_006436810.1:10611950-10616918 GCF_000325575.1 Pteropus alecto
GGATTGAAAGCACATCGAATGATGTTTAACCTAGAGGAGAGAAAGTTCAATGGGACCTGAAAAGTGCCTTCAACTATTTGAAGGACTGTTTTTGAAAGAAGGATTAAATTTATGTTGTGTTCCTACAAGGAACGGCTAGCACCAAAGCCTAGAATTTAAAGGAGGTATATATTTTTTTGCATCAGTATAAGAAGGACATTTATAAAAATGAGATTGTCAAAAACAAAAACAAAAACATGGAATCGATAGGAATACAGGGAATTTTCCTGTCATTAAAAGGATATCAACTGCAAGGTTGAATGACAGTTCGTTAGGGACAATATTTAAAGGGATCGGTGCCTCCGATGGGAGAGCCTTAACAGTGTCGAAGTCCATTGCAACTCACAGACAACACTGTGCTGTGATTCTTTTAGATTTTCCATTGTTCTTTCAAGCCAAGCATACCTCAAACACAATTCATCATGCTCCTTTCTAAGCTGGCTTTCCGGATGGCTTCCCATCTGCCAGTGGAACTACCTTCCCACAGATCATCACACACGCTTGAAACTTCAGCACCATTTCTGGCTCATTTTTCTCTTCCATTTGTCCTATCTAACCGGTCTTCCAGTCAGTTGTCCCTTGGGGAAACTTTTTTCATTTATCCTTTGTTCTTCCCGTTGATAACAGTTGTGATTGAGAACTTAATCCAGAGACTGGCATGTATAAGTTAATTTCGTCTTATAGCATTTTGGGGCTCCAGAGTCTCTGTCTGCACAATCTATTGTGTAGACAGTCTAGGTTACCTTCAGAACTTTTCTGTAATAAATAAAGGGGATATAAATAACTATGCAGATAAAATTAAATTTGTTCAAACTGATTTTAGACCGTACGAAAGCATCATCTCATCGACTTCCCCTTCGCCCATTGTGCTGACAGCATAAACCTCCCATTAACTGGTTCCATTATCCCCTGGGGTGAGCTGGACTTTTATGAATGATTCCAAGGACCACCTTTCTAATTTTTTTTTTTTTTTACATCATTCTAATTATTTTATCTTTGCTTTAGTTTTCACTTTTCGTTAATTCTCTCTCTCTCTCTTTTTAACATTTCTTTTCTATTTCTTCCAGGAAAATAACTTTCACTTGTGAATACCCTATATGTGTAATTCATTTGGCACTTAACAATATATTACTCGATTTTTATGTAACTGTTGATTTATATACTTAATACGTGCTAACAGATAACCTTTTGAGAGCAAAACTCTTGTGCTAAGCACAGTGCCCAGTATTTAAAAACTGTGCATTTGAATAAATTCAACAGGTTTCTTTATAATTGTCATGAAGTTGAATTGCTCAGTGTTATTCACTGAAACAGTTTGAATTGCATCAGTGTTCCGTGGCTCCACACTTACATTAGTAATTTACACATAATTAAATGAAAAGAATCATAATATATGATTCTGTCTCCCGTTTTCCTACTTGGTATCATGTATTTGGTTATCTTTTGAACTTACGAAAACTAACAACAAAAATCTCACTGATGCAGGAGTAAAAGACATGGTTTTAGTTCCTGGTGGGCCGTGTTCTGTTTTGTTTTGATAATGGAGTGCGCCCTCTCCTGGTGGGTTGTAAGCACGTTCTCTTGGAGGCTGTTGGGATGATCCTCCCTTGGCTGGCAGCACACAGATCGGTGTCTTCAAGGAGGCCCAGCAGCTAGGTCTCACCCGGCTCTTGCAAAGCACCACTAGCACAGATCCGTTGAAGTCCTGGACCATTTCCCCACCGTGTGTTGGAAGGGATGCTGCTATCTGATGTTCAGGAGATGCCACAGCGCTAGGCTGTGATGTCTCCACTGCCCCGCAGAGGGTCACCTTTGCAGGTGGCTTTTGTATTTGGTTGCTTCCTGGTTACTCAGCCTTGTTGTCGATGATGTTTCTTCACAATTCTTTATTTACTCTCTTCTCTGTTGGCTGCAGATCAGCTCGTGAGTTACCTCAGACTCTAGGGACCAAGAACAATACAAAGAGAGACATTTAGAGAGGAAGCTGCTGCTCTGGAAGGATTCTGCCTGCAGGTGACCATCCTGCTCGTTCAGGCATCCTGGGCCACAGCTTGGGATAAACCAGACCAGAAATAGTTACTTAACAACAAGGAAATGGATGTTCAGAATAGTTATGTAACTGTTCTCTCTACCCAAGTTTTAAATAAATTTTAATTAAGTGAATGCTCTTTAAAGACGAACACATGGAAATGAAAAATTTCAAGAAATACTGTTTTTCTGTAGACATGCTAAATTGTTCAGAGCTTCAGATTCTCAGATTCTCCACCTTTAAACAGGTTTGATTAGGGGCCAGGCTTGTTACATCCTGTGGTAAACACAATATGCATCAATTGAAGAGAAAATCTAATGCATGCTTTGAGCAGATTTGTAATTCGCTTTCTTTTTGCTTGTTTTCAATGTCTAGAGAAGTTTTCAGCCCAATCTTTAATTTTTGAAATAGTTTTAAATTAGAGGAAATTCTTTTGTTAAGGATAAGTCATGAAGATATATAGAAGGATGCTTGTTTACTGCAGTTGGATTGAAATTTTAAAGCTTAGTTAATAGTGTGTTCTTCAGCTCTCTAGAATGTCCTGTGAATAATTCATAGTATCAATATACCTTCTTTTAATTTGGTATCACCAGGATATTTTCTTTATGGACTGAATAAAAAAGCAGTTTCTTCTTATCCAAAGAATGAATTAATTATGAGTGGGAAATAATCTTTTAAGTTAACTTTATGCTTTATGAACACCTAGAAGATGAGGAAATGACAAAAGTTTTTTTGTTTGTTTGTTTGTTTTTTTTCATTTTGGTCAATATTTTCTTTTATTAAGAGAATAGAAATATATATTCTGTGGGTAATTGATATTATTATGGAATGTAAGGGCTCCTGATCCTAAGTAACTTTTACTTGTCTTTGGTTTTATCTTTCTTTAGCGATTTTACCCTCAAGGAAAACCTTTGTCTGCAATCCAGGGAATTTTTAATTTCTTCATTTTCACCCTGGTTCTTAAATGCCCATGGTGTCCACAGAGTTCCCCAAGGATACGTTAGTTAAAAAGCTTCTTTCTTTTCTTCACAGACATGCTTTTTGCAAGCGTGAAGAAAAGGAGCCTGAGGGGGTTTTCTTCTCTTTCTAAAAAGATACTCAGTTCTTCATTTGATTGTATAATTGCGAAGATGATTAACTTCCCAGTAACAGGCAGAACTTTAATCCCAGAACATGAATAGGACACTTTGATGTTATTTATGACTCTCGCACACCACCCATTCATTTAAATATCATAGGAAAATCAGTTGACTCAAGGGAACCTGTGAGTTCCCTTCTTGGCCTGATTATAATAGGTATGATATGAATTTAATGAGTTTAAAACATTAAACATATTTTCTTTATATAAATATTTATTCTTTTGTTCTCACGATACAAGTAGATTTTTATAGCATATCCTCATGAAATATTTTTACCCATTAACTTTTTCTTTAGGAAAACTTTATCTTAGCATCTTTATAAATCCTAAGAAAATATCTTAGTCATCAAAGATAAATAACATTACAATCAATGTTCTCTGAAAAACTACTTTTTATCCAACAGTCTGAATCCCAATACACTCTGTGGGCAAGCTAAAAGGATCATTATCAGGTCAGTATTTTATTTATTGAAGAAGAAAAAAAGAAAAGGTTATCTGGGAGATTTGGGAACAGTAAATGTTTGAAGCATCCTCCTTGAAAAAAAAAAATTCTTGTGAAAATGAAAACATTGGTATCTTATATCAATAATTTTAAGAAGGATATAGAAAAATATTTTCCACAATGCTATTCTTTTAATAGTTGAAATGAGAGGTAATACTGATATCCTATTTGTTCCATCTTGAAAGACTAGACAGAATTAAGTTGAGTCATCAAATGGAAAACACAAGTATAAATGACATTAAAACATATATTACAAGACTAAATGGTACAGGGAAAGGAGTAGACATTTAGGAATGTCTCAAAATTTTGAACCTGACTCCTGTTTGTTTTATAAAAATTTACGATCGTTGATGAAACTCAATTTCACTACATGAAAATTAGAGATAATCATTAGAGGTGTCTGTGTGGGTCTGTGTGTAGGCGTGTAGCAGTGGTCTTTTCCAGTCTGCTCTAAGGTGTTTCTTCAAATCATAACCCACCTGCAAGACGTTTTTCTAAGACTATTTTTTTTTAGAACAGTTTTGGAGCCACAGCAAAACTGAGTGGAAAGCGCAAAGTTCTCCAATGCCCCCTACCCCATACCTGCATCTCATCCGCTGAAGCATGAATGGCTGTGATCCAGTATGCATCCAAGAACTTAGGAACTTTTATCTGTGGGTTCTGAATCAGTAAGCTTTTTGGTGGGAACAAAAAAAAAGACATAATCTTTTAGAGCAGTGATGCTTCTGGCTTATGTTATTTATTGTTAATTTGTTTTAAAGAGCCTATTCGATTTATAAACCAAATCAAAAACCATTTTTTTCTATTATGAACTATTTTCCATATGAGGTTTGTTTTCAGACAGAAAAATGTGTTTTAATTTCTTCGGCATGGTGAAAAACTCTGTTAGTGTAGCTACGTTTTATTTCTGGCTTATTGAGGCCATATTTAGATGTTAGACACCTGGCTGTGGACTAGCTTTTCGCCTCTCGCCACCCATGGGGCCTTTCTGCATACTTCCAGGCGTAAACAACACACGCAGGGCGGCAAAGATGTTCCACAGAATAAAAATACCAACAGTAGAGAAATAGAAGCATTAAATCTAGCGGCGATTAAATCAAGTACCTGAAGTTCTTGGTATGTAAACAGAGCTCAGCATATAGTGTTAGCCTTGTTTTGTAAAAACTATGTAAGCATCATAACATCTGGTAATTTTTTTTAGGGTGTGTGTGGATTTTGAAGAACTCGAACTTATTTGTGTTTTCAAGCAGAAGAAAGAGT
>NW_006436810.1:10616954-10618983 GCF_000325575.1 Pteropus alecto
AAGTCACCGAATTTACTCAAACTGGATCTGTGAATTCTGATATTAATTAAGGGTTCCTAGGTGTGGTACTGCTCTTGGTACGAAAGATAAGGTATCTTATTAGTTCATCATTTATTTAATAAGTATGTTTTTATTATTTAATATGTGTGTCAGACATTGTGTGCTCGCCACGTGGTATTATTCATAGTGGACCAGAAAAACAGATTCTGTTCTGATGAAGATTACATTCCAGGGGCTGAAAGTAAACAGCGGATAACACACAGAAGATCAACAAGTCAATTTCAGAGAGTGACGACCGCGAAGAGGAAAATATAACAGGGCGATGTGACGGAGGCGGCCAGGGAACGAGTCGGGGCTTTGTTATGTGGAGTGAATTACACAGAGCGGCGGTCAGGAGAGATGTTGGCACGGGGGGCTCCAGGCAGTCAGGGCAACAACAGCGAAGGCCCTCGGGTGAGAGCAAAGCTGTACAATTTGAGCGGAGGCTGGAACGATAGAGCCGGAGATTTTGATAGAATGCAAACTCTGAGATCGTAAGGATCCAGATTAAGGACTGTGGACTTTATTCTAAGTGCGATGAGAAGACAGCGTACATTTTCAATCAGGGAAGAAGAATGGTCTGGTTCATATTTTAAAATGGCCACCATGGCTTCTGCAGATTGCATGGATTGTAGGAGGGGTTTTAAAGACTAGAAGCAGAAACATTGAGAGGGAGATGAGCGTGATCGTAATAGTAGAGATGGAGAGAAGTGTACATGGAAGTGGACTTGACAGAAGTAGGTGATGATTTGGATTTGAGAAAGCGTAAAAAGAAAAGAGAAATCGAGAACAGCTTGCAGGATTTGAAAACAGAGAATGCTGGAAACGGTAGTGGGAGGAACCGCTTTGGGTTTGGGAATCGGTTTTGTTGCAGACGTGATAAACCAGGAGTTGTCAAGTTGCGTGTCGGAAAAATGCGTCTGGATTTCAGCGGATGGAGTATAATATTACAGTTAGATCAGGTTTAAGACAGTTGTGACTGTATTTTTATAAATATATATATTTTTAAGTTTTAATATTGTTCTTAGTTTGGCGTCAAAATATTATGGTCTTTGGAATGAAATGACTTACGTTAAAGTCTTCAACAACAAAGAAGCCCTTAGAGTTCATCCGTGTGTCCTAAATGCGTTGCTAGTGTGCAGCGAGAGCAACAGACAAGAAAACCTCCGCTGATGAAACACAAGACGTTTTCTTAAAGAAAACAAGTAGTTGAAGTAAATTATATATATGCAAGAAATTCTTTTAGTTCTATTTGGATGGATTTCTTTTGAGCTGACAAAGGGATTGTTAAATAGCACCTCAAGTTTACAAGAAAGATAAGATGTAGATCCTACGCATTCTAGAAAAGCTTTTAAATTCGGGTGTTATTGATTCATTGCTACTACGTTGGCCAAACCTGCATTAAGACAGATGCTTTATTTCAGTGGCGTTCACTTTCTGAGAATCTTGTCAATTTTTAAAGCTTTGAAGAACTTGGTTTATAGTATATAGATTTAGATTAGAATGCCTGAGGAAAAAAAATAAAACTTATATTTATTACAGGTTCAATTTCACTGAAGGAACCCCCCCAAATAAACAAATAAACAAAAAGCAACTAAACAAACAGAGATTTGCAGCTTTTAAAAATATATTATGTCCAGTTTAGAAAGCCTAACCTTTAAGTGCAGTGACCCAGTTCCATCAAACACTTCTCGAGCGTTCCAAGCAAACGAGTGAGGATGCTCAGGAGTTATTTTGATTGTGTTTTCAGGTCACAGAAAATTACCAGTCCCCTGGAAACAATAAGTCTTATCTTTAGGACTCGCTTAACTGCATCGGGCTTGCTTTCCCCCCTCTGTGGAAATGTGCCTGGCTAGACTTCTGAAAGACGCCAAAGCCAACCAAGGTTTGCCACCCTCAACTTGAGCCTCCAGAGAGGTGTCATAGATTTTCAGGTTATTGGAAATCTGTGTTAATCAGAATTCTTTGTGAAGCAGCAGAAACATAACCG
>NW_006436810.1:10619083-10638961 GCF_000325575.1 Pteropus alecto
ATCTGGAGAGATAAAGTTTTGATCATGCTTATGTTTCAAAGGAAGATTTTCTTGAATTTTTCAGAAATCTATATTTCTGAGATTCTGCAAAACTAGAGAACTAATCATTCCTGGTTGATGGGACACCGAAAGCAATAAGATTTGCTTTGCAGCAACATTCAATTGATGTTTTCTGAATCAGTGATGCTCAAATAACAATGTCTATTCAAAAGATTACATGTGCATATTTGAAAGCATCATTGACCTGGATTTCTACTAACACAAATAGTAGAGATTCTCAGAATCTTTGCTGGAAACACGTATACACACGCACGCATGCATGCGTGTATAGTCACTCCGGGAATTGAGGCGTGCCCTGTAAACGTGCAGTTCGAAATTCAATAGTCCCAAAATGTTAGAAGAAAGAAAAACGTAAGATTGCCCAACTTTAAGATGGGGTTTGAAAATTAAAGATACATTGGTCAGTGGCTCATATAACAGACCCAAATGATTTTAACTTTTTACTTCTGGAATGATATTTTGGCGTACAGCATAACTTCCTGTTTCCAGCACAATGTATCATTTCTAAATGTGCAAATTCTTTGGCTTCTAACAAAGGGAGGAAGTGAATCCTGATTAAATTTAAAGGCATGCTATAGTTGTATAATTACTATGAATGATAAAAATGTGGCTGTCAGTGTTCCATTCTTTATGAATAAGAAAGTAAAAATGCATTGTAATTCTTAGGGTTGTTGAAATACTGTTGAGGTGATGTATTTATGTTGTGGGATTACACTAAAAGCCATAAATGGCCAGAGAAGTCACTGGACTGACTTCAAAGACATCTTAATTGTGAATGTGCTTGTAGAAGAAACCGTTTCTACTGGCAAATGTAATATTTTTCATGGCCATACTATTTTAACTTTTCCAGCTGTTTACCTCTTAAGATCCACTACAAAGGATTTTCTTAAAATCTTATTTTATATGAAGTGCTGACCTTTAAAAGAAATTTCAAGTCCGATATTAGCCTATGAAATTGTAGAATGTCGCTATGAAATGTCTTGTAAATAGATACTAGACTTCCTAAGGGCGATGCCGGGGCCTCATGCTTATGGATTACAGCCTCCAGCTCTGAGACAACGGAGCACGATAGGGCTGTAGGTTCCTGTCCGTTGATTATATCCATCAGGAAGATAATGGAAACCGTTTCTCACCTGTATAATTGTTCCCCACATCAAAGACCATGTACCATGTAGCAACCCAAAACCCGGAATTTTCCCCCTTACCTTGTTAGTCTGAGGACAGGAAATGTGATATACCCAAACTCTTTTAAACTATAAAGGTAGAGAGGATTGTGAAAATCCTTTTAGTGCCTGTCCCACTTCACCTGGAACAGGCATGACCGTCTTTCTGTAGCTCTGTCCTACTAACTAACCAAGGCTGCTAGATGTCTGAATTATAACAAAAACCTACACTCTTAAAAATCACTTCATTCCCCTTTCTAGGTCCTTATGTTCATTCAGAAATATTTAATAAGCAGGTTTTGTGTCAGGTACTGAAGCTTTCATGGTGATCAGAAGTAGATATTGTGTCCGATTTCGTGAGCTTAACATTTAGTGGAGAAAACCAATATTAATTAATTGGTTACTTGATTAGATATAACGGCGAACGGGTACGTTCATGTGCCCATGAGAGCACAGTACTATGAAAGCAAATAACAGAATAAATGGAAATAGTCCAAGGCCAGGAAACACTTCCCTGAGAAAGTAACAGTTTAAACTGTCATATGAGAATAGATAGAAATTTACAGGTCAAATAAAAATGGGGGAAAAAGGAAAACATCGTGTCCTGTATGATGTTGATTTTTTTTGTTTTTCTTTTAATTTTTTAAAAATATTATAATTGTTTTAAATTAATAGGAAAGCTGAAAGGTGGTGCAGAAATTGCTCATATAATCCACAGCCAGTTTCCTGTATTTTTCCGATCTTACATCAGCCTGGCACATTTCTCCCAACTAATAAACCACTGTCGATACCTTACTGTTAACTAAACCCCATGTTCTATTAGAATTTTATTAAAATCTTCTCGATCAACTTTTCTTTTCCCAGATTCAGTCAAGATACCACATTGCATTCAGTTCTCGTGTCTTTCTTAGGCTGTTCTGGGTCGTGACATTAATCAGACTTTCCTTGTTTTTGATGACCTTGACAGTTTTGAGGAGTACCGCTCAGATATTTTGCAGGTCACTCACCTGGGGTTTATCTGATGTTCTTCTCATGTTTAGATAGGGGTTAGGGCATTGGAGGAAGAAGACCATGAAGGTGAAGTGCCATTCTCATCACATCTTGTTAAGGGGATGAGTTATCAACAACCCACAGGGATGTTCACGGGTGATGTACATCTTGATTACCTGGCAGAGGTGTTTGCCAGGTGTCGCCACTGTAAATTGACCCTTTCCCTTCCTTTTCCATGCTCTGCTCTTAGGAGGCAGGTCACTAAATGCAGCTTACACTTACAGGATGTGCAGTTAAGCTCCATTTCCTTGAACAGGAAATAGCCGCCTAAATTGTTTGTAATTCTTCTGTATATTACATTTGTTTTACTGTATGTATTAGCATTTAAAAAAGTCTCACAATTTAACCATGAAAATATTAACTGTGCTTCTTTCTGGGCAACATAGTTTAGGGGGAGTTTAAATATTTTTGTCTGTGCTATTCTGTATTTCCAAGACTTATACAAATAGTGTAGTTTTAATATAAACAAAAGCTTTATTTAAAATAAAAAGAAAAATAAGATATGAAATCTAGCAAAGTTAAATTTGCAATCTATACATATACTATGATTAATTGTTTAAGTTTTTGTATTTTGAAATATGTTAACTAACAGTATATCAGTTATATTTACAGTTTAAAGAAGATAAATGAAATTTATTATCAATGTACACATCATTCAGCTTAAGAAATAAACATATGTTAGAAGCTCCACTTTCTGACTACATTTTTCTTTATTATAAATGAAATGTCATCTGACATTTGTGTCCTTCAGTTCCTAGTTTTGCTTTATAGTTTGAACATATATTTATGTATCTTTAAATAGCTTTTGTAACTGAATATAAATAGAGAAGTAATTGTGTCTTTTGTACAATATTATTATAAGAGATTCATTCATATTGTCTTATATAGCTGGTGTTAATTTTTCAGTGTTGTATACTGTTCCAGTATGGGACCATTGTCAAAGTATATTTATTCTTTCTAATATTGATCCTTTGAATGAATTTAAGTCTATCACCACTATTAACAATGCTGCTACATATATTCCTGTGTATGTGTCTTGGTACTGTGCTCAAGAATTTCTATGAGGAATATATCTAGCAGTAAAATTTATAGATTATAAAAGCTATGTTATTAAAATATGCCTGATCAGTTTCCAAATTTTTCTCCCATTTTCTGTCTCCACTAATAGTATATGAATATTATGATTGTGCCATATTCTTGCCAATTCTTGCTATTGTTAGACTTTTTAAATATTGCCAAATTTTTTTTGTATGTAAAATGAAACTAAAAGTGGTTTTAATTTTAATTTTCATGGTTAATAATAAAATAGAGGATCTGTTTTCTCTTGTCATTACTTTTGGCAATTCCTTTTCCTATATTTGTGAAATCCTTGTTCATTTTTGTTGTAGATTGGCTTTATTTTATCGATTTGTAGGATTTCTTGATATATTTGGGACTTCATCTTTTCACTGGTGTTGTGTTAGAAATATCATCTTCTAGTTTGAAGTATGTCTTTACGCACTTATGCCATTTATCACGGCTTTTAATAAACAGAAATTCTTCAATGTATGAAACACTTTTTTTTATAGTTGTCACTCTGTATAATGCTTTTTAGAAAAATCATCCCAAGCCCATGATCCTAAAGATGTTCTCTTTACTTTCTTCTAAAAGATTTTTTTTATTTTATATTTCTTTTATTCCATCTAGAATTGATTTTTGTTAATTATATTGAGTAGGTTTTTTTTTTTAACACCTATATAGATAATGGATAGTCCTAACATTATTAGGTGGTCCATAATTTGCTCACTATTCTTCAATGTGAATTCTTTATAGATTTCACTTCCAAATTTGTGTAGGTCTATTTCTGGGCCTTCTGTGTACTTCTCTGGTCCTTTCTCTGCCAAGATTAGACAGATTCTTATTAATTCATCTTTATAAAGATGGGTCAGATTCTTATCAATTCATCAATTCATCTTTACAGAATTTCTGGATAGAAAGAATAGGTTGTCTTTCTGGTTCTTCTAAAAAAGGAGTATTTTCAATATTCTCAGACATTAGCTTCCTAATGTCTGTTTTATTATCATCCCACTAAGTTCACAGAAATTTCCCTCGTAATTGAAATTACATTGATTTAAAAAATCAATCTGGAGAGAAGTAATTTTTAAAATATTGAATCTTCCTACTTATGAAATGAGTATATATGTAATCTATTTACGGAGGCCTCCTTTAATATATTTTAAAGTAGTTTATATTACTTACATAAAGTTCTTGTTAACTTTTGAGGGACTTACTCCTGATACTTTGTATTATGCGCTAATATTGTGGCTGCTTTGTATTTTAATGACATTTTTCTAATAACGGGTGCTATGTAAAGTGCAGTTACATTTTCTTATTGAACTTTCATTTAGGAACAATGCTAAAACTTTCTTTGTACTTAAATAATTTATTTTATGGATTCCTATTAATGTAATAGGTCATATTGGTGGGATTGTGACAGTATTTTCCTTCCTTTCCAAATTTTGTGCCTTGTCTTCAGTTTATATGTCTTATTTCAATTGCAAAGGATGTCTGGTACAGTGTTGAGTGGAAATGATGTTAGCTTTCATCCTAGGCTTCCTGATTTTATGTTATTACATTATTTTTCAGTATTAATATTTGTTAAAATAATAACACAATATTTATGACTGCAGCTTGTTTCATGTTTGGTTTCTATTTGAGATCAAAAATGCCCTTTAATTTGCAGTTCTCAAATGACATATGACGTTGAAGATCTTTTTTGTCGGTGCTTATTTTGCCATCTGGGTATCTTTGCTGAGGTATCTGTTCAGCTCTCTTGCCCATTTTATAATTGGATTATTTTCTTACTGTTGAGTTTTAAGAGTTCTTTATCTATTTTGGGTATCTTTCCTCTATCATATATATTTTGTAAAATTTTTATCCCAAGCTATGGCTTGTCCTTTTATTCTCTTAATACCTTTTGCAGAGGACATTTTTAAAGCCATTCAGCTTATCAATTTCTTTTGCATGCGTTGCGCTTCTGGTGTTGTTTCTAATAAGTCATTACCAAATCCAGAGTCACCTAGACTTTCTCCTGTGTTTTCTAGGGGTTTTATAGCTTGGTGTTTACATTTAGATTTATGATCCATATTGAGTTAATTTTTGTGAAATGTAAGGTTTGTGTCAAGGTTTTATTGTTTGTTTTTGCATGTGGTTGTCCAGTTGTCCTAGCACCATTTGTTCAAGAGACTATGTTTTCTCTATTAATTAGCCTTTTTTTTTTCCCTCAAAGATAAGCTGACATTATATATGTTTGCCTATTAGGGGCTCTCTATTATGGCCTACTTATTTGTTCTTTCATAAATTCCATACTGCCCTGATTACTGTAACTTTGTAGTCAGTTTTGAAGTTGGCTGGTGTTTGTCCTTTAACTTAGTTCCGCTTCAATATTATGTTGCTTATTCTAGGTTTTTGCCTTTCCATATAAACTTTAGAATCATTATGTCAATAGCTACAAAATAATTTGCTGGAATTTTGATTGAATCCATAGATCAAGTTGGAAGAACTGATATCTTAATAATATTCAGTCTTCTAGCAATAAACATGAACTATTCCCAAACTTATTTAGATCTTCTTTGATTTCTTTCATCAGGTTTTTATAGATTTCCTCATATAGACCTTGTACAAATTTCATTAGAATTATACCCAGGCATTTGTTGTTGTTGTTGTTGTTGTTAATATAACTGATATTGTGTTTTAAGCATACAGAGTTGAACAAAATAAACAGGTTATTTTGAGATACAAATATAAGGAACTTAAAAATTACGATATAGAGAATTTTATGAATTCAGTATAAAGACCTATGGCTATAAATAGTATCTTAGCTCATTCAGACTGCTGGAATGAAACACCAGAGACTGCGTATCTTATAGACAAATTCACTTCTCTCAGTTCTAGAGAGCCCAAGATCAAGGTGCCTGCAGACGCGGTGTCTGCTGCGGGCCTGCTTCCTGGTTCACAGATGGTGTCTTGTCATTGTGTCCTCACCTGGTGAAGGGGCAGGGACCTCTTCCATAAGACCTCAGTCTCATCCACGAGGGCTCCAGGTTCTTGACCTGTGCACCTCTCAAAGGCCCCACCTCCTTCACCCATCATATTTGGGGGTTAAGGTTTCAACATACGAATTTGGGGGGACAAATTAGGAGGGTGGGTAAGCCGCAGAGGCACCTCGGTGTGATGATGTCGGAAGTGAGGCGTGAAAGAGTAATTATAATTAGGCTATGGTGGGGGGAATATTTTGAGAATGGGTTAAAGACTTTTCAAATAATGAAAGAAGAAGAGGAAACACCTAGTTATGAGAGAGAGTGAAAGCTTTGGTAACTGGCCTTACTTCACTAGATTCTGGAATACAGAATTTGAAATGGAAAAAAAGTAGAGAGGCAAGAGACGTAAGCAAGCAAACATGAATGTAGGTGTCAGAAACATAAATAGGTAACCTTGTCAGTATAAGACAATAGGGAATGGCGGGGTCAGTGAGGAATTAGATAATATGCCTAATCTAAATGAATTATTACTTTTTTTTTATAACACTGTATCATTTAAAGAAAATGTGTTTCATCAGCCACCTGCTTATGATCACCAGATATGATCACTAAGGCCTCTGAAGTCATGTTAGAAAGTTTGAAGTAGAGACGTGAGAGAGAACATTTTTTCCTTTCTCATCTGTGCTCCAAGTAAAACCATTCTGTCCTTTATGGATAATGTGGCCACACAGTATTCTGTGAATTCCCCTCTTGTATTGGTGGCCTTGGTTTCCATGAATTTCTTACAATTTCAGTTATAATTTTAGTACTTCAGCGCATTCTAACTAATTCATGTTCCTTTTAAAATTATAGGTGTTTATACTATTTTTCTTTGCTCAGCACACTTATTTTAATCCACTGGTTGTGTCCTCAGTCATTTGCTCTGCTAGGCCGTTGGGCACAGCTGGACTTGGAAAAATCAGTTTCATGCTACACATGGCTCGTATGAGCCTTTGTTCCTGGGCCTTTACCAAACCACCCCAGAATGTCTGCCTAATCAGTAAGATAAAGCGTTTGACCTGACATCTGAAAATTTGAAAAGGTATCAGGGAGAAGAATGCAGCGCATAAAGTTCCTAATATTCAAAACCTGAAGGATACAGGTTAGAGATAAACTTCATGATTTTGATCACATTTGAGCTGTTCCTTTTTCCCCATGGAGCAATAATCAGCTTTCTATGTTTTTAACTACACTTGGCTTTGAAAGACCTCGTGAAACTTTTGAAGTGTTGGGCATCATACCTCGGTGAAATTTGGGAATATGATTTTATTTTCCCCCTCCAGTTTTATTCTATTGGAGTAATAAAATGAAGACTTTAAATTTGAGTTTTATGACCGCCTCTTCAGATAGTGCTGGCATTTCAGTTAATGGTCTGATTTACTAGGCTGAAACCTTGTAGTTTATATAAGAGCTACATTTTTAAAATGCATGATTGTGAGACTTTGCTGTACAGTTATTCGCACGTTAACGAAAAAGGCAGAACTGATGAGGACGTGAGTGTGTTGTGTGGTCCTCGAAACCGTAACCGTCACAATATGCATGTAGCAATAAGCAGAGAGTTAGATTCACTATATTATAAGCTTTTAAGGACACGTGGCTTGTGAATGTAGTGTTTCTTCCATAATGGGTATTCCTCATAATAATTACGGATAATAAATGAAATTAATATAAATAGAATTTTCTTTATAGACCAGAAAACTTAGAAGAAATGGAAGAAATTGTGATGTTCCACGAGATATTTACATAAAAGGAAACAGCAAACATTTGCAAGTATTCTTAGTATACACTCATGAAATACAGAAATACGAAATTGGAACGTTATATCATTGCAAGGAAAAAAATTTATTGCAAGGATTTGGAGATGAGTAACATATTTTGTGTTAATTGTATCCCACAGTACTTACCATACAGGGTACACAATTCTGTTTTGTACACATGATGGTCCACATTATTATCAGATGTTTCTTATCGCTAGGCAAAATATGAAAGAGAATCTTGAAATTATCTAGAAAATTTAGTGCACATAAACTCTAAATTCAAATATGTCAGGCCATCTAATACACGTTGGAGATTTTATTTAGGGGAAGACACTTTATTAACTTAATTATGTCTCAGTCTCAGCTGTCCTTACTCACGTAACTAACCCAAACCATCACGTCTAATTTTCTCAAGCCTTTTGAGAAAAATAATTGAATAAAAATGGAAATTATTTTGAGTAAGGAATGTGAAAGATCATTCTGTTTCTCACACATCCTCAGACACTTCTGAGAGCATGCAGTGAAATGAGATAATAGATATAAAGTGCTTAGTCCCAAACTAATGCAAGGTAAATGTGCAATATACATCTGAAAACATTATTGTTAGTTTAGGTGGAGGTATCTTTGAGAATTATAGCTCTAACCATTCCATTCTCAGAGCTTAAAAATTAGAGACAATACATTGGAGCACACATCAACTTCTAACCTGTCTTTACAAAAATACCTGCATTCTTGCCTTTAGATCTGCTGGGAAGGGTTTTCTGATATTTTGAGTAACACCCTCTCTATACTGATTATACATAAAATGTGGTCAATATATTTATTTTTCTTTCCTTCTTTTTAGAGGTTATTTATTACAATTGATTTCAAGTTTTAGATTGACCGATAAATGTAAATTTAGTTAGAATTTCACCTTAGCATAGAGACTAGTCCTATAATTTTTCTAACTTAAAGTATTTTATATTAGGATAGGTTCTGACCAGGTTGTGTTCTTTTATTTTCAGTAATTTTAGCTTGAGATCTCATAGAACTCACAATTTCGATTAGTAATTTCTAAGAGATACTTGTATTTTAGATTAGTTTCAACTGATAGTAGAATATAACAAAAATTAATGACGTTATCAGGACTGTCTACAGATATCAAAATTATGTAAGAAGAGTAAGATATAATAGATGTAAGAAGACCTATAAATATAATCATACTGCCGAAACATGTCAAATAATGCAAAGTAACACTCGACGTGTGATTGAGCACTAATTCCTTATAGCACTAATTCCGTATGTCCATAAGTGAAATCTGCACACACATATACGTGTCAAAGACAGTGCTTTCCTTTTGCAGCTGAGATTTGTTAGTACTGTATGTTTTGGTTCGTTTTGCTATCTACCTATATCGTGACTTTTTTTTTTTTTTTGGGAGGGAAGGGAAAATATGAAAGTTTACACATGTTCTATTACATGACGGCATCTCGTTCTAAATGCAGTTGTTCTGGTCTCTGACTCTTATGTTTGAAATGCATTGTGGGAGACAGCATTTTCCCCTCCCCTGCCTAATAGGCTTCAGGATTAAAAGCATGCAATTCCAAGTTAAGGATAAGGAGAGAAACGAAGCATTTTTGAGCCGAAGGGTATCGTTAACTGAAACACCGCTGAGATTGTCGCAGTTCAATTGTGATGTCAACCCAAAACACTGAAAACAAAGTTTAGGGGCTCTGAGAGGGATCCGTCTTTACAGGAAGGATGAGCAATGCTAGAAAAAAATCCCCCAAAATGATATAACCATTCTGGTTGATAGTACAAATCATGAATAAATCACATACTGCAAGTGAAGCATGAAAATAGGTTAGTATCTAGGACTTTGGATGCTGAATTCTTAGAGAAAAGAGTGGAGGATACACATATTGTCCCCTGCATTTCCTACGGTAGGAAAAGGAATTGGTATGTGGAAATTGTTGACTTCCAGTGGCCTCTATAAGAAGCTCTCGTTTTCTGAAGGCTGATTACTTTATTTCTTCATGTTTTAGAAATTTATTCAGCCTGGCTTTAGTCAACATCTTTCTTTTTGTCTCAAAATGATTGTATAACAACCTCAAGACACCTTCAAATGTCCATAGATCTATAATGTGACTTACTCAAACCAAGGCTTACTCTCAGTTAATTATTGTAATTATTGATTTCTAATATTGACATTTTCAACTTCTAAATTATTGCATTTCAAAGGGTTAGACTTATTCTCCTCTGATTCCAAAGATATGAATTTAAACTTAGAAAGTTTGGAGAAAGAGTATGGAAATTCTTCTTAGGATTGTGAGTTGCATCAAATAACTATATATTATGCTTCCAGCCAATATGTGCATTCCACATTAAACAATCAAAAAAAAAAAAAAGTGGACAAAATATTTAAACGATGTATTTTTTTTTGATTGGTTCTTTAAAACATAGTCTTTAACCTACATATTTAAATGGCTAGAAAGTTTGCATTTTCCTTCTCATTAAAGAAGAGAACTTTAACATCTGCCCACATCAAAATCTCAGTCATTATTCTAAAAACTAGTGCTTTACATTCAGATTAGTTTAATTAGATTACTGGTTTTATATTTGTCGTCTTTCTAGAATAATCCCTTGCCAGTTTCCCCCCTGCTTCATCTTAGAGTTTTTCGACTAGAGTTTGGTAAAAATAACCTCCCTCTAGCTATGTAGTAGAAGATTGAAGGTTGCAGAAAATAAAGACGTCTTCCTTTTAATTAAGAGAAATAAAGGTTTATTTATTGCCTTTTTATATCTAGTACTGTCAAAAGGAGCAGTATCAATACAAAGGAATTTAAGCAGTTTAAAGGCATTTGGCGCACACAGTACACAAGTGTATGGTAGGATTAGCAGTAATTAACTGACAGCAGGCCAAGAGAATGTGCAGTCATGTGTTAGTCTTAATAAAACTAAGGGCGAAACGTATGCATGGATGAATTGATGGGTGCTCGAAGGAGTCACCCCCTTTCTCTAAACGTACATGTGAAATCACACACATGCATGCCCATGATCTGGAGCTCCACTCTGGTTTGGCGTTAGCAAAAAAAAAAAAAAAAAAAAGAATATTTCTTGAACCTTATTAGAATGTGTTTAGTCATCAGTGCTCTTGGAAAGAATAGTGGTTTTCTAAATTTAATGGTCCTCACGGTCAGCAGAAGTGCTTCTTCGGCTACGTGGCCACGTCCTACAGATCTTACCCCAAAGCTCCTGGGTGATGACAGTAAAGTGCTTTTCTAATACGCACTTCCTGTTATTCGGATTGAACCTCACAATGCATGAATTTTTGATCATTTGTGTTTAGATTCTTTTTGCATCATATCTGTATATATTTATCTGAGAGAGAAATAAGTTTAGAGTAAGGAAGGTTGTTGACAGACAAAAAAATCAGTTGCCTGAAGAAAGGAAAAAGAGAATATCAAAATTCTTGGTCAAACATGTAGAGTATTCTATCCTCAGCTATAGAAACTCACTGTTAAAATAATTCATTTCTGAAGATGTTAAAGTATCCCATCTTTCTTTTTCTACATACAATAATATAATTTTTTTTCTATAAAATCTGTCGACTCATTGGAAATTTCTGCAGTCTCACAAGTAGGATTTACCAGGGAGACACATGAGGGGACAGTGGCTATAATTTATTCAAATTATTCACACACACACACACACACACACACACACACCTCCATGTGCATCTAACCCTCCAAACCACATGGTACACATTATCAAACTTCACTTTATATATGAGAACTCTGGGGCTCATGATATTTAGATATTTTGCTTGTGGTTATACAGCTAGTAAATGCTGGAACTGAGTTAAAAACCAAGTAGGGCTGCGTGGTTCTACACCTATTCATCAACATTACAATTTGCTTTTCCCAGAGATACAAACAGGTGATCTGAATCTCATTGTTGACAGAGAAATCCAAAAAAACAATGGTACCAGACAGACATAGAACCATATTATTGTTGATAATATGATGACCTTAAAATAAGTCCTCTTTAATTGTGATAACTCCAAAGGTTTTCTCTTCTTTGACAGAAAAAAAAAAAATTAAAATACGGTGCACAAGTGGAAAAACATCTTTTTCCATCAACACTTTGTAAAATTAAGATGCATATCAACAAACATTTCCATGCCATACTTCAAAAGCAGAAATAAGTATCTTGGGTGCAGAGAAGAAGAAAAACCTAAAAACTACCTGTGGCATCAAGGAAAACTTTACAAAGGAGATCTCATTTCTGGTGGAGTTTTAAGGAAAGGTAGAAATGTGTTAGGTGTAGGAAGGGGGAGTAATTTCCTTGCTTATGCAAGGCGTACGATGTGCTCTAGTGATATAATTAAGTACGAAACCTGTGTGTAATTTGAGAACATTGCACCTTTACAAAGATGCATTTAGGTGACCCTATGTTTCTAGGGACTTCTGTAACTTTTGAACCATAAAATTGGAGTGATTAACAGTTTGTAAGAATTAATGTATATCTCTAAAGTTAGGGAGAGTTTATTATTTTTCTTTTATCAACTTCTTCTCTCAAAATGGAGCCAGGCCTTTCAGACACCACCAAGTCCATGGTTTTGTCCTCTCTCCTGCAGAACTGTATTGCATGGTGCTGAATTTAAGGAGATTCGAGATAGATTAATTAAATTAGCTGGGGTCCTTTGCAAAGGCCCATTGGGAGCAATTTAATTTTTTCTGTTTAGCTGGTTGAAAAAAAAAATTCAGGCACTCCAAAATACAGTTTTAATTAGATCCAAAGAGGAATGTAGCCTTGGTTTCTTGCGAAAGTTCCTTAATTATGAAAATTAATTTTAAAAGCCATAGTAATTTTTTTATGGAAGTGAAAATGTGAAATTATTTTGTACTTCCCATAAGAAAAAATGTAATAAGTTCGATTTTATGTCTTTCATTATTTTCGATCACTAAACAAAATCTCAAAGAAAGACAGGTTCATTTTAAGAAACACCTGTAATAAAAAAAAAAAAAAAGAAAGAAATTAGAAATAAATTCACATCTCAAAGTGTTAAAATTTCCCAGAGTAAGAAAACGGAGGCACCCCATGGCTATGTATCCAAATGAATTTCTGTAGGAATACCCGAGCATCTTTTTTAGGCAAATATTATGTATGGTCTATCTCTTTCTAATGTATATTTCTTTTTGATAGAATTTCATATAAATAAAGTATCAGTAAAAAAAAATTAATGCTAAACAAATGCAGTATAAAATATCATTGCAATTGCCATTTCTCAGTGGGATTAGTGAGTGAGTTCTGTGCCTTGGCAACTTATAATTTTTTATCCTAACATATAGTAGAAGAACATAGATCCATATGCCTGATAAGTTGCAGAATTCTAACTAGTTCTGTGGTTTCCATATATAAAACTGATTTAATGCTAAAACCATCATGAATTTGGAACAACTTCTCTATATCAGTGCACTGTGATGGATCTAAGTGTTGGCTATGATACATCTATATGCACCAAAGCCAGTCTTACTGTTTAAACAAAGTCAATAATTCTTGCCATTAGCTTAAATATCAAATATGATACCTAATCAGTGTATTAAAGAACTAAAAATGAGAAGGAGGGAGAGGGTGGGGGAGAGAATACATTTTCAAAGCTAAACTTCATTAGCGAATGAAGGAACTGAAAGCATCATGTGAAAATATAGATAGGTAGGTAAGTAGATAGATAGATAGACAGACAGACAGACAGACAGACAGATAGATAGATAGATAGAAAGATAGATAGATAAGTAGGTAGGTAGGTAGATAGATACCTATATACTTACATATAAAAATCACTGAATTGACCCTTATGGTTTTAAAGTATTATCTTGATGTTTTTATTTGTTTCACTGTTGGGAAATGGGAAATTATTTAATGAAAATAATCTGAAAAGAAATTGATAGCGTACCACGTTAACCAAAATTTAAGTTTCTATCATCTTGTTTATGTGATTAAAAAGGAGCAATGACCATAAGCAGTTCTTAAAAATGATTTTCTTAGTCTTTCACTGTTCTTTATATTTATTAAAATCTCTAGGATTGAATTTATTACTTTACCTTCGTGGCTTAAATTTGCCTTGATAGGTCTCCAATTTTTCACCTTTTCTTTAAACATTTTGCTATTAGATTATGACCTAACCACCTGTAGCTCAGGGGGCATTACTCATTCTAAAAAGATTTCACTAAAAGCTAGGCGCATCAAGTTATGGCAAAGGCCTATTGGTTTATCTACAGAGAATGTTTTGAACAAATGGTTTGTAGACCGGTGTTTTGCCAGATGACATGGATCTAGTGAAAGACATTGAGTCCCATTTGCATAAGTTATTATCCATTTATTCGCTTAATGTAGTAACAATCTAATAATATGAATAGGACCAATTAAACATACTTAGTTTTTAGATTTACCTCTACAGAAAGTGAACAGTGTGTCTGACATTTACTAGTATTTTGTAAGTAAAATTTGCAAGATAATCATTGTTTTTGCTGAACTTTAATTGCGTACAAATAAATATGTAAATATGAAAAAATAAGAGAACTGTTATAGAGTGGCTGGAACTTTTGAAATATTATTCTTAGTTGTAAGCTCGTATAAACAATGCTGCAGATCCACTCTGTGAGGGGATGTGAATTGCTTTAAAATCATTTTTATGCAATTCCAGAAAGATAATATCTAGGGAAGTATGCATATTTTTACCTATCTTCCTTTTGCTAAGCATGTAAGAGAGCAGATAGACAATGTGGGCTGTTACATGCTCAACATTTATAATACATTAGTTTAAGATGCATTTTGAACTTTGAGAAATAAAAAAGCTTCATCTCTATATAGTCTTTAACCATTTAATTTTCAATGCTAAACAGAAGGCCATGAAAAATTGACACTAGTGTATTATTTATGCTTAAGTACTAAGTGCTTGGGGATATAAAATGTCATTATTTATTTTTACACTAGCTAACTGAAGTAGAAAATTGAGATAATTCCCACAAGCAAAATTCACATTTGCTTCAATTATGTGGATACCTCAGATGAAAATAACTTTATGTTATAATTACTATATCCTTCAACTTTATGTCTTGATACAACTTTAATAAGTCAGTTCCAATGCTAGGGAGTTTTTTTTTTTTCTTAACATAATATGTTATACTCTATGGAGATGTATATTCTAAAATGAAGTCTGAAAATCTTAGGTAGCTAAAGGCATTGGAAGAAATAGGATAACATTTTCTAAGTTATCACGGGAAGGTATAAACTAGCCGTGACATATACAAATAAGCACCTCAAACATAGTTTTTAAAAGATGGACTCTTTTAAAGCTCATTGTTTAAAGTATCTATGTAGCCAGATTGAATTTGGGAAGCAAACATCAGCGCTTACTTGGCGCAGAATACATAGTTTAAAGATTTCTTACACAAGGCAGTGATGTTGCAAAGCTTTACAAGGGCATAAATGTAATTTAACACACAGCAATCTAAACCCTAACGTGATTTGTGACTGCTGACAGGGTCTAAGAAGAGATAAAAGCAACAAGCTTTCCCCAGTGGTTGGAACGCTTAGTATTAATTCGTGCACATGTATATTTTTGTTCTTTTTTTACCTTGTATCATAAAGAAGGTTTTCCTCCATTTTTTCTGATGTTCTCTGCATCACATTTCAAAGGCATTAATATTTGAGGCACTTTTTTTTTTTTTGCTAATCCCCTTTTCCATGGTTGGCTCTATCTGGGATAAAGGACACATGTTCTCCCAAATTGGTGTCTAAGTATTCTTACATAACATAAGATACAAGGGTTACCATTACTGTTCTTGTTTTTATTTGGAACTTCAAAAATTAAGAGATTTAAAAACAAAATCGTCGTAAATGACTGGTTGTGATTTGGAAGAATATGTATATATTTGAATAATCGATATTCATTCAAAAAATGTGCCTCAATTAATGGGCTGCAGTTTACAATTAATGTTAGTATATCAATCAGGTTACCAAAGAGAATTGCATTATTAACATTCATTAATTTTGTAACAGATAACTTAATTGTACAAATAACCCAAAGCTATGTAATTAAGATGTGATTATATTCCCATTTCTTTATGACAAAATGAACTTACAGTTCAAGCAACTGGTACAAGTAAAAAAAGAAAATGTGAAATGAGGTTATAAATCAACCATTAAACACTTATTCTCCTTTGCTACTAAGTACAAAGGAATGTTTTAATTCTCTGTTTTATAACAATTTCCAACTAAATGACTTTGTGGAATTGAGCCCAATAACAGTCCCTCTTTTCTCATTATAGTCAAAATATTCTGCTTTTCTTATTATTTGGGAATGATGGAACTGTTTTCTTATTGTTTTAGCTTTGTTTATGTAAACATAATTATGTTTATATTCCCGGGCTAAACTAAGTAAAATTTAAGCATGGATGTATATTATGACTTCATTTTTTAAAATTTAATTTTATTATTAATTGCAAGTATACACTATGTTGGTTAGACCTTTATATAGCTTATGAAACGATCCCCCTGATTGCTGTTTTTCTCCTCTGGCTCCCCACGTAGCCATTACATTAATGCTGAATACATTCCCTATGCCATGCTCCCCGTCCCCAAAGGAGATCTGTCCTTTCTTGCACAAAGAGACACTGAGGATGTCAACATCTGATAAAGGCTGATTAAAACTTAACTCTTGGTTTCAGGTGAAGTACTTGTGATCATTTATTGCCTATATCTGTACTTCAGCATTCTGGAAAGGGACATCTGTATCCACAGAGAAAATTTACTGGAAATACAATAATTGGTACACTCTTTTTATCTATCTATCTATCTATCTATCTATCTATCTATCTATCTATCTATCTATCTATCTATCTATCCATCCATCCATCCATTTATTTATCCATTTATTTATTTATCTCAGTATGGTTTTACAAATATCTATCCATCCATCCATTTATTTATCCATTTATCTATCTATCTATCTATCTATCTATCTATCTATCTATCTATTTATTCATTTAAAGCTAGGGTGACAAATTATTATCTTTCCACTCAAAATTATTCAGAATTTAGAAGTTTGTAGGCTTTACTTTGAGTAAAGAACGAGTTTGACGAACATATTAAAACCAGATTAATATATCTTAACCCAGATTTGCTAATTATAATGCAATAGGAAGTAATGAGGAAAATTTTCCAACTCCTAAATCACGAGTGAGAGCAGCACAAATTGGTGGTACAGTCTTATTCCTAAAGATCGTTTATTTTTTGGATTGTCCTCCAGGACCGGTCCTTTTGTAGTCCACAACTTTGCTCATCTTAGGTGAACTCCCTCTCTTTCCGATACTCATGAGTCTATTTTCAATTTCAAATCTTTGTGGAAGGTGAGCCCAACTTTTACGCCTGTCTGCCTTCCAGCAAAACCTCTCAGATCTGCCTTACGTAGAAGGGAGACTGCATGCCTAGGTCTCCCATATGCCTGACCCTCAGCTACCATTCGTCACGAATCCTCCTCTGTAAACAGTTTGCCATGTCTTTGGTTTTTAATGCCATGTATGTTAATTTTCAACAAAGAGGTGAATGTTTGGAATGGCTATCAAGATCTGTGTATTTTAAGTCTCCGTGGTAGTTCTAGACACAAAAATTTCAAAGTTTTGAAAATCGAATTTTAGCCCTAACATTAAGGGAGCAGTCACTTAGGGTTGTTCTCTTATAACAGCTCTAAAACTATTTTTAAAAATAATTTTAACTTTTTAAATGAAAAATAATATAGAGAGAGAAAAGTGCACGTGCTATAAGTGTAGAAATTGAACTTTTGCAAACCGAACACACCAGTGTAATCAGGTAGAAATCAACAATAGAAACACCGCTAACACCTCAGGAGCCCCTTCCTTCTCGGTTGCCTCAAGGAGACCCACTCTCCTGCTTTCAACAGCGTCGATATATATATTTTTTCATTATTTATTATAATTATTTATGCCTACAGCACCTGGTCTTCTACAGCACCTGGTCTTCCTAGGTGTTTCCCATCCAAGTACTAAGCAGAACCAGGCCCGACCCTGCTTAGCTTCCAAGATCAGACATCAGGCTTGTTCAGGGGGTCATGGCCGTAGACCATGGACTGTGGCATCACTGGGGCGCGAACCCAGGACCTTCTGCGTGTAAAGCAGACATGCTAACTGCTACACTATGGAACCACGTCCTTAACAGTGTAGATATTTTTACCCATTTTCTTTCATATAGATCATATTATTGACACTTTCGTTAGTGGCCCCTCTTACTCCATACTCTATGAGGCTCATCTAAATTTTTGCACGAAGTTGTAATCTTTCATGCTCTTTGTTGAACAGTATGTCAGTGTGTGGACAAACCACGATTTACGTATCCATTGTGGTTGATAACATCTGGGTCACACCCAGTGTTCAGATATTACGAGTTGTGCATTTTTCTAAGCATGTATATTTGTCTTGGGTACATTCTCAGGAATGGGGTTGCGTCATACAGTATTCATATATTTAGTTGTTTTTTAGAAAAAAAAACAAAACCTTATTACAAAGAGAGTATGAGCATTACGTGGAGGCCCTGTCACTACCAATGTGTGGCAGCACTTCGTGTTGGCTGCCTTCTTTTGTTTTAGTCATTTTGTGTTTGGAACGGCATGGGACTGTGGTTTTAATTTGCATTTCCCTCATGACAAACGAAGCCAAGCACATTTTTACGTTAGTGACCCCTGAAATTTGAATAAATTGATCTGCCAAAGCAACTTAAAGGGCTTGTCCCGGCTCCTTGGTTTAGGGAAACGTATTTCCTAAGATTTTTGAAGCATCCTAACTCACTTCAAAAGCTATTAAAATCCTAACCTGATCATGTTGATTGTATCTATATCCAGATATTCTGGCAAGGGTTAGCCTTTGTAGACATTTAGATCAAATATTTTCTCCTGAAGGAATTCTCTGTGGCATTTTAGCACCTTTGGTGACATAAGCACATTAAAATATAAAGCAGGGCCCACAGATCCTGCAGGCCACAACTGGTGGGCCCAGGTCATATTCTGGGACTGGAAAAACACTTTCCAGGGCTGGGTGGTCAGACACGGGCTCTCACGGCATCCAAAAACTCAGGAACCATTTGGCCACTTAAGAAAAAAAGGATTGCAGATTAAGCAATACTTCAAAAGTTTCTTTCGATAAACAAAGAATAACTGAGTATTTCAATGTCAAGCATTACCTGACTCATCCGTTATTTTGCCTCGTACTCTTCTCTTTGACAGACCAACAGTGTGACCTCAGGAGTGACCAAATGCATTTCCAATGGATGTACAGACAGAACCAGAATTGTAAAAGGCAATCAAATCTCTATTCATTGACAATAAAAGTATAAGTATCTTTAATGGATTTTTTTTTTTTGCAGTCGAATGGCAATTAAGGACTGATTGCCACTTGGCAGCTGGCCTCCTTGTTTTGATGAAATGCATGACCATTACTTTCTCTTCTAAAGTCCATGATGTTTTAGCGTGTGCACGGAGAATGAAAAAAATAAAACAAAACCTTTTCTCTGGGAATTTATTTAAAATGAAATCTCAATTATTTGAAAGCTTTAGAATGGAGAAATGGTTGGAGGGGTTAATTTCGTAGTGATGTTTTAGTTTCATTGGCGGGGAGGGCGGGGGCGGGTTCTGCTTCTAGTTTCTGTTTATTGAGGACAGCCCACTAGTTTTTCATCTCACTAAATCCCTGGGAAGGGAAAACCATCGTCGCTTCTTTTTCTTCTATTTTTTAA
>NW_006436810.1:10639019-10660004 GCF_000325575.1 Pteropus alecto
CTGTAATCAGGAAGAGTTTTAATATACAGCTACACTTTGACTCATGCCAAAAGAAAAATACGCTTTGAACTAAGTTACTGAAGGCAGCGGGGCTATTTACAGAGGCTTTTGAAAATACCTGCTTCATCATTCATATTTCCATGACCATTGTCTTATGTCAGTTCCTCGTTAGTGTCCATATTGGCTTTTTACAACACTGCTACCTCGACCCCTGTTTCCAACGTCTCCTCTGACTCATCTGTTTCCTGCATTGCTTCCAAATGTTTATATTATGCTTTTTTTTTTTTTTTGTCAATTTAGTTTGAACCATTTGAGTCTGAGGGATATCCCACCAGTGTGTGTACATAAACAAGTAACTCTCCCTTTTCACACACACCTTGTGGTTGCTTTATCAGAGGTTTTTGGGTGCTGTGGTTTGTTGGGCTTGCTCTTAGAAGGTGTAAAAATCATGGGTGTTAATTCCGTTGGAAGTAGCCCTTTAAAGCTAGTGTACACACACTCCTGCTGCCCAGTCTGACTATGATTTATCTACTAGTTCTGCTAGAAGAATGACCTCTCTATTTAGGAGCAATCCTTGTCGTCAAGTTTTTTTTTTTTTTTTCCTGAAGGATTTGTTAGTGGAAAGGGATGCGTTTTTAAACACTTTTATTGCTAAGCACCACCTTTCACTGAGGACAGGGATGGAGAAAAGCAGCACCCTTACCTTGTCGCCCCATTCCTCGCTGGCTTGCAAGCTGCTGAGACTCCACATGTACCGGAAACCTGCCCTTTGTTGAATTATAATATTAGTTCAGATAAGTCAGTAATGCAGTTTTGACTTCCTGAGAAACAACTTCAGACACATGTTGGCGACCTCAGAAAAATTCAAGCCTCACCTTGTTTTCTTAGCCTGCATTCAAGAATCTTTCCAATATAGAGTCCATTCTGGTCTCATCCATGGCTTTTCCTTCTCAAATGCTAAAATTTGGCTGAATAATCTCTCTCACCGTTTCTTCCGTCTCCTCCCTGTTTCTGTGCCTCCAGATATTCTCTCCCGTCTGATTCTGGCTTCAAATATCTTTCCTCTCAACCACAGCCACTTGCCCCACTTCTGTTTCTTTCAAGGTCAGAGGAGCCGACCCCTTCCCTCAGCTCCTCTGAACTTGAAAAGTTCACCGGTCTCACCAGCTATCCTCTTTGACGTCCCTGAGCACCATGTCCCTTACACCGTCCCTTCTGTGTTGTCACCGAAAATTCGAAGTCTTGACCACAGTGCTGCCCTTCCATGACCTCCCTGGCATCGTTTCTGGCATGTAGCGAGATTCAATAAATATCAAAGTTCGTTGTTTCTTTCTTTTTAAAATTTATTTTCAATTACAGTTGACATTTAATATTATTTTTATATTAGTTTCAGATGTACTGCGTGGTAGTTAGACATTTATATAATTTACAAAGTGATCCCCCTGATTAGTCTATTCCCCACGTGGCACTAGACATAGTTATTATAATGTTATGGACTATATTCCCTATACCGTATTTCACATCCACATGACTACTTTGTAGCTATCAATTTGTGCGTCTTAATCCCTTCGCCTTTTTCACTCAGCCCCTCAATCCCCAGTACGTTGTTTCTTAAAAATTTTCTTTTCTTTTCACAAAAATGTGGATCCTTACTTTGCAAGCAACGTCATCTTGTAGTCACAGTGGCTAAGAGACAGGTGTGAGCGAGTTGTCCTTGCTGCATCCACATGACTACTTTGTCACTATCAATTTGTGTGTCTTAATCCCTTCGCCTTTTTCACTTAGCTCCTCAATCCCCAGTACGTTGTTTCTTAAAAATTTTCTTTTCTTTTCACAAAAATGTGGATCCTTACTTTGCAAGCAACGTCATCTTGTAGTCACAGTGGCTAAGAGACAGGTGTGAGCGAGTTGTCCTTGCTTCTGCATGAGCGGCTTGGTCCAACCGGTGCATATTTTCATCATTTTAATCAAGTTGTGTGCATCGTTCTCACCTTATGTGTCGATTTCAGTTACCACTTAAGTTTTCCAAAGGTGACGAAAAGTTTCAGCACTGAAACAGAAAGTCGTCGTGGTCACAGAAAGAGACAGAGAAAGCAGCGGGGCATCACGTTGATAACAGTGAAAGAAGCAGCCTTCGCAGGGAAAATGACAGGTGTTCCGTATTGTCCTGCAAGGCCACATTCAAGTGCTTTTTGAAAACCCCTACACCCCCTCCCCCAAATACTTGCAAGCCAATAATGTTTTAACTATCAATATACATGTAAAATGATTGCCAATCCCATGTCAAGAAATGCAAACTGGATACAGTTAATAATTGCAAAGTTCCTTAGAGTAGCTGAAAGAAACATCAATTTAATGAAAGGAGTATAACGATTTGTGGGTGATAAGATTATTTATTTATGCCAGATTTGAATTCGCAAGTTTTTTCCCCTTTATTAGTGATTCCTATACTAAGGACTTATAATTGATGGCTTACTTAAGTCAGATTTGAAGACGCGTGTGCTAAAAGATTGACTGAAGAAATGAAGGCATAAATGATAAAATCTCTTGAAAATTGCAATTCTGAAATTATATTTATAATACTGCAGATGTTCAGTCCAGGATATGGTTTGAGTTATACTTTTTCTGATTAGAAAAAATATGGGAAGTTCAACTCTTGTTTGGACTGAATAATTCCTGATCCCCATAAAGAAAACAAATTATTCATTTGAGATTTGCTCTGTTTAGTACCAGGCACCATGCACACATTCATAAACACCCATGCACACACACACGCACACACACATGCTCACACATGTGCTCACACACACATAATGCTTGCACACACATGCACATGCTCCCACACACGTAATGCTCACACACACCTATGTGTGTACATGTACATGCAATATGATTGAGTATATATTTTGTCTATAATTGATTGTGCTGTTACTTTAGAACATAAAATGGGGATTGGCCAGTTTTCTCCCTGATGTGAACAGTTAGAAGTCAGGAGATGGTCCTCTGTGTAATATACCTATTTTCATAAAGGCCTAGTAGAAAACATAGTCACTTCCCCAAGTGCCAATGCAATGCATTGTCAAATAGCTGATCACTACGAAACACTGCTGGTAGCTCTGTCACAATCACACACAACTAGATCTCTTCATGAGGAGATGAAAGGTGTGAAATGAAATTTATAAACACAAGCTTATTTGATATAGTTACAACATATATTTGTTGAGGGTTATCTATGTTTAAATGAACCATTTAACAGTTCAACTAGATGTATTTTTTTCTCCTAAACCTGCAGCCCCACAGAGAGTCTTGATTGTGTTTCCAGTCCCACTTACATTTTAGAGATGTAACATTGTCGGGTTTTTTTTTTCCTATTTTGAGGGTTACTATTTGTCTGTTTTCCTCTGAATTTAGTATTAACTTCTGTCTTGTGGGGGAGCGATGACTCATGTATCACTTTATAGGTGCAACCAAAACTAAAATCATTTTAAGGTAACTTCTTGACAATTTACTAAAAATCAGTTTAGCTACTGAGGTAAAGAAATAAAATGCTAAAATGTGGATCGTTTTAGAAAAAGAAAACACAGTTAAATTTCCCTGGTGTTGAAATGAAGAGTCTCCCAGATACAGAGAACAAACTGATGACTGCCAGAGGGGAGAGATGTTGGGGGCTGGGTGAAAAAGGTGAAGGGATGAAGAAGTACAGATGAGTAGTTATAAAACAGTCACAGGGATTGAGAGCATAGTGTAGGGGACACAGTCATCATTACTGTAATGGGTGTGTGGAGTGCCAGATGGGTGCTGGAGTAATTGGCGGGGGCACTTTATGGATTGTATAAATGTCTAACTTTTTAAATTTTAAAATAAAAATTTTATTTAAAATAAAGAAAAGAAATTTCAGGTAGGAAGGAGAGAGAAGGAAGAGGAGAGAGAGTGCCAGGACCTTGGTGTGTACCTTGAAGACATTAAGAGCAGACGTGTCTACTAAGTTGGTTATGATTCTGCAAAACATCCCCTCTTCCCATGTGCGTTCGCTCTTCCTTCCGAGTCCCCAAACTCCCCGCCCTTTCTTTCTTTTTTTTTTTTAAATAAATTTATTTATTTAATTAGTTTCAAGTATACAGTACATTAGTTAGACATCTATAATGTTCATAAAACGATCCCCCCAATTGCTCCCTCCGTCCCCTGGCCTCCACATCATATTCATGCTGACTGCATTCCCTCTGCCATGCTCCCCATGCCCAACTATCAGCTACTAATTTGTACTTCTTTAACCCTTCACCCCATTCTCCCAGCCTCCCAACCCCGCTCCCCTCTGTCTGCCACCAAATTGTCCACTATTTTTGTGAATCCATTTTTGCTTAGTTTGTTCTTTTTGTTCCTTAGATACCACATATAAGTGAAATCATATAGTATCCATCTTTCTCTGTCTGACTTATTTCACTCAGCATAATAACCTCTAGGTCCATCCATGTCATTGCAAATGGTAGGATTTCATTTTTTTTAATGGCTGAGTAATATTCCATTGTATATATGAACCATAATTTCTGATCGTCTGTTGATGGGCATTTAGGTTGCTTCCATATCTTGGCTGTTGTAAATATTAAGCCACACTCCATTTCAGCTTTCTCAGTGATCGTCAGTAAATACTGTTGCAGGTAAGGATCTTGAGAGAAAACTGAAGGGTTGGGTATGTGTGTCTGGAAATGGAAGGATGTGACCAAGTTTTATATCTGGTTCTAAGATGAAGAACTTTACATGTAAGAGAGCAGACAATCCATAAGCTAACTTAATTCTGAAGCAGTAGAAGTAAAGCTTCAGAAGTCATTTTGAGAACGTGAGCCCATTTGCAGAAATCAAAGGGTAGGCATTGAACTTCTCAGTGTGGAATTCCAATGGTTCAAGATGGTGGAGGCCAACAGATCAGAGCTGAGATTATTTGGGTCTTGAAGGTAAAGAAACCTCAAAGACGTCTTGGTTATGCTTGCATGACAAGTGCAAGAAATTGGACTGAATTGGCATAGCTAGACCTGATGTGTCTTTTTGTATGTCAGTCATCCTTAGACTGGAGATTGTTCATGCAGAGATCAGTTAAGCCAATTACATAAATGGACCAAAATTTTCATGACTTCCTTTGATAACTTGCAGTGCAAGATGAACATTTGGATTATAGTTGATCATTGAAGACATCTAAAATTTTAATCCTTTATTTCTGAACATCTTAACCATTTATCTCTGTTTAGCTTTAGCTGACTTGTGTGGTACCAATTTTCATGTTAAGGATTAGATACCCATTAAATCCAGACCCTCCCCCTTTTCAATCATACATTCTTTTCTCTCTTTTCAATCCAATCATTTTTTGCTTCGTTCAAAACTTCAAATATTTAAGGAATAAACTTCAATTTTGTTTTATGTTTTCTATGGTCTCGATTTTTAAGTATATTTTAGAGAAACATTCTTTACTTGGCCCTGATTAAATAAATATGTGTCAGTGTAAAAGCATTTTTAGGGCACAGTGAAAAATGTCCAGTGAGATTGATGTGTTAAAATGAATGGATTCTCTCCATGGAGGCAGTTTATTCAGAATATCTTAATTGATTTAAGATTGACTGACAGGATGGAGGAGCATCTGCTCGCTGGCGACTCTGAGGTTCATTTTAGAGTTTCGTTATTCATGTAATCTCTCAGCATCATCATGTAACTTTGTCATAATTCTTGCGTTTGACTTCATATGTGAAATTAGTGTCCTTGGTGGTGAAGCACAGATGGTAGATTTTCTATTGTCCCTATAGTCCTTTACCTAATTAAGCTTAGTATGCAGTGTTTTATTTTCTAGTTTTTGAAAAAGGCAATTAATTGAGCGATTGGCCTTTTTCAGAATTCAGGGCTATTTTAAGTAACCTCTTTCCGATTTTAACACCAAATTCTTATTTAAAACTAAAGAAAAGCACTATTTAAAGGAAACTATTAAGATTATTTAGAATGAAATTAATGTCATAAGGTTTCATTAAAAAGCTAATTTCAATATTCTGATTTAAGTACGGCATAGTTAGACTTAAATGTTCTTGCGTATCTCTTTCCAAAATTAATGTCTGACTCCTGCCAAGTGGCCATGAGTTAAACTGTTATCATTTACTCCTTTGTGTTTATTATATACATACTTGATTATAGCTTCCTCTGCACTGTCATCCCTGTAAGCATGTTGGAGCTCTATGTTTTTTCCTTTTTTTTTCCCCTCTGTGTGCAAGTTAGGATTATTACAGCTTGATAAAAGGAGATGCAGATTAGACCACACTGACCACAACACGTAAATGTGCTGTGGGTTGGTACCTTTCATTAGGCAGAGCTTTGAACCTAGCTATTCCTCTCAAGGAACCAAAAGGTATAAAATAGATTTTTTCTCTTTGGAAAACTTAACAGATAATTAACTAAATTAGCGGCACATGTAAAATTTTAATAGCTCTGATGTCTCTTCTGCAGTTCCTACCTTATCAGCATGTTGCAATTTAGACTTGAAAATAAATAGTAATGGAACTCATGATTGGAAAGAGATAAGACATTATTAAGAAGATATTGAAGTGGGGTGTGTAATTATAACCAGATAATGTTATTGTGATGTGACTACACAGATAGAAAAAAGTAACAGTCTGGAAACTCAATACATATTTTTGAAAAAGAACTCTATGTGAACATGTTCATTTAAAAGGTGAGAATGAAATGTTTCCATGGGTATAGTGAGAGAAAAATGACATAAAACATATGATACTCAGAAATAGTGCATTTAATTTTCCGTTTCAATATGAAAAATTATCATTTTATATAAAGGGAAGTTTTGTTTTAAATGCTCCTTAAATGATTAGTGGTAATAAAGTTAATAGTATAAAAATCATAATATCCTCATTTTTAATTTTATGTTTGCAGATTGAGTCTACAGAATCAAAGATATATGTAAGGAATTTTAGCCCCTGACATTACATGTAAAAATATTTTGCAGTAGTTTGTGCATATGAAGGTCCTTTAAAAGGTATTTATTTAAACCCTTTGATTGATTTTCAATAAGAAACTAGTTTCACCTCTTTTAAATATGCAAATATCTCCTCTAAGAGCATATAAATAAATAAGTTACCCTTAAGAAAAAAAAGATATTTCAATATGCTAATTACAATTTGGAACTTTTAATGTCTGGCTCTTTTACTTATTAATACATTAATCTATCTGATCATATTAATATTTCTTGAATAACAATAATATAATATATTTTTAATGAAATAAATTGTATTCAAGATTTAGGAAATGTGCAAAAAGAGAAATCGGCAAATAAACATTTTAAATCATATACATTGATAGAGAATTATCCGTTGTTATTAAAGATAAAAGAAAAATGTTTCCATGCATTCAAGCATGCTAAAAAGAGATGAAATTTTATTGCTTTAGCCGTATCAGCAGTTATTTAGCTTTTAACATTTTTTTGAGGTGAAATAGGTATAACAAAAAATGTAACATTCCAGTGTGAACAATTCAGTGACAGCATGTACCCACTTCTCAATCTAAGTTCAAAATATTTCATCATCTCAAAAAAAAATTCTATATCCATTAATCATTATTTTTACACCTCCCTCCCCGTAGCCCTGGAATCTACCAGCCTGTCTTCTGCTTGTATGGATTTACCAATTCTGAATATTTCACATAAGTCTGTTGGTTCCTCCAAAAGTTTAATACAGAATCAATGTAGTGCCCTATAATTCCACTCCTCAGTGTATATTGAAAACAGGCTCCCAAGAAAATACTTCCACCCACGAGTTCATAGCAGCACCATTCACAATAAATAACAGGTAGAGACAACCTAAATGCTCTCCAGTGAAGCAGTTGTGGCATGCCCACCTGATGGAGCATCACTCCGTCTTAAGAAGGAATGAGATGCTGATCTATTCACAGCATGAATGAAACATTGAGAACATGATGCACACATCACGCTATGTGAAGGAAGCCAACCAGAAAAGATCACGTGTCACACAACTTGCTTTCCCTTCCTTCCTTCCTTCCTTCCTTCCTCCTTCCTTCCTTCCTTCCTTCCTTCCTTCCTTCCTTCCTTTCTTTCATTTTCTTCTTTATTTTTTTTTAATTGTGATAACACTTAACATGAGATCTAACATCTTAACAATTTTTTAAGTGTACAATTCAATATCGTTAGCTATAGCTTAATGTTGTACAGGACATTTCTAGAACTTAAATATATTTCATAACAGAAAGATTTAAACTATGATATCTATTGAAGTCAAAATCAGGTTTTTTTGGTGAATTTCTAACAATTTTGATCACCCATGAAGTTGTAATATAGCAAAGAGAAAAGAAATAAAAGAGAAAGGTCAAGATTATGGTAACTGGCTTCAGAATTAAGAACCAAATATGCTGAAGCAAATTTCAAGTCAAGGAAATAAAAATACGGACTGATTTTTTAAAGCATTTACTGTGTTTGATTATTTTATTATTAACATCATAGATTTTAAGAAATTTTTTTAGACCCTGCTGTGTATATAGTACTGACTGATGTACCAGTAGAACTAAGACAAAAATCTGTATTACACCCAGTCGGATGCCCCACACTGCATCAGGATGTCTAGAGCTAGGTTTTCATTTCCTCTGTATCTCACTTGTCTCATTTGTAAATGGAATTAAATCGATTAACTGTTAAAACTAAATTGATAAAAAAAAAAAAGTCCCTGAATATGTAAAGTGCTAATAAAAATACTAGGTAATTAAGTCAATATATATAAGTTGTCATTACATTTATTATTATAGATAATTTAAACATTTTTAAAGAATATGATAAATTCATATAGTAACTAATTTTTCATGCCCTAATTATCATTTTGGCACCTCATGCTTTTACATTCACTTTCTCATTTGTTCCTCACAATATTATTTTGCAATAGGCACAGAATTTATTCTCCTTTATAGATATGCAATTTGAATTTAGAAGTTTAAGGGACTAACTCATAGTTATTTACACAACTGGTAAGCCAAGCCCCAGGGAGTTAAACCCAGACTCTTGGGGGAGATCCATATGTTCACTAACTTGGATGATAGTGTTATGGCTGTATGAATATTTGAAAATATATCAATCTGTACATCTTAAGTAAGCGTTAATTACATGTCAATTATACAAATATGTGTATGTAGGCAGACATACATTTGCATGTCCTTATTGGTATATGGTTGTTATCAACATATATATTTCACACAGGAAAAAAAAATAAGATTCTCATGGAAAAATAAACCGAACATGTGTCAACAATTTTATTCAACTCATTAATTAATGAGGGAACCATTAAAATGTTAAAACGGGTTCAAAATGCATTTGAGGAGTTGAAAACTTATAAGCAATGAATAAAGAAATATTATGTTTGCTGTTACATTCAAAACTGGTCAGGGTCCTACATAGTTATAACAGTAATCTTTAGGATTATTTGGAGGTTAAGATTTTTGCATTTCTACTAGACAAAACCCTGTAAGTTCACATCAGCCTTTAGAGTGATAAAACAGCCTTGTCAAAAGTGAATCTGTCAGAGGCTCAGCCCAGAACAGCATCTAAAGAAACTCTAGTAATCTCTTTTGTCTATTTCCAAGTTTCTGATAGCTTTTCTATAGATAGATTTATTTCTGTTTAATGTTATATTGTAAAATGTTTCAATTCATAATTTGAAATATTTGCTATAGACAAAAATAAAAAGGAATTTTGAGTAGACTGAATGTAATTTTCAACAGTTGAATTGTATTTTCCTAATATTTTGTCTAGCTCATTTCTCAGAAAACAATATATTTGCTTTTAAGGCATAAAACAAGAAAAATATTTTTTATAGTCCTAATCAAGAAACTTAAGGTATAATGTATGTCGATAGGACCTATATAAATAATACCCTGTTTATTTATATTTAGATGAAAAAATTCTTTGCTATGCATTATTTTTAATGTGAATCCCTTATTTGTATTTCCTTTGCTTTTTGCTAATTGCCTAAATATTTAAAATTAGCCAGTTTTTCCATCCAACAAATACGTTAGCTACAGTTTCACATATCAATGTAATATGGCCTATATTCTGTTGAAACTCATTAAATATAACTGTGTATGCTTCAGTTGTCTAGATGTCATCTGCTTGTAAAATTTCAAAGGAAATAGTTATGCAGTAAATTAGTTTTTATCCTCAAATGAAATCAGTTTTTACAATCAGTGAAAATTCCATTTTCTCCAATGGTCACATGCTTTATTATTTAAAAAATACAATTATGCTTGAAGAGGGAATTTAAGTTAATTTGTGTTTTAAAGTTAATTAAGTCAAAGTCTTGACCTCACATTATCTTTGAATACTTACTGAAGTTACATAATAAGTACATTCATTAAAAAAATGTTGATGTAAGGCGAGTGATGTGCCAGGCATTGTTTCAGGCTGAGATGCAGTGAACATAAAAGACCGAAGTTCCTTGGTGTGTGGAGACATATAATATATCAATAAAGTAGTAATTATACAGTACGTCAAATGGTCCTAAATATAAAAAGAGTAAAAAAGTTGGGAGAAGTATTAGGGAGTCCACGGTAGAGATCCGTAATTTTAAATAGAGTTGTCAGGGAAGGTCTTACCAAGGAGGGGTGATATTGTGATTTATAATAAATATCTATTTGGCCTTTTTCTCTTTCTGGCACTGAGATCCTAAAACCCTTAGAATTTCCTAAGTGATGAGAGCATAAAGTCTTTTTGTTATGTTAATGTAACTTTTGCCATGTGCCTAAGGATGGAGGTGGGTGGGCAGTTGGTTTCCCGTGGAACCAATCAAGTGATAAGAGAGTAGGGCACTTTAAGTCACCCACCCCCACACCCACCCCGACTCCTGGGAGGGGAGAGCAGCTGGAAATTGAGTTCCATCACCAAGGGCCAATGATCGAATTGATCATATGTAATGAAGGCTCCATAAAATCCCAAGAGGGACGGGTTGAGAGAGCTTCTGGGTTGGTGAAGGTGTGGAGATTCGGGGAGGCAACTCTGCATCCCTTCCCCATGCTTTGCCCTGTGCATCTCTTCCATCTGGCTGTTTCTGAGTTATATCCTTTCATAATACACCATGATCTAGTAAGTAAAGTGTTCGTCTGAGTTCTGTGAGCTATTCTAGTAAATTAAATGAACCCAAGGAGGAGGGTTCATTGGAACCTCTAACCTATAGCCAGTTGACAACATGGGCTTGCAACAGGTGTCTGAAGTAGCAGGAGGCAGCCCTGTGAGACCGAACCTTTACCCTGTAAGCTGATGCTGTCTCCGAGTAAATAGTGTCAGTTGAGGTGAATTATAGGACACCCCACTGAATTGCAGGGTGTGTAGGGGAACTCCCTCCCCTCACATACATGTTGGAACTGGGTGCTCAGACCCCTTTAGGAGGTGACTTTTTATTGAGAAAAGAAGACTTGAAATAAGACTTGAATGAGCTACAAGAATATACATAAATGCATACAGGAAAGAGCCAACTCAAAAGCCGTGATTTAGAAACAGGCCTGATGACTGGTGAATGGATAAATAAAATCTTTGTCGATAAGCGATTAGCTTTCATATCTTTAAAGACAGGGCCTAATCATTGAATTTTTGTGAAATAACACAGCAGCAATACGAAAATTTAAGAAAAGAAGATTTGGATGTTATCCTATAGAAAAATTTTATGTCACATGTTAAACAGTTCCTTGACATGACATTAATTAAGCTTTGGGAAAGCGAAGTCTTATTCTGATTCCTTTATGCTGGTAATCACTACTTTTCTCTCTTCTGAAGAATTTCTCCAGGAGGACAGCTGAGAATAGAGAGGGATTCACACACTTTCTGTATAAAACACATCAGGTGTGATGGTTGTGGTGATTGTACGAGTAAACAGGATGCGATGTCCATGACATACTTCGTTTCTTAAAATACAATCTTTAAAACACTCCATTAAATAAGTTTTAGACCAAATGAATGAACGGTAGATTACATATCCAGTTCATCTTTGGTCATATTATCTTGTACCACCGCTTGACACATTATGAAAATTTAATTAACATTTTGAATAAATGAATGAAGTATAATTCAAATATGAATCTTGTCATATACTTCTTGTATTGTTCTACCAAGGTGAAAGATAGATGTATAAAAGAACAGACATAAAAAGTCTATATCAATAGCAAATACTTAACAATGGAATCTGTTTATTTTAAAGTGAAGTTCAGCTTTTCATTCTATTTATTCGCTTTTTCATTCATTTCTTTCTTTTTATTCATTCCTTTCTCTGTTAAGTATCTTAGGGCACAAAGTAACTTTTATGTTTCTCTCATCATATTCTAATACTCCATAACCTTAAAAAGTACTAAATTTGATTTTTAAATGAGGGTTTTCTTTAAAAACTTTTTTAATTAAAAAAATTTTTCGCATAACTTGGATTTATCTTCAGACTGATATATGAGAGAAATTAAGAGAAGATGATTAGAGAAGACCAACTTTAGTAACCTGAAGCTACCAAACAGCCACCGACTCTTACTCTTTTTACATGGTAAATGACATAATGTCTTCTCAGTAAACACCAATTTATTGGTAAATTTTATGAGTTATTTTGAACTCTGCATGTTTTAAACTTACTTTTTAATTGATACAGCATTGCAGAATTTCTTTTTCATCATCAACAAAATACTACACAGGAATATTTGACCCTACGGAAAAAAATAACGTGTTTTTTTTTAGAAATAGATAATTACCATTAACAAAATTTTGGAAAAACAGGTGCTGAATAATTCAAAATATAATTCATTTGTCATCTTTCCTGACATGACACTCATTGTGAAAAGTAGTATGGCTGATGGAAACATATCAAAGAATTACATTTCCAAACGTAGGTAAAGAAACTGAAACTTTAACTTTTGTGGCCCAGGTATTAGCCCATTAGATCACTAATGTCACTTTAGCTACAAAACTTCAATATCATGGCTTTTTGCAAAAAATCAAATTTCAGAGTGGTATAAAGCCTACTGATATTTGTACACTGTTTACCTGTATCTACTGTTTCATTAGATTTGATATTCAGAATAATGAATTTAAAACACTATGTAATTCTTAATTTATTTACTTTGCTATTAGCAGACAAAACATAATTATTTATATTCTTAGCTATAAAAGATAAAGTAACCATCTAGAATAACTTTTACTAAACTCAATAAATCTCCAAATTATTTTTTAATAATAAAGGGCTTACTGTATTATCATAATAGATCTCCAAACACTTTCATGTTTTCGATGTAAAGTGAAAGAAAAAAAAATGACTTCAAGTCTCTGGATGACAAGTACTTTCTTACTAAGCAACAGAAATGGCCAGCAGAAGTCTTGTAGCAAGATGAATGGCCATATACAAGTAGGAAGAAATGTAAAAGGATTAAGGATTTCTTTGTTCCTACAAGCCAGAGAGGTCACTTTGGACACCTAGAGACACTTAGACATGTAAAATAATAAAAATACATTATTATTTTCTTTTTAAGATTTCTAAGTTCCATGGCAATGATTCCTCTTTCAATGCCGATATTTGTAATTATCTTTATTTCTTGAATTATATTGCTAGTTTATCAATTGTATTAATCTTTTCAAAAGTCCAGGTTTGGGATTTATCAGTTTTCTTTACTGCTTGTCTTTTCTATTTCATTCTTGTATTTATTATTTCCTTTCATCTCATTTCTTTGTGCTTAATTAGGTTTCTTTTTCTAGCTTCTTAAGGTAGATGCTTAGGTCATTGATTTTAAATAGTTCTTCATTTACTTGACATAAGCATTTAAAGAAATAAATTTCCTTTTAAAGGACTGTTTTATTGCAACTGAAACATAGTTTGATTTTTCTAAAAAAAATTTTGTTGTGGCAAGACAGTATATTTTAAATGAGTTCACTCTTCTTAAATGTTTTGAGATTTGTTTTATAGCTCAGCATGTGGCCTATCTTAACGAATGCTCTGTGGGCTCTGGAAGGGTCTTGCAATCTCCAGTTTTTGGGGGTCATGTTCTAAGAATGTCAGTTTGGTCAAGTCACATGAAAATGTTTTTCTTCTATTTCCTTACTGACATTTTTGGCTGTTAAATCTGCAAATGTGATTATGGATTTGTCTATTTCTGCCTATAGTTTTGTCGATTTTTATTTGATGTTCCGTTATATACACACTTAATATTTTTATATCTTCTTGATGAATTGACACTTTTATCATTACAAATTGTTTTTTCTCTTTTAATGCTCCTTTCCTTGAATTCTCTTTTATCTTATGTTAATAAAGCCATACCTATTTTCTTATGCTCAATAATTAGATATTATACATTTTCCCATTCTTTTACTTTCAACCTGTTTCATTATATTTAAAATGAGTCTCATAAACAAAATATAGTTGATTCTTGTTTCTTTGTATATTCTGGAAAACTATATCTTTAATTATATATTTAGTCAATTTATATTTAATATATTAGTTAATATTGTAGGTTTAAATCCACCATTTGGCTCTTTTTTTCTCTCCCCTCACCCACTGTCCCAAAGTTCCTTCATTCCCTCCTTCTTGTGGGTTAATCAATTTTTTTTTCTTTAGTATTTAATTTTATATTTTCTATCGGGTTACAAGCTATAACTATTTTTTTGTGGTTACTCTAAAGATGAAAATATTCATCGTGAACTCATCTCTATGTGGTTTAATTTTTTATTTTGCTAAATTTATTGACGTGACATTGGCTAATAAAATTATATAGGTTTCAAGTGTACAATTCAATAAGTCACATGTATATTGCATTGTGTGTTCACTACCCAAAGTTAAATTTCCTTCCGTCACCACATATGTGATCCCTTTTACCTTTATTTACTAATTTCGAGGTTCTTTATTATGATGGAATAATAAAATCTTTCCTCAGTATAATTCTAGTTATCCTCCTCTTGTCCTTTATGTTATAATTTTTATATATTTTATTCGTACATGTATAGCAACCCCCAAAGATTTATTTTTACACTAGTCAATTTTCTTTCTACAGTATAATAATCAAATAAAAAGAATCTTTTACATTTACCAGCATATTTAACTTTACAGTGTTCTTCATTTCTTCCCGAGACCTGAAAGTTTAGTTTATTTGAGCCTGAGTGATCTCCGTCTGCATTTCTGTCAGAGACTCTCTCGGCAATAGACACGGGCTGCCACTGCTTTCTCGTTTGTGTGCTTATTTGATCTTTGTTTCAGTGTTATAAAGATGTTTCATTTTGGGGAGGGGTGTTTCTATTATTTTTGATAAGACAGCTGACTGTTACTGTTAGTTCTTTTTGCGTAATAACCCGCACCACCCACATGCTTTCCAGATATTTATCTTTACTTTCATTTTTAGCATTTTTGAATATGATGTCCGTAAGTGTAGTTTCCATTTACCTATTCTATCATGGGTTTGTTAAACTTTTGGAACTATATGTTGTTTTTAAACAAATTTGAAATGATTTCACCCAATATTTCTTTAAATATTTGTCTCACCCCCTTTCTGCTTATCTTCTCTAACTTATACATAAGTTAGGCTACTTTATAGTCTTTTATAGATTATTGAGGTCGTGTTTATTTGTTCTTAGTTTTCTTTTCCTTTGGGCTTTAGGTTGAATAATTGCTCTCTATTTTATTGACCCTTTATTCTTCATTGACTAATCAATTGCCTGTTTGTTCCACATAATGTGGTTTTGATTACAGATATTTTTATGTCTAATATTTGCAACTGCTCCTATTTCCCATAGCTTACCTGAAATTCTCCATCTCTTCTATCATTGTATTCATCATTTTCTACAGTTTCTATATTTTTGATAGTTATTTAAAAATCTTTGTCTTCTAACGTGTATCAATTATGATTCTGCATCCCTATTGTTTATTTCATATATCGAATTATTTTTTATTATAGAATAGAGATTGAAGATGTTACTTGGCCAAGAACCTGACACTTTTATCTTAACCTGAAGAGTGTGGATTTCTGCTCTAGCAGGAATTTCCTTACTGACAGTTCACCTTGATAATATAAAAGCTTAGTTTTATGCTTTGTTGAGTTGGCATATTTCAATTTTTTTCTAAGTTATTAGTACCATCATATGATTGGTAGTGCTAAGGCATGGTTCTTTGGTGATTTCAGTGGCAATCCCAAGATATTTATCCTGCCCTCAATCACTGAGGTATGAACTTTGATATGTAACTTTCCTAGAACCGAGAAGCTGTTGAAATCTCTGCTCAGTCCTTTAAACTTCTATCTGTTACTTTACTCTGGACTTTGATTCATGTCCTTCATATGTGCAGTTTAGGAGTCAGCCAAGATTTTGAATGAATTTTGTGTATAAGAGCTTTGGGCTTCCCCACTGTGGCATCTTCTGTTTGGGGATTTCTTGCTTAAATTTGCAAAGCTCTGTTTGGCTTGAATTTTTATATCTATTTTTCAATCTAATAATATTCTCACCTTTCCCATGAACTGTATTACTTCAGTACCATGCAGACCAGTGAGTATCTCTAGGGGAAAATTAGGTAAAATTTGAGTCTCAATTCCATCCTTAAGGACCTTTAATTTCTATGTGTATGTGCTCAGATACTGTCCAACAATAAATGTTTGTTTGTTTATATATTTGCTTATTTATTTTTACAGTAGTTGATACAAGCTATTCAATCATTACCAGAAGGAGGAATATAATATACAAGCTCAGAGGAATGAGATAAGCTTGTATAGTCCTTATTGAGTTATTAGCAGTTTATTATCCAGTTGAGCAAAGTTTCCACACTTATTGATGGGTTGTTTTAGAAGTGTAAGAACTGGGCAAGGGATCTTATTTTAATCATATGTTTTCTAAATTTTGGAATGCTGTATATAGAAAATACAAGATTATTTTCTCTTGATCCAATCACAATTTCATTTCCACATAATGGCTTAAGCATGTCTTATAAAAAGTCATGAGGGAGTTATACAAACATTTAGGGCTGTTACAAATAAGCTGTTGGGCAAATTCATTTTGAAAGTGTAATGATTATCATGAACAATAAAATTGAAGATTCTAGTCATATCCTTGAAAGGAGAGAATTTTATTCAAAATAGATACTTATCTCCAATTTAAAAATCAGTTTTCATTTTAAGTTTTGTTAGCAGAGATTGGAAAAATGTCATTTCATCTTTTATGACTACCCTTTCACAATGTAATATCAACAGCAAGTAGTTTAGTATGCTCAAAATGTAGTCCAATATGAGAGCTGGTTGAAATGCAAATATATTTAGAATCTGGAAATATGAATCTATAAGTTCTTAAGTTGAACCTCATATACCAAATTTGAAGACGACTGGTTTAAAAATAGATTATTGTCCAGTTAGGCACAAAATCATGATTAATTTTCAAGTGGCTTCCTTTAGCAAGAGCTTCTAAAAATTTCTCATGTCATGGATTCATTCATAAAATCTTGGGAAACAATAGCCCGTAAGCCGACCTTATAAGTAGAAATTGACAACATTGGCTCAGGTAGAGTTAAAATAATGACTCAAAAAGCAGGTCAAGAGGTAGAGTGCCAAATTTCAGTATTTCATGCGACCTGAACCTCTTGCTTTATTTTAAATGTTGTTCTTCATGGTCACAACTCACATGGACTCATGGGCCCAGATGTCAAAATGAGCAGCACAGCTGACAATATTTTAATTACTTGCCAAAAACAGTAATGATGAAAACAACAACAAAAAACACATAATATAGTACTAAACACTATAAAAATATTCGAAAGAAACTGAGGACAGCAAGGAGAACCTGAGGTGTGGCGCGGATGAAAAGCTAGACAAGGCTCTGAGAACCGACTTGGCTGACGGTATTAGGGTGAAAAGAGCTCGACAAGGTTTCAAAATGTGTCATGTGACACTAAAGAAAATTTAGTTGGGGAATCTTCTGATAATTTCTTCAAAAAAGATAAGAACAAATTTTCACAGCTGTTCTTCATTCCATTTTTATCCCCCTTTTGGACCTTTTAAATCAATGATTACCCCAGATCCTATTGATGCTCATGAAATAGGCACTGGATAAATGCCTGCTGAATGAATCAGTCCTTTTGATGTATTTAAAGAACCTTTTATTATTGGGATTTGTATTGCCTTGAAAGGTGCTCCTAAAATTTTCTTTGACTCACTTGCTTGAATTGCCCCTGACCTGCCACATTGTGTGCTTTTTGGTTCCTTCATGAAAGATACCCATGATGATTTTAAAAAGGTACCTACTGCACTAACCCCACTTCCCCTTCAGCTGTCCTAATGGAGTCTTTGAACCTTGCTAGTTATCTGTTCCTACATGGTTTTTATTTTACTATCTGGTCTTTGATAAGAAATGATAAAAAATAAGGTAATAGTTATTTAAGATAGTATATATCAATATAAATCAAAATAGTGCAAATTGGGTTACTGACTGGAGAAAATGAAAAGATCTGTTGGCTGTAATGCCTGATCTTAAAATTCCTTTTGAAATGCTCCCAAGGTTTCCCCAGAGTTTTCCTAAATTCTTTATTATCTACGTGAATGCTATTTTGTACGTTTGGTTTGCACATTTGTAACATAATCTCCTCATGTTAATGGAGTTTCAGTCCCTTCCTCTGTGTTCTCGGTTCATTCACTTACTTCTGTGCTTCCTTGGCTATCTGAATCCTTCAGTTATTGTCTCTTGCTTTCGTATTTAAAAACAAGTTCTCTCATTGCAGATCTCACTGATTCTGGAAAACAGATGTTGTCCTATCTGTGTCTTCAAATTAAAAAAAAATGTCAAAAGCGGTGTAAATTCACTATTTTCTGTACTACTGATTTTGCCACTACCAATTCTTCAATCGTCCAGCATTTTTACCACCATTATTCTACTGAAGATCTTCTTTAAAAAGTCCCGGTTACTTAGTAGTAACCACATTCCTTAGTGCTCATGTTCGCTGATAGCTCTTGGTGATTTGCACACTATGGAACCCCAGCTTCCTACGAATTCTCCACTGACTTCTCTGATATGATAATCCCCTGGAACTGCTCTGACCTCCTTGACTGCACTCTTTATCTCCATTCTACTCTTTCATCCAACTTTTAATGGGTTCTGACTTTGACCTTCTGTTACTCCTTATCTGTTCTCTCGCCCCTGTCAATGCCACTGGGTACTCTGACTTTCTTCCTCGCCTATACATAATGACTCTGAACTCTGTCTCCAGCCTTGACATTATCCCTGAGCAGCGACCGTACTGAACATGGCTGCTATATATGTCTACCTGGATCTTCCGTGAGTATTTCAAAGTCACGCTATCCAGGATTAAACTCATTCTCTTCGCACCATGAACCAGTCCTCTCCCATGTATTCGTCAGTGTCAAAGATGCGAACGTACTTCTTTGTCTTAATTCTTCTCTTTAGCTTACCTTAAAAAGTTGTTATGTATTCAAGGTCTTTCAAATTCATCTATATTTTTGTGGCTCTCTATATGTCCACTTCCGCTAGTCCTTTCCAAGCGCTCAGTACTGCTCCTAGACTCTTGTGGGCATTCCATTATGTGATATTTTCTTTTATTATGTGGTAGTTTCTTCTCTTTGTAAGAATGCTTAAACTTAGATGTATTTCATTCCAACACTACCTTGTATCACTTGCTGTTCTTATTGTGATGGTGGTTTGCATTTGCCATCAGTTTCAACAGCTCTATTGAGACACACATACAGAAATTTGTTATTGCCTTTGGCTGAAAATAAAAGAAACACACAAGAAGAACAGAATATCTAAGTGTGATGGCTCTAAGCATGTTCTTTCAACTTCAGTTCCATCTGTAAGTTACTTCAGCTTCTGTGCTCATTTTTCTACCCCTTCCAAAGCACTTTTTCACTTACCACCATTGCAACCAGAGAAAACTTGACATGACCCCCACCCACACCCCTGAGCTGCTGTGTTGGCTCAGGCCAGGCTGTGTGGAATAGCTTGAACCAACAAGGTCTCAGGAATGAGAACATGGCATTGTGGGGATGAGGAGTGAAAGTCAGTACTGGAAGCAGAGTTTGGGGTGGAGATTAAAAAAGAAAGCATAAATCAATAGACAAAGTCAAGAGAAAGAAATCGAAGGTATTGGTATTTGAACCAGCTTAAAAAATACATGGATACCTGCATTTAGTGAAAATATTTAAGAGTCACTAAGAAAAAAAAAATACTCATCTAGACATGTGAGACTGGGAGATAAGTTGGCTGAGAGATGAACAAGGCAAGAAAGATAGACCTGGGTTTTCATAATCTTTGTGTTTTTAATTAATGTTAGTTTTACATTTCTAGGACCTAAATTAAGATTTATTATCACTGAACTAATGGGCCCAGTTTTAGCCACTCAGCCCTTAAAACTCTGTGTTTAGACCCTAAAGTGGAGTTAATATCTTTGGCCTCTTTCTTTTCTCAACATAAATTATTTGATTTTGAGAGCCCCTTTCCTTAAGTAGTTACTGCAAGTTCTTATTTTCTGTGTCCAGGAGTCTGACCAATAGTCCTAAAACACCACATACCATTTCTCTGTCGGGTAAGAATTTTTAACATGAAGGTCTATGGCTTTAGCAGCCCTGTGAACTCTGAAATTACAAGCATTTCCGGATGTCTGTGAAAATGTGCATGTTTGCTTAAGGGTTGTAATAGATTAACCTTAAAGACACAGGAGATCTGAAAAAGCTGCTGTCCCTAAGGTTTATCGAGGTGACTAGGATGCTGGAAATCTTTTAAGTCATTTATTTGATCATGCCATCCTCTGTTTTATAACCTGTCGGCTTCCCTTTGTCTGTTAGAATGAAAACCAAATCTGCATAATACTTGAGTGGTAAGTCTATTTTGAAATTTCTAGACTGGATTTACATTGCTTTCCCTCTGGACCTGTGGCTTGAAAACATATGTCTTCATTTAATTTCTTTAACAAGCTATGCTTCTTCTCATCTCATGATGCTGTATTTTTTTTT